>NC_045507.1:323683-623683 GCF_009650955.1 Corvus moneduloides
ATGACCCGTGACCCCTAACCCGTGACCCTAACCCTAACCCGTGACCCTAACCCATGACCCTAACCCGTGACCCTAACCTGTGACCCTAACCTGCACCCCTAACCCTGCCTCCTACCCTGCACCTGCACCCCTAATCCTAGCCTGTACTCCTACCCTGCACCTGCACCCCTGGCCTGCGCCCCTAACCTGTGATCCTCCCATGCACCTGCACCCCCTAGCCCGTGGCCCTCACCTGCACCTGCACCCCTAACCTGCGCCCCTGGCCCGTACCTGCACTGCTGCCCTGCAACCCTAACCCTGACCTGGATAGTGGGCCGTGACCTGTGCCTGGACCCTGACTGGGTGCCTGGGTCCTGACCTGGACCCTATGCCTCAGAAACCCTCAGGAAAACCCACCTGGAAAACCCTAAATGTTCACCTGGCGGGTGCATACGGATTCCTAGAGGTAGGGGGTGGGGTTATGGGAGGGGTGGGGGTGTGGCATGAGGGGAGGGGCCTGAAACCTGACACCTGGCGCTGTCACCTAACCTGAAACCTGACACCTGGCGCTATCACCTGATGCCTAGCACTGATCCCTACCTGTGTCACCTGGCCCCTGATACCTGGCACCTACTGCTGACCCCTGACCCCTACTGTGGTCATCTGGCCCCTGATACCTGGCTTCTACTCCTGATGGTGGTGTGTGGCACCTAACGTGGCACTGGCCCCTGGCCCTGTGCCTCTGCGCTCCCTGCCCCTGTCCCTCTGCCCCCTCCACCCTATGTACTACTGTCCCACTTGGCCCCTGAACCTTACCTGCTGGTCTCTGGCCTGCGCGCGTTGTCCCTTGTGTGGCAGGCTCCTGGCGTGGTCCTGGCATTGTATTGGTATTGCGGCTATAGGGTTAGGGTCAGGGCTAGGGTTAGGGGGTTGGGGTTAGGGTTGGGGGTTAGTGGTCATGGTCAGGGTCAGGGCTAGGGGGCTAGGGGTTAGGGTTAGGTGGGGAGGGTGCTGGCATTGGCTCAGCATTTGGGATTATTGCCTCCAGCTGTGGGGAGGGTGGTGGCATGGGCTCAGCATTTGGGATTATTACCTCCAGCTGTGGGGAGGGTGCTGGCATGGGCTCAGCATTTGGGATTATTACCTCCAGCTGTGGGGAGGGTGCTGGCATGGGCTCAGCATTTGGGATTATTGCCTCCAGCTGTGGGGAGGGTGCTGGCATGGGCTCAGCATTTGGGATTATTGCCTCCAGCTGTTGGGAGGGTGCTGGCATGGGCTCAGCATTTGGGATTATTACCTCGAGCTGTGAGGAGGGTGCTGGCATGGGCTCAGCATTTGGGATTATTACCTCCAGCTGTGGGGAGGGTGCTGGCATGGGCTCAGCATTCAGGGTGATTGCCTCTGGCTGTGGGGAGGGCTGCTGCCTCTGGCTGCTTTTGGGGAGAAAGGGGTGTTGTTTGGGGTCCTGGTTAAGGTTAGGTTTAGGGAACAGGGCTTGTGTGTCATACCCCTTGTGTTTGTTGTGTAGTGTGTGATTTTTGAGCCCTTTCTCTTTATTCCCTGGACTCCCCCCGGGCTCTTGGCCTTTATTATGTTCTCCTGCTGCCTCCTCCTTGGGCTCTTGGCCTTTATTATGTCCCCCTGGAATGTCCCCCTGGGCTCTCGGCCTTTATTGTGTCCCCCTGCAGTGTCCCTCCTTGGCTGCCACCCTCTGTGTGTTTTTCTAACCTTTTTTGTGTGGGTGTTGTCCTTCCATGGGGGCCGCGGTGTTCTCCTGGTGCTGGGGGGTCTGCCTGCTGCGGCTGGGTGGGCTAAAATGGTGGCCTGAGGGGTGCTGTGGGGTGGTGCATAAATGGCGGGAGGGGGGGCTTGCGGGGGGGGGCGCCCTGAGGGGAGCCGCAACGGCGGGAAGGGGGGCCGTGAGGCGGGAAGGGGCGGGGGGTACCCTGAGGGGAGCCGCAAAGGCGGGAATGGGTGCCGTGAGGCGGCGGGGGCTGCCCTGAGGGGACCCGCGGGCGGCACGGGGCGGGGGATACCTTGAGGGGACCCACAATGGCGGGAGAGGGGAGCGGCGGGCGGTGGGGAGGTGCGGTGGGGCGGTTTGAGGCGGCGGAGCGGTGCGGGACCGGCGGGGGGGCGGCGGCGGCTCACGGGGGGCTGGCGGGTGGCTGCAGGCGGCGGCGGGTGGCTGTAGGCGGCGGCGGGCGCCGGACCGGTGGGCTCCGGGTGGCGGCAGGTGCAGGAGCGGCGCGGGACTGGCGGGGGAGTGGTGCCGGGGGCGGGAAGCGCTGTGAGGGGAGAGGGGCGGGGCTGGGGGCGGAGCGAGGGGCGGGGCTACATTACGCGCGCGCGCGAGGGAAGGGGCGGAGCGTCATGACGCGCGAGGCGGGGGCGGTGCCGGGGGCGGAGCGGCGTGACGCACGAGGCGGGGGCGGGGCCGGGGGCGGAGCGGCGTGACGCGCGCGGCGGGGGCGGTCCCGGGGGCGGGACCGCGTGACGCGCGCGGCGGGGGCGGGGCCGGGGGCGGGACGGCGTGACGCGCGCGGCGGGGGCGGGGCCGGGGGCGGGACCGCGTGACGCGCGCGGCGGGGGCGGGGCCGGGGGCGGAGCGGCGTGACGCACGCGGCGGGGGCGGTCCCGGGGGCGGGACCGCGTGACGCGCGCGGCGGGGGCGGTCCCGGGGGCGGTGCGGCATGACGCACGCGGCGGGGGCGGGGCCGGGGGCGGAGCGGCGTGACGCGCGAGGCGGGGGCGGGGCCGGGGCCGGGACCGTGTGACGCAAGCCAGGGGGGCGGCGACCGGGTGCGGGGGGGCGTGACACGGGCCAGGGGAGGCGTGACGCATGTGTGCGGGGTGGGAGCCTGTGATGAATGGGGGGTAGAGCTTAGGATGAGTGAAAGGTGTGGGTGGTGTGTGTGCGCACCGAAAAATTGGATAATTAACTAATTATCCAATTATCTAATTCAATTAATGCTCCAGCTGGGATATATTAGATTTGACAAGGAAATTCAACTCATTTCCTTGACAGAGAATAGTCAAAAACAGCAGTGAGCAATGGCTACAAGAGCCTACAAGAAAGATGAGGAGAGACTGTAAGAGTGGAGTGACAGTGACCCACAAAGACCGTGCTGTACCCGGGCCCGTCCGTGGTCCTGGCACTTTTCCTGCATTCTGATTTTCTGTTCAGAAGTCACTATGTGGCCAAATCTCTGGGTCTGGCTAAACAGTGTTTAGTGCAGAACCGATGTGATGGTCACTCGGAATCGCCCAGAGCAGGAGCCAGCTTGCAACTCTGGTGAAACTCAAGTGACACCAGCTGAGGCACACGCTCCAGATAACACACTGTGGGTGTGCCAGGGTCAGGGGCAAATGGTCAGGGCTTACCTTCTCCTGGTTTGAGGCCCGGTTTGGCAGCAACACAACATTCCAGTGCAGGATCAGTGCCAAAGGGAAGGGCTGCACAGATGCCCTGAGCCCCAGTCTCTGCATCAGCAGCAGTGGGTGGGTGGTCCTCACCTATTTCCAGATTCAAATCCATTTGTTTGTCACTCCTGCTAGTTTATAGGCTCTGAAAGCTCATTTCAGCTGTTCAGTGACAGCACTAGCTGGTCCATGGATTTAAGGAAGCAGACAGTCTTTGGGAATGTGTGTTGCCATTTGAGACTTGTCCAACAAAAGGGGCACAGGAGGAGGACAGGTGTTAGGGACCGAGTCCGGAGAGCTGGCCGCATAAACGACACGTACACCGATACGATTAAGCATCCTTCTCTCTTTATTGTTCAACTATGCCAACTTATATCTACTTTTGCACAGATTCATGCCCAGTCCCTCTAGATGGCCTCTAATCAGAGGGGGAGCCGGGCAGCTGTATACCTTGCCAAGGACTCTCAGGGCTGCCTGCAGTCAGGGGCCTGTTCAGGGGCTTTTCCTCAGCAACCCTGCATTGTCCAATCTTTCCAGGGGTATCATCTGCCCTTGTTCGATAAGGAATCCCTCTACAGACAGGGAGTTGTCACCGGCCCCGTGCTCATGGGCTGCAGGGGACACCTGCATCGAGGAGGAAATGGAAATGGGAAAGAGGGAAATGCAACCTCATGGGACGCACCTCTGGCACCACATTTCCTTTTCTTCCTGCTGTCCTGGAAAACCCCAAGTAAATCCAGTCCCTCAGACCTTGCATCCCTGAAAGCCAGGAGAGCTGGTGTTTTACCCAGATCCCAGTGCCCTGCACGGCTGCACTGACACGAGCGCAGGCCGATCGCTCCGCCCAGCACCATCTCTCATTTTCTTCCCATTGCTCCCCAGGCGGCCCCAAACCACCCCAGCGTGTCTGTGCCGGGGCCAGGGCCTGCCCCGAGCCCGACCAGAGGCTGTCACCCAGCCCTGCACCAGCTGCCACCCCCGGGAGAGCTGGGAATGCACTGAGAGCTCGGCTCCCCGGGCTCCCCAGCACCCAAACCGGTCCTCAGACACACAGAAATGCCCAACCTGCCCCTCTGGGCACAGCCAAACACCACAATTCCATCATCCCCAAGGAACTCTGGCACTTGCCTCTTCACCTCTGCCCATTTCCAGTAGCCGTGGCTAGGACCGGCCTGTCAGAAAGAGCATTCCCTAGGCAGTTCATCCCAGCCCAGAGGAGAAGAGGAGCCTGTCCCTGACCCACACCATGGGCAGGACAAGGGGGGCCCTAGCTGGCTTTGGCTACTCCAACACCAAAGCTCTTGGTCCCAAAGATGGGGCAAGTTCAGTGGTTTTTCCTGTCCTGAAAGAGAGCAGAAAAGGGAAGTTAATCCCACTGTGGAATCCAAGACTCCTGCTTTTCATATTTCTGCTCTGATTGCTCACTGTGGAGTTTTATCCATGGGAAAAAAAAGGAGAATGACACCATATCAAATAAAAAGTGCCCTTTTCCAGCACTTTTATTCCAGGCATTAAAAGGATGCTCATTTCTCTTCTAGCATTGTTTCCCTCATTTTAGGAGAACCGTTTTCATCCCAGACCCCACTCGTCAGTTGTTCGATCCTCTGGCACTGGATTTGGACAAAAGAAGGGATGTCCCTGGACTGCAGGAAATCACTGAGAGAAACCCTTCCAAAACGTGACAGAGAAAAACAACAGGAGATGCAGGAAGACACATCCCTCATTTGCACGTCTGCAATGCTTTTCTAACGACTTCTCTGCATCTGGATGCTCTTTGCTCTTGGCTTTCTTCACAAGAATGCATTTGCTGCTAAACACGTCTCAGACCCTTATTTGATCGAGATAAGGTGGGATGGAGATGAAGACTCACACAGGGAATAGCCAGGGAGATGCAGGGCCTGGGGACATCAAGGACGGAGAAGAGAAGGAACAGGGATTGTTTTTCTTGTTTAGAGCCAGCAGTGCTGTGAGCTTGGAGAACACACAGCACCGCAGGGATCCAGGGCAGGAGCGGGATAACTCCGGGATAAGGGGAATCTGCTCCCACTCCAGGGCTGTGCCAGTGAAGGAGGGGAATTTTTTAGTGCCTTCATTGCACACAAAAACCAAACCCAGCACCACCGAGCTGGACTTTCGTGAGCTGCAAAACAAAGCGGCCCCTGGCCTTTGGGGGAACACAACCTCACCGAGTCACGGAGCCAGGGGATGACACTTGGGAATGATCCTTGCTGCCTGCAGGCAAATCAGATGAGGGAGCTACAGGAGCTCTGGGGTTTCCTGCTCTTCCTGCAACGCCATCGGTCCAGACCAGGAGACCTTTCCCGGAACAGATCTTCCCTGTAAAGGGAGCTGCACCAAAGCTCAAGCCCTCATTTAGAGACCCTTGGAAAAGCAAAGGTGAGAGGCGATTACCTGGAGCCCCAGGGGACCGAGGTGAAGGCAATGAAGAAGCAGACAGCAAAGTGCTTCCACTGCTTCTCACTCCAGCAAGGGGGACATCCCTGGAATTTCGTGTCCAGCGTCGCTCCCAAGCCCCACAAGTGAATCCACACGTACTCCAAGACTGATCTCCTTCAAACTTCCAGCAGCACAGACCCACCGAGAGGAACTGCAATCCAAGGACACACATCAGCAACCGTCTTCCCGCTTGCCGCTCTCTCCACATTTTCCCTTTCCAGTGGGATGCAGGTGCCACCCCCCAGAGGCAGGAGAACTGCCTTGCAATCCAGTACAAAACCTGCCTGGAAAGCCCAGGATGCCCGGAGCCAGCAGCCGTTTCTCCTGGAGCTCCTGCTGACAGGCATTTGAAGCCTGCTGTGCCTCACAGCTGCTTTTCTGCCAAGGGCATTCCCATCTTTTCTTTTTTTGCCCAAATAAAGGTTTGCAAAGCTGAGTTTTGTGAGAAGTGCTTCATATTTGGATTATTCTTAACTTGGAGTTTCCCTTGGCACCAAAATCAGGGGCTCATCTTTTGCTTGGAGCTTGGCTGAAGTCCTCAGCAATGCTAGGGAATGTGGCCATTGGAGGCTTTGGGCAGATTTGGCTCATCTGCCTTTTTAGGCTTTGTTTCTTTCTCTCAGCCTTCCCACTGGATTGTGGCCTCCGAGGAATACATAAAATCCCATTCCATTCCTATTCTTTCGGACAACTTTTGGTACCGTTCCTGTACAAAACGAGGCCCCCTGTTCGATGCTTTTCCCCACCGTTCCCCGGCAGTTTTATCTGCCACTGCATTCCCTGCGTTGGTTGGGCTCTTCCCAGGTCTCTGAGCTCCTTCACAAGGCAGGAGATCGATTTGGCCCAGGAACTAAACCCTCCCGAGGAATTGTCTGATGCCATCTCCGCATTTGACAGCTGATCCTTGTGCTCAAAGGATCCCTCTTTCTTCCCTCCAGCCAATTCCAAGGCTCATGCCCCCAGCTGGGATCAGTCCCCAGTCTGATCCCTGCAGTCTTCCCTGCCAGGATCCTGCTCAGGAATCCATGGGCTACAAATGTAAGAATTAATTCTCCCCACACCTGCCCACTTCTAATTCCAAAGGATTTGGTGTCTGCCTTACCCGGCTGGAGCCTGCTTCCAACTCTGTTCTTGCTGCTTCTGCTGCTTTCCATTTCCCAGGAATTCCACTGACGGAGCGACAGCGTTTTCCAGCTCCTCCAGGATTCCCTCTGTTGCCTTTGGGTGCTGGAAGGATATCAAAACCAGGGTCTCTGGGGCTTTACTATCAGGAAATTACATCCCCGGATTTGTTCATTTCCAAATATTATCTCTTCCCAACAAAGCACTGGGCATCCAAGGAATACAGAAAGTGATGGGCTGACCACTGCTTACTCCTCTGGAATGTCAGAGCTTGGAAAAAAAGGGCAGTTGAGGCTTCTCCTGGTGCTGCCCGTGAGGTGTATTTTACTTAAGAGCCCCTTCCCGTGTCTTTCCCTGTATCCACCAAAAATCCACCCGTTCATTCCCCAGCTGCTTGCTTCCTCCCTCTTTTCCTGTATCCAACAGAATTTTAACAGGTGAATATTCCCCTCTGGAAGAGCACCTTTCATTCCAAACCTAAGAACAAACGAATCACTTCCCTTCGACCTTCCTTATTAGGATTCCACTGAGAGCAGTGGATGGAAAATGATCCTCTCCTGGTCCCTGCTGGATTCCCGGAGCAGGGATTCTTTCCCTCTTTCCCCCCCCCCACGGTGCCCTCCTCCCCCTCCCGCCCCACCCCGCACCCTATTCAGGCTTTGTTCCACAGCTTTTGCCTCCAGACCTCAGATCCTTTCATTCTCCAGGAGCTCCCAGCAGCTCCACAGCCTTTCCTCTCCCATCCTGATCATTTCTCCGGGAATGGAGCTCCGCATTTCAATTCCCTTCTCTTTTCTCTGACAATTCCCACCAGTCCAGACCTAAAGCTGACACAAGGAACACTCGGTGCCCACAAATCCAAACCCAGACCCGGCCATCCCTAAACCAGCAACTCCCAGACAATTTGCGTTCATTCCAACCTAACACTGAGGACTCACCCAATCCTTCAAAATTCCCAAGAAATATCCTGTTACCTTCACAGCTCCCAGGGGATTCTGCTTCACGCTCACACGGATTTGGGACTTCCCTGAAAAAACCCGTGCAGGGCACACTGGAATCCCCGATCCCGTGAATCCGGGGAGCGTTAAAAGCTCGGTCCAGCCTGGGCCCCCAGAAATTTTTGCCAAATATCCCCCAAGTCCTCAGGATAACAGAACTCTCTGGTACTGCATTTTTGGCGTTGTAAAGCCTGGAATTACTCTATTCCTAGTGCTGGGCTCTGCATATGGCCGAGAAAATCCCGGCCTCCACACAGACCCAGATTCCAAACTTTTTGATACATTTTAGCAAACCGAGAAATTCACCTTCCCTGCTTCTTCTTAAGGGCATCCTTCTCTTCCCTTACCCGGTGGGCTCTCTCCCACTGGGGGTGGGTTTTCCCCTTTCCATGCTAATTAGTCCCTACTTCTAGGAGGTTTAGGTACCTTTCTTCCCTGGGAGGGATTTCTTAACACAGCTACCGAGGCTTTGGGAGTCTTCTTTATCTTCTACTTTCTGGAAAAACACCCTGTGATCCATAAATGCCACAATCCAGACACCCAACTTCAACAAGACATCCTTTTTACCTAAAAACACTCACTCTCAACTCTTAGATCTTTTGAAGTTTTACCCCACAAAATTCCCCTATTTTTCCACCACTGAATTCCTCAGTCCTGCGTCCAAGGATTTCTTGAATACCACGGGGCTTTTCTCAACATTTACCCCCACGACCTTCCCTACGTGCCCACTGCTCATCACCTCATTTTTCCCTCAATGTGTTCGTTCTCCACCCCACAGAGTTTGTCAAGTGTTGCCCCCAAAATGTTCCCCATCTGTCCACTACTCAGTTCCCCATTTTGCCTCCAAAATATTCATTCTGTCTCCTCCAGATTGCATCCACTTTTACCCCCAACATTTTACTTCCTCTACAATATTGATTAAACCTTTTCCACCCCAAAAATGTGCGTTCTCTCCCTTAAACAGCACCTCGGCTTTTACCTCAAAAATGCCCCAGAGAGAAACTCAGATTCAGCCCCCAAACTCCCATTTTCCTACACAAACAGTTCTTGGGGCCCCTCTCAATTCCCCCAGGCTTTCAGCTAAAGGAAGAACTGGAAGCCTATTCCCTCATCTCCGCCCCTGTTTTGCTTTCCTGGAAAACCTTGCGATCCCACGCTTTCTCCAAGAGATCTGCTGGGAGTACTGCAAGGTTTGCTCTGTCAAGAGCGCATGGGGGGTTTACAGCACTTGTTCCTCTGCATCTTTACCCTTTTATCAGGTTTCCCCTGGAATGGTGTTGCGGGAGAAGCTTGGAATTACCAGAAATGGATCAGGTTCACATTTTTTCCCCACCAGTTTTTATCTGGTTTGAAATTCCTGGAATTACCCTCAAATATGCCCTAGAACACTGCTGTGAAAGGATCAATGAGAAGAACAGCCTGAAAGCAGAAAACCACCTCCAGCAGCAGCCAGAATGATCCCATTTCTGTTCTTACCTGGTCCTGCCAGAGCTCCCAACAGCCATTCCCATTGCAAAACAAGAGCTATGGAAGGCATTCCTGCTGTCCGTGAGGGTGAGGTGGCAGTTCTGGATGGTCTTTGCTGTGGAACCAGACAACAAACAGAGTGTAAATGATCTTGGTGGTCCCTTCCAAGCCAAACCAGCCTGTGATTCCATGCGTGGATCAGCACCTGTCCCAACTCCACTCCAGAAACCTCCTCCCACTAACCCAGAACTTTCCTTTTTCTGCTCAACATCAGGGATTTGCTGCCGAGTGCCCCGGGCAGGGGACGCCTCAGCCTTCCCTGGGACCGCAGCATTCCCTGGGACCGCAGCATTCCCTGCGCTGCCTCAGCACTCCCCCTGCGCTGCTGTTCCACGCCGATCCCGTGGTCCAGCGCCTGTGCGGGCTGCAGTGCCGGGCTCTCCCCACAAGGCGGCAGCACCGGGAGCGAGCAGCCCCGGCCGGTCCCGCTGGCTCGGGGCAGCTGCGCCTTGAACCCGCCCTGAGCCGGCGGGGCCGTGAACACAGCGGGCACAAACCCCACCGGTGCCCTTTATTTCACCCTCAGAGGCACAGGATCGCAGCATTTCCTGGGCTGGAAGGGACCCGCAGGGAGCATCGAGTCCAAATCCTGGCCCTGCACCCCAAGAATCCCACCCTGTGCCCGAGAGCCTTGTCCAGACCCAAACTCTTCCCCCAAGATCCTGAAAACACAGAGGGGCTGGGAGAAGGATGACAATGGAGGATTTTTTATATAGATCTCCTTGTATGATCGTTATATAATATTATTAGATAGTCCAGGAACCCATCCCTGTGCCTGGACACCCATCCCTGGGCCGGGACACCCATCCCTGGGCCGGAATACCGATCCCCCGCGGCCCCCACCGTCCGCTCGGGGCTGTCCCCGTTCCCCACTCACCTCCGAGCCCGGAGCAGCCGCGCCGGTGCCCCCGGCCCGGCCGCGCTGCTCCCCGGGCTCCCCACCATTGCCGCTGCTGGCGAAGAAGGGCGGAAGTCACCGGGACCGCACCAATGTGGCGATTGCGTCAGTGGCTATTCGACCTTCTCAAGATGGCGGCCGGAAGGACCCCGCTCCGTCTATTTGGCTGCCTGAATGCTCCCGCCTGCCCCCAGGCGCCGCTGACCCCACAGTCGGTGTCCGCATAGCGGGAAACGCCTCAGAAAATTGCGTGCAAGCGCTGGGCTGGCGTCGGCGTCGGCGTCGCGTTCAGGCAGCCGAATAGACGCAGCTTGGGGGGGGGGAGGGGGGCATTCCCTGCCGCCATATTGAGAAGGTCAGAAAACAGCGTAAACGACCGCCATCTTTAGTGTGGCTGCGACGAAACTTCCGCCCTTCGCCGCCATCTTGGGTGCTGGCAGAAGCCACTTCCGGTCGAGCCGCCATCTTTAGTGTGGTACACTTAAGGGCCCCCGCCGCTCCTCACAAGGGCGTCTATTCGGCTGCCTGAATCCGGCCCGGACTCCGACGCCGGCCCCGCGCTTTCCGCGCGATTTTCCGCGGTGCTTCCCGGAGCGAGGACACGGCTGGTGGGGTCAGCGGCACCGGAGGCGGGCGACTGCTCCGCGACCAGCGGCAGGCATCGGCAGGGACACCTCTCAAAGGGGCCTAGTGCGTCCGCCATCTTGAGTGTGGCGGAAGTGTAAACCACCCTCTGCAAGGTCACTTAACGCCGTCCCGAGAGCGCGGAACTGCGCCTTCCTTTCCGAGCCGCCCCCTTGAGAGCGACACGCGGGCGGCTCGATTCCGACCGTGCCCGCCCGGTGCTCCCCGCCCGGGTCGCGCTGCGACCGCGCCTCTGCTGCCCGGCAAAACCGGCCCCGCCGGGCCGCCCCCCGCCCTGTCATTCCTCGCGGTCACCGCCCCGCACGGCGCCCGCTCCTTTCCATAGCTGTGGCCCCACTCGTGCACGGCCGTGTCCCTCGGCGCTCCGAACCGCCCTTCGCCCCTCCCCTCCGCTGACAGACCCAGCCCCGCTCGCTCCCGCTCCTTGCCCTTGCCACGCTCGGCAGCCACCGAGGCCGCCGCCCTCTCGCCTCAGCCGGCACCGGGCGGCAGCAGCGCCGCCCAGCTCAGCCCGGGGGCAGGGACAGAGCAGAGGGAAAAGCCGGCTCTGGGCGCTCTGCAGCTCCTGCAGCCCGAGCGTCTCGGCTCCTGGGGCCAGGCGCTTGCTTCTTTCCTTCCTACAGAAAAACGCCGGCTCGTTATTCGCAAAACTTGCTGATCTCTATTCCCAGCTTCTTATATTCCTGTATGCGACAGAGTAGAGAGAGAGGGCTGGCGCATTTCAAAATGAATTTACATCTAAATCAGTAGCATTTGCCTATAGATGTAAAAATGAAGAACTTAACAGGTTTTAGTATTCTGCACACATCCCTCCCTGGGAGGAATGGTAAAAAGTTAAAAACAAATGAAATTTTAAAAGTAGAAAGTTAAAGTTACAACAACAGAAATTTATAAACAAACAAAGAGGTAAAATACAAGAAACAAACAAATTTCTAAAGGTAGAAAGTTAAAACCAAACAAAGTTAGAAACCAAAAAAAAATTAGAAACAAACAAAATTAGAAAGGTAGAAATTTAGAAACAAAGTCACAAAGGCAGAAGGTGTTGAGCCTTTGACAGGGTACCCTTCCTTCTCGGACCAGGGTGAAAGAGCAGAGGAGGCTGCTGTTCTGCTGAGTTCTTTATTTCACAGTCTCACAGCTGTCTTGAAGGCAGAGTTCGAATGGGGTTACATGATAAAGCCAAGCAGCAGCAGGCAAAAACAGCTTCTTCTATATGCTCTATATACTATATTTTTTCTTACAGAAGTGTGGATTATATTTGTTAATTGACCAGTAAGATTAACACATGATTCTAGTTTTCTTCTTCTTAACCCATCCTGGTCTAATTCTAACAGTCGTAAGCCTCACACGAGTGTTACATCTGTATTACACAGATTTGCATATACAGTTTCTGTCAGCTCTTACTGTTTATGTGAACACTCCATCTAAAAAATGTGAACAGTCTAATTCTATCTAGATTTTGTCTAAAGTAAAGAATTCTGTGAAAAGGTAACACTGCTGCAGCAAAAGCTGTGTTTAAGATCTCTGCTACAGCTTTTTCATGTTTAAGGCACTTAGCATCTATTTCTACTAAAAGTTAAAAATCTGTATTTCTATTTCACTTTGGTGTGGCTTCATGGATGTCAGCTCGTCCAAAGGTTTTAATTCACACCTAATGCTTTGGCTTCCCTCTGGGCCTGAGGGAACTTCTCTAACAAGAAGGTTAGAAACAAAGTTAGAAAGGTAAAAGTTAGAAAGTAAAAAACAAATTTAGAAAGGCACAAAGTTAGAACTGTAGAGTGTTAGAAACAAACAAAGTTAGAAAGGTAAAAATGGGGAGAAAAACAAAAGTATAAAGTTTCAACGTTACAAACAAAGGTAGAAAGGGACAAATCTAGAAAGTTAGAAACAAACAAAGGTAGAAAGTTAGAAAGGTAGCCACAAAAATGGTAGGGATGTAGAAAGGTAGAAACAAGCAAAAGTAGAGAGTTAGAAATGTAGAAAGTCAGAAAAGTAGAAACAAAGATAGAAAGTCAGAGACGTAGAAAGTTAGAAACAAACAAAGGTAAAAAGAAACAAAACTTTGAAAGGTGGTACAAAGTCATAAAAGTAGAAACAAAAAAGGCAGAAAGGCAGAAGGTCAGAATGGTAGAAATGAACAAATGCAGAAAGGTAGAAACACAGAAATGAACAAAGGTAGAAATGTAGAAAGTTAGAAATGAAGAAAGATGGAAAGCTAGAAAGTTCAAATGGTAGAAACAAACAAACGTATCAAGTCAGAAATTGAGAAAGGTAGAAAGCAACAAAGGTAGAAAAATAGAAAGGTAGAGAGTCAGAACCAAACAAAGGTAGAAAGTTAAAAAGGCAGAAATGAACAAAGGGAGGAAGTTGGGAGAGGCAGAAAGTGCAGAGGCTGGCAGCAGCCATTCCAGCCTTAACGAGAGCCCTGTGTGGAAGAGCAACTTGTTCCATTGATCTTCACTTTGCTAAGCGCCTTCTGATCTCTTGGGAAAGATGCAGAGCAGGCAAATGGCTACAGGTAGAAGCACCAGGTGTGACTGTTCTTCCTTCACCTCCCAGAAAGCTGGGGGGTTTCATGTCTGTGGCCTAGAAGGGGCAGAAAGTCTGCCCTGACCAGTCTGTGGGCATGGATCTGTTTTGTCTTTCCCTGTGCCCATTCCCAAAACTCTTTTAAAACTTTCCCAAAATAGAAACACAGAAATACTGGGGCTTGTGTAATAAAGAGAGATCCTGCCTGAAGAAACAGTGGTCTCTGTTTTTTTCCAAGCTGCTACAGAAACAAACAAAGGTAGAAAAGTAAAAATGAACAAAGGAAGGAAGGTGAAAAAGGCAGTTCAAAATCTGTTTATGGCCCCATGAAAAAGAAAGTTGCTTTGAGCTGAAAACCTAAGGAGGCTTTAGGCCCCTCCCTGCAGGCACAAATTCCCTCTCTCTGCTTCTTCTTTTTCGGGGGCTGCATTTCAGAGCAGCCCAAGCTCAGGGATCAATCAGGGAATAAAGAGGATTTTTTCCCTTCACCTCTGCTTCCCCAATCTCCTGTGGCCAGGGACATTTAACAGCCCCCAGTTAAAGAGCTCTGACCTGCAGACAGCAGGAAAAAGCTGCTTTTTCCTCTGCTGATCCTCAGATGTGTTTTCAGTCCCTGCTAGGCGGCTCCCTAATTCCAGCCCTGTAACAAAAGGCCCATTTTAAACCCAATATTCCTATTTCAGGCAGAGCTGGGGGGATTTTTGCTGAGTTTGAAGTTCCTGGAAGCCTTTGGCGCTTTCAGTGATCCTGGATCCAGCCCAGCAAGAGCTGCCCCAGTCCTGGTGAATCACTTTCACTTTTATTATTGCTCCTGTCCCATTCTCCATCAGGGAGATAAGATCTTCTTCCCTGGGCTTTTTTTTAAATTTAAGGTAGATTGCACTGACACCTTCTGAGCTGGAAAGTTGAAAAGTTAGAGAGAAAGAGGAAAGTAAAGCTAAAGAGTTAGAGGAAAAGAGAAAAGCAAAGCTAAAGAGTTAGAGAGAGAGAGAGAAAGAGAAAAGTAGAGTTAGAGAGAAGAGGAAAGAGAAAAGTAGAGTTGGAGAGAAGAGGAAAGAGAAAAGTAGAAAAGCACAGGAATAAAGGAAACAGAGGAACAAAGAAACAGAGTTAAAGAGAAAAATAGAGAAGGACAGAAACAGAGTTAAAGAGAAAAAGAGAGAGACGAAGCAATAAGGAGAAAGAGAAAAGCAAAGAAACAGAGTTCTAGAGAAGCAAAGAAATGGAGTCAAAGACAAACAAGGAAATAGTTAAAGAGAAATAGGAAAATAAACCTGGAGAGAAATATAATTGGAGAGAGTGAGAAGAAACAGAGACAGAGGTAGAAACTGAGAAAAAGAAAGGCACAGAAATAACGATAGACAGGGAAAAGTGAAGTGAAGAATAGACTAGAAAGTAAAGCAAAGCAAGAAATACAGTGAAAAAATGACTAAACCACACCAAAGAAAAACAGGAGCTGGGGGGAGGGGGGGGGCTGGGTATCTTTATTAGGGTTTTAGGGTTTATTCAACTTTATTGAATGGATTTTTGTATTTACACTCTAGCACAATATACAGAAACAACAATGTATACAAATACAATCCATATACACACTGGTAAAAGTCCAATTTGCATACAGAGCAATACATGGAAATGCAGCAGCAAACACAAATACAGACCAATACAGAGCAGCACAAGCCAAATACATATCAATACAATAGAACAATTTTTCTATTTCTGGAAAACTTGCTACATTTTGTTTCATTGTTAGCGGAAACCCAAAACAACAGCACCACAGGGAGAACATAACAGTCATCCACCACACACACCTCTTTGAGCTTCCACACAACCCCACCCTTGCTCTCATCTCAACCACTCTCCCCACCCTGGCCCCTCGGGAACAGGGTTCCTGGGAGCCTCCAAATCGTCCTGCCTGACAAAACCCCGGCCCCGGCACGGTCTGCACCCAAACCTTGGTGATGAACATCACCTCGCAGACTGGTCGGGACTGAGGAAAAAAAAAAAAACGAGTCGGGGGGGGGGGGGGGGGGTGGGGAAAAAACCCAGCTGGGGTTTTTTTATTCTAAATTTAAAAATGTGTTGAAAAACCTGAAAGGCAAAAACCAAACACACAAGGTTAGAACCATTCCACACACACACTCTCACAGGCAGACACAACCTCTCACACACAGCTACAGACAGTCACACGCTCTTCAGCTTACACGCTGACTGCAGCCATTCATCAAAACACTCCACTGATGGAGATACTTTGGTACATCTTCCCTGGCTGCTGCTCCTCGACGTCGAGCCGTAGATTCTGGGAAAATTGGTAGCATCGGTGACCGTGGAGATCCAAAGCTGCCTCGGGACCTGCAAGAAAATGTGAAGCGGTCAGAGAGTGGCCCGTGGCTAGGAGTTATCCCCACACCAGGCCCATAAATTTTCTGCCCAAAACCCCATAGAAAATAGATGAACTCTTAAGTTTTATGACTGTTCTATCTAACTGTGACTCTACGTGCCAGGGCAGGGCGGCTAAGCGGCGCATGGACGGGCGACACCCTAAATTAAGAAAAGATGACGCGAGGGCTCGAGATGAGTCTCCAGAAGATTAATTCTTGAGTGCAATACACTTAGAGGCGATGGAACCTACTGAAATATTGCAGTCACGGAGGGAGAGTCCGATACCCTCCCTAGAGAAGTCCAAGGGAATGGCATGTGAAAAGAAGCTGGTACCAAAACTGAGAAGGAAGATGGATGAGAACATCTTGTGTACTTCCTCCAGTCTCAAGAAGTAAGAAGGTAAAGATGCCAGAATAAGCCCCATCCGGGCAAGTAGGCAAGTAGAGTACAGCCAATACGGCCAAGAACAATGCAAAAAAAAAAATCCCTGACATGCAACAAAGCCCTGTGACACAGAGGACAATGGACACTACATAACAAAGACACAACCTACAGAACACAGACACAAGTTGAAACTGCCCAGCAGTTTCACCTGATGGACCCAAGATTCCTACAGCAAATGAGCCAGAGGCTGATGATGCCAAAGGAAAGAAAGCTCTACGGCAATAGCACATGATGGCAAAACATAAGTCCTTACAAGAAGTTAGTACCAGAGCTGTTAAGAGGATGCTCAAGAAGCTCAGTAGGCCTAGAGAAGAAGGCAACAACTGCTAGGGGACCGGGGCGATCGCTCCAGACCCAAAGGCGAGCTCCTCAGGCAAAAAGATCCGCGATGACATCGAGACTCAGAGAAGGCCGATGACGTGAAGCTCGTGAGAACACAGAGACGGGTCGGAACCGTCCTGCCCGGCAAAGGGTCGGGCGATGCTGAGGAGAAACCCTCTCCCTTTACTTCCAAGGGGCCTATCCTGCTACAGCCCTCTCCTCTAAGCTAACTTCAAATTGCCTCCTGCAATTCCAAAGGGTTTTCCCTTGTCCCCACCACTTAGCTTTTGGAAGACGAGCCGACAAAATCCGTCCTCGATGGAAATGAACACACGGGCGCCATGGATGTTGATACAGTCCCCAGGGTCTGTTTCGGTGGCTGCAAAAATTCAGAAAAAAAATTCAGACTGCGATGAGATGTTCCAAAAGCGACCCCTTCTGCAAGGCCTCCCTCCCTCCTAAGGGCTGAGGCTCATCGCTTACCTGCTGCTTCCAAACTTTGGCTCCGCAGCTGCTCACGGTATCTAAGACAACAAAACAGAAAACGTCACTGTGGCCCTCGAGAATATTAATCCCCGGGGGTCCTCCACACCAATACCCCAGCTCACCTCAAATCTTCATCCGATTCCAGAGGCGGCCCAGAAAATACCTGCAAAGCAAAAAGGTACGTGCTTAGCGCACCACCACATACCGCTCACCTATTACTTGCCCCACTTAAAGGCCAACTCACCTGATTGTCTCTATTTCTTGGCATGTCCAAGGCAGCAGCAGCAGCACCTGCAAAGAAACAAAGCAAAAAACATCCTGAAAGACTCTGAAATCCCAACCCCCCCCCCTCCAATTAAAGTACACTGCACCTATACCTTAAGCTTGCACCCACCTGGCTGCCAGCATCCCAGACCAGGACATCTTGCCGGTGGACCACCTAAAATGCACAAAAAATAACAGATGCTTAGAGCTGCACCAGAAATTGATAACTGAGCAAGAAAAACTAGTTGAGTCCACCGGTCACCACTTACCTCGCTCACTTCACCTTGACAGCTGAGATCCGGCTTGACCTCCTAAAAATAAAGACAAAGAACAATGCTGTAACATAGCCACTATTTACACTTGCCCCACAAACACAAATGGTGGCTGACCTTCCTGTGGGAACCCCCTCACCCGGTCCAGGGCTCTCTGCCACGGATTTAATCCCTCTGCGTCTGAAAGAAAGCGATGACAAAAGTCAAAGGGGTGCATGAGAACTTAACAGCTCCAGCCATCTTGTGTCAATCTAGGAATACCATCTAGAGGCCAAACTACAGCCTACCTCACAAATTACAAGTCCCCAGGCCTTGTCCTATTACACCCATGTGCCAGACCATGCAGCAGGGCAGAGCAGCTCTGGGCCAAATTCACGCAGACACCTGTGACACAGGAAAGGACAAAGGAGGGGATGGGATGAAGAGAGAAAACCCTCAGCGAGAAGAACGATCGCAAGGGCCGAGAGAACGAGGAATGAGATGACCTAGGCGAGACCGACAGTGAGCCGACGAGGCTCAAAGAGCCCTGGCAGAAGAAGGACTTATTCTGAGAACCGCAAAGACGGATGCCCGAGAATCGTACAGTCAGAACCCTCTACCACTCTTCACATTCTGACAAGTCCTAATCCGCTATAATGGATCATTGCGGCATACAGCTGTGAATACAGCTCAGAACAAGACCATAACAGACACCTGACTCGACGCTTCTAAAGAGAGATGTGATTCTGATGCGCCTCCGAGCTCTCGCGTCAAAGGATCAGTGGTATCGGCACCGGGTGGAGGAGCACCAAGAGCAGAGATGCTAAGAATAACACCCAGCGTTTCCAACAAGCATCTCAAAGGGCTAAGGCAAAAGACCTGCAACAGAAGATGCCCAAAAGACACAGAACATACAATAGAAAAGTGACACACACCGGGACTGCTCTGCTCACCTCAGCATTGTGATCAAAAGTGAGACTCGCCCTTTATGTGGCCTAAGGGGCCACTTCCTGGACATCCCCACCTCCAAAGCTGACTCAAAAATCCCTCCCGGCAAGCCCTGACCCAACACCTCACATTCATTCCCTCAGTGGATTGTAGCCCTCAACTTATCTCTCAGACATCTGGAGATGGGAATCCTCCTCAGGCACAACAGAAGGCTGGCTCGCCCTCTGGGAAGCTCCTGTTGTCACCAGGCTGTCGTCTCCTAGTCAACCACAATAAAGAAAACCAAACACCACTACAGGAACTTAGTGGCATGTCAGCCAAAGCTCCGACAATTCCACTACTCACCGTCTCCTAAGAAGGCCGGGGTCCTCGGACCGCACGCTTCGGCCACGCTCTGAGGCCGACGCCGTCATCACAGGGTATGCCCGGGTTAAGAGGAGACAAGGTGTTGTGGCATTGCTGAGACTTGAGTGGACCCTCCCTCCTCCTCCCTCCCTCCCCGAGTCACCGCAACTCCACAGCCTTGGATGTACCGGAAGGTATCTCAGAACAGAAAATGTAATGGCTTCATTGCAGAGTCCCGTAATACTTCCAGAGCACTCACGACGGTGGCAAAGCGGGTCCGTCAGCCGGTCAGTGAGGAGGTTTAGCATAAAAAAAGTGGACCCCTTAAAACACACAAATGACAGTGGATGCTTAGAACTGCACCAGAAATTGATAACCAAGCAATAACAACTCATTCCGTCCACTGGTCACCGCTTACCTCGCTCCGTCGACCTTGACTGCTGCTATCCAGTTTTACCTCCTGAAAGCAAAGACAAAGAACAATGCTGTAACACAGCCACCATTTACAGTTGCCCCACAAACACAAACAGCAACTGACCTTCTTGCGGGAACCCCCTCACCCAGTCTGGGGCGCCCTGCCACAGATTTAATCTGTCTGCATCTGAAAGAAAGCGATGACAAAAGTCAGAGTCCTGCATGAGAACTTAACAGCTCCAGCCATCTCATGTGAATCTAGGAATATGATCTAGAGGCCAAACTACACCCTACATTACAAATTTCAAGGCCTTGGGACTTTCCCTACTACACCCATACACCAGACTACATGGCAGGGCAGAGCAGCTCCGGGCCAAACCCATGCAGGCACCTGTGACACAGGAAATGACAAACAAGGAGATGCGATGAAGAGAAAAAACTCTGGCAAGAGGAATGACCGCAAGGACCAAGAGAATGCGGAGCAAGATGATCTCAGCGAGACCGACAAGGCTCAAAGAAGATGCTAACAGAAGGGCTTATTCCGAGAACCGCAAAGATGGATGCCCGAGAATCGCACGGTCAGAATCCTCTACCGCTCCTTGCATTCTGACAAGTCCTAATCCCCTGTAATGGATCACTGCGGTGCGCAGCTGTGAATATAGCTCAGAACAAGACCATAAAAGACCTCTGACTCAATGCTTCTAAAGGGAGATGCGATTCCGATGCACATCCGAGCTCGTCGGTCAAAGGTCTCACGGTATCGGCACCCAGCCAAGGATGCTAAGGATGATGCCCAGCATTTCTGATAAGCTGGCCCCTCGAAGGGCTAAGGAAAAAGACCTAAGACACAAGATGCCCAAAAGACACAGAACATACAATAGACAAGTGACACGACACACACCGCGACTGCTCTGCCCGCCTCGGCATTGTGATCAAAAGTGAGACTTGCCCTTTATGTGGGCTAAGGGGCCCCTTCTTGGACATTCCTGCCTTCAAAGCTGACTCAAAAATCCCTCCCGGCAAGGCCCGACCCAGCACCCCGCTTTCATCCCCTCTGTGGGTCATAACCCTCAACTTATCTCTCGGACATCTGGAATGTGAATCCGCCTCGGGTGCAAAATAAGGCTGCCTCGCTGTCCAGGAAGTTCCTGCCATCTCCTAGTCGGCTACAACAAAGAAAACCAAACATCAGTACATGAACTTAGTGGCACGTCAGCCAAAACGGGACAATTCCACTACTCACCATCTCCTAAGAAGGCCGGGGTCCTCTGGCAGCACGCTTCAGCCACGCTCCAAGGCTGATGCCATCATTGCGGGATATGCCTGGGTTAAGAAGAGACAAGGTGCTGTGGCATTGCTTGAACTTGAGGGGACCCTTGCTCCTCCGGCCTCCCTCCCCGACTCGCCGCAACTCCTCTGCCGTTGCCAAAGGTCACCCGCAAGGCACCTTGGAACAAAAAATGTAAAGGCTTCATTGCAGAGTCCCATAACGCTTTGGGAGGGCTCACGAGGGCGGCGAGCCGGCTCTGTCAGCCGGTCGGTGAGGGGATTTGGCATAATACAAGTGGACTGCCTAAAACACACAAATGACGATGGCTGCTTAAAGTCTAGAGTACCGGCACTTGGCACCCGAGCAATGACAACTTTTTCTTTCCACCAGTCACCGCTTACCTCGCTCACTTGACCTTGACTGCTGCTATCCGGCTTTATCCCCTAAAAATAAAGACAAAGAATGGTACTATAACATAGCCATCATTTACGCTTGCCCAGCACAGACAAACAGTGACCGACCTTCCTTCAGGAATCCCCTCACCCGGTGTGGGGCGCTCTGCCATGGATTTAATCCATCTGCATCTGAAAGAAAGTGATGACAAAAGTCAAAGGGCTACATGAGAATTTCACGGCTCCAGCCATCTCGTGTGAATCTAGGAGTATCATCTAGAGCCCAGCTACAACCTACATTACAAATTTCAAGTCCCCAGGCCTTGTTCTATTACACCTACGTGCCAGGGTATGCGGCAGGGCGGAGCAGCTCCGGGCCAAACCCGTGCAAGCACCCGTGACACAGGAGATGACAAACGAGGAGACATGACAAGGAGAGAAAACTCTCTGTGAAAAGAAAAACCGCAAGCACATCGAAGGGCTAAGGCAGAAGACACAAGACACCCAAAAAGAACATAACAATAGACAGGTGACATGACACACACCGGGATTGCTCTGCCCTGCGCACCTTGGCATTGTGATCAAAAGCGAGACTTCCCTTTATGTGGGCTAAGGGGCCCCTTCTTGGGTATCCCCGTCTCCAAAGCCAGCTCAAAAATCCCTCCCAGTGAGTCCCGACCCGGGACCCCGCTTTCATACCCTCGGTGGGTCTTAGCCCTCAACTTATCTCTCAGAAGTCCAGGGCTGCAAATCCTCCTCGGGTGCAAAAGAAGGCCGCCTCGCCGTCCAGGAAGCTCCTGCCATCATCGGGCTGCTGTCTCTTGGGCGGCTGCGATTAAAAAAAAAAACCAAACTTCAAGGCCTGAACTTAGTGGCACGTGGGCCAAAACCCTACAATTCCTGTACTCACCGTCTCCTAAGATGGCAGGGGTTCTCGGGCCGCACGCTTCGGCCGCACTTCGAGGCCGCCGCAGGGTACACCTGAGTTAAGAGGAGACAAGGTGATGTGGCATTGCGGAAACTTGAGTGGACCCTCGCTCCACCCTCCCTCCCTGACTCACCACAGCTCCTCTGCCACTGCCAAAGGCAACACAGAGAGCACCTTCAAATGGAAAAGATAAAGGCTTCGTCTCAGAGTCCCGTGATGCTCGGGGAGGGCTCACAAGGGCGGCGAGCCGGGTATGTCAGCTGGTCGGTGACGGAGTTCAGCACAATACAAGTGGACCGCCTAAAACACACAAATGACAATGGACATTAAGAGCTGCACCAGAACTTGGCACCCAAGCAACAACAACGACGCTGTCATCTCAGAGTATACCTGGGTTAAGAGGAGACCAGGTGACGCGGCTTTGCTAAAACTTGAGCGGACCCTCGCTCCTCCTTCCCTCCTTCCATCCCCAACTCACCGCAACACCTCTGCCGTGGATGAAGGCTACCCAGACAGCACCTTCAAATGGAAAAGGTAAAGGCTTTGTCGCAAAGTCCCGTACCGCTTCTGGAGGGCTCACGAGGGCGGTGGGCTGGGTCCATTGGCTGGTCAGCGAGGAGGTTCGGCGTAATGCTAGTGGACCACCTAAAAGACCGAAACAATAACAGATGCTTAGAGCTGTACCAGAACCTGACACCCAAGGAATTAAAACTCTTTCTTTCCACCAGTCACTGCTTATCTCGTTCACTTCACCTTGGCTGCTCCTACCCGGCTTTACCTCCTAAAAACAAAGACAAAGAACAATGCTGGAACACAGCCACCATTTACACTTGCCCTGCAAACACAAACAGCAACTGACCTTCCTGTGGGAACCCCTAACCCAGTGGGGGGCTCTCTGCCACGGATTTATGCCATCTGCATCTGAAAAAAAGTGATGACAAAAGTCAAAGGGCTGCATGAGAACTTAACAGCTCCAGCCATCCTGTGTCAAGCTAGGAATACCATCTAGTGGCCAAACTACAGCCTACGTTACAAATTTCAAGTCCCCGGGGCCCTGTCCTATTACACCTATAGGCCAAACTGTGCAGCAGGGCAGAGCAGCTCTGGGCCAAACCCATGCAGGCACCTGTGAGACAGCAGATGACAAACAAGCGGAAGCGACGAGGAGAGAAAACTCTAGGTTAGATGATCACAAGGACTGAGAGAATGAGGAATGAGATGACCTCGGTGAGACTGAAAGTGAGCCAACAAGGCTCCAAGAACCCTGGCAGAAGAATATGCTAACAGAAAGACTTAATCCAAGAACCACAAAGATGGATGCCCGAGAATTGTACGGGCAGAATCGTCTAGCTATCTTCTCATTCTTGCAAGTCCTCATCCCCTATAATGAATCATTGTGGTGCACAGCTGTCGTGCAGCTCAGAACAAGACCAGAAATGACACCCGCCTCAACATTGCTAAAGAGATGCAATTCTGATGAAGTTCCAAGCTCAAGAGTCAAAGGATCAATGGTATCAGCACCACACTGAGGAATAACAAGAGCAGAGATGCTAAGAATAATGCCCAGCGTTTGCAATAAGCAGCTCAAAGGGCTAAAACAAAACACCTGTGACACGAGATGCCCAAAAGACAGAGAACACACAAGAGACAAGTGACATGCACCAGGACTGCTCTACCCTGCACACCTCAGCATTGTGATCAAAAGCAAGATTTTCCCTTTATGCTGGCCTAAGGGGCCCCTTCTTGGGTATCCCCACCTCCAAATCTGACTCAAAAATCCCTCCCAGTGAGTCCCAACTCAACACCCTGCTGTCACCCCCTCTGTGGGTCACAAGCCTCGACTTAGCTCTTAGGCGTCTGGGGATGTGAATCTGTCTGAGGCATAAAAGAAGGCTGCCTTGCCGTCCGGGAAGCTTCTGCAGTCACCGGGCTGTTCTCTCTCAGTTGGCTACAATAAAGAAAACCGAACAAACATCAGTGCACGAACTTAGTGGCACTTCGGCCAAAACCCAACAATTCCGCCACTCACCATCTCCTAATAGGGCCAGGGTCCTTGGGCCGCACGCTTTGGCCGCGCTCCAATACTGACACTGTCATTGCAGGGTATACCTGGATTAGGAGGAGACAAGGTGATGTGGCATTGCTGAGACTCGAGCGGACCCTCGCTCCTCCTCCCTCCCTGACTCGCCCCAACTCCCCACCCATTGCCAAAGGCTGCTAAGAGAAGACCCTTTGAATGGAAAAGGTGAAGGCTTGGTCAAAGAGACCCGTAATACCTTCAGAGGGCTCACAAAGGTGGACAGCTGGGTCTGTCAGCAAGGAGGTTCGGCATAATGCTAGTGGACCGCCTAAAACACACAAATGACAATGAATGCTTAGAGCTGTACCAGAACCTGACACCCAAGGAATTAAAACTCTTTCTTTCCACCAGTCACTGCTTATCTCGTTCACTTCACCTTGGCTGCTCCTACCCGGCTTTACCTCCTAAAAACAAAGACAAAGAACAATGCTGGAACACAGCCACCATTTACACTTGCCCTGCAAACACAAACAGCAACTGACCTTCCTGTGGGAACCCCTAACCCAGTGGGGGGCTCTCTGCCACGGATTTATGCCATCTGCATCTGAAAAAAAGTGATGACGAAAGTCAAAGGGCTGCATGAGAACTTAACAGCTCCAGCCATCCTGTGTCAAGCTAGGAATACCATCTGGTGGCCAAACTACAGCCTACGTTACAAATTTCAAGCCCCCGGGTCCTTGTCCTATTACACCTATAGGCCAAACTGTGCAGCAGGGCAGAGCAGCTCTGGACCAAACCCAAGCAGGCACCCGTGACACAGCAGATGACAAACAAGCGGAAGCAACAAGGAGAAAAACTCTTGGCCAGAAGAATGAACACAAGCACATCAAAGGGCTAAGGCAGAAGACACTAGATGCCCCATAGAGACAGAATGCACGATAGACAGGTGACACAAAGTGCACTGGGTCTGCTCTGCCTGGCGCACCCTGGCCTTGTGATCAAAAGTGAGACTTTCCCTTTATGGGGCCTAAGGGGTCCCTCCTTGGGCATCCCCATCTCTGAATCTGACTCAATATTCCCTCCTGGTGAGCCCCAACCTGACACCCTGCTCTCATCCCCTTGACTTATCTCTGAGACATCTGGGGATGCAAATCCGCCTCAGGCGCAAAAGAAGGCTGCCTCGCCGTCCGGGAAGCTCCTGCCATTGCTGGGCTGTTCTCTCTCAGTCGGCTACAATAAAGAAAACCCAACTGACATCAGTGCATGAATTCAGTGGCACGTTGGCCAAAACCTGACAATTCCTCCACTCACTGCCTCCTTAGAAGGCCGGGGTTCTCAGGCCACAGGCTAAAAATAAACACAAAGAATAATTCTGTAATATAGCCATGTCTGCTTCGTCTGAGGTGTGGCTCGAGTGGCTAAGCAAAGCTAAAGGCTACCTGTAAAGTCTTCTTTCTACTCCACCTACCCCCCAGTCTATTCCACAGGGCAGAGCAGTTCCAGGCTAAACAAAAATGACATATTATGTGTGACACATTATGTGTGTCACAGTGTGACACAAGGACAATAAAAAAAAAGTTCTCGGGGAGAAGAACAATGGCAAGGACCGAGATGATGCCAAAAGAGATGACCGGTATCATAGCGACAGTGGACAGAGGAGGCTCCAGGGAGCGGAAGACAAGACTGTAACAGAGTGACCTGTTATAAGAACTGTCTGTCACAATGATCGAGATGGCTGCAAGACAATGCTACGTCCAGAATGCTCCCCATATCCTTAAAATCTTACAAGCCCCAGGACATTACAGCTCACGGCTGGAAAGGATGGATGGCAATACAGCCAGGAATGAGGTCTCAAAAGACGTCCGACTCGACGGTGCCGAGATGAGATTCCAAGACACAGCTGAGCCTGCCAGTAAAAGAACAAACGATATCGGCATCGTGCCGAGAAGCGCGAATGTTCAAAAACCTAGAGACGATGGCTCACATTTGCCATAAGGTCCTCGAGGGGAAAAGGCAGAGATAGCTGATCCGAGGGATCCCAAAAACACGCTAGACAACGCAACACTCTAGACAACACAAGACAGACTGGAATTGCTCTGCACACCCTACGGTTGCAACCAAAAGTAGAGCTGCTGCCTTTGACCGTCCTAAGAGGCCCCTTAGAGGACATCCCTTACACCTGCACTGATTTTTAAATGTCTACCAGGAATTTCCAACTCTCTACCCTGTCATTCCATCTCCAGGTCCTAGCCCCCGACTTATCTTTCGGACGACCAGCGATGTGAATCCACGTCGGATGCAAAATGAGTCCTCCTCAGCTGTCTCGGAAGACCCCACGATAGTTGGGTTAGCCTCTTAGTTGGCTAAGGTAAAGAAAACCAAAATCAATGCACAAGTTTAGAGGCGTCTGGGCCAAATCCCGACAGATTGACTACTTGCCCTCTCCTAAGTGTGCCTGGGTCCTCGCATCTCCGGCTTTGTCCTGAATCAAAAAGCTATGGCCGGGATTTCAATAGACACCTGGGCTAGAGAGGAACAAAGCTATACAGCGTTGCTGTGAGCATGGTGGATGCATTTGTGTGCTTTAAGACACATAAATGCATGTGCTGTGCTCAAAGAAAAGCCTTGGGGGTCCCAAATAGATGCCTTTTCCCACCATGCAGCCTTCAAAACCCTTCCTGGCACTTCCTAAACCGGTTATCCTGCTCAGGGTCCATCTCCTGGTTGTAATCCACAACCTACCTATCGGAAGCCTCAGTTTTGGGTGTCATCTTTGACATGGGGCAGGTCCCTTTAGTAACACGATGACTGTGCTGAAAAAATCTGAAGTTTCATACTCTGTGCAACCCAGAAGTTACAACACTCCTAAAAAAAAAAACAAGAACAAAACCCAGAGTTACAAAAGCACGTTACTGCCAAAAAACAAAACAAAAAAAAAAAAAAAAAACAAAAACAAAAACCAAAAAAAAAACCAAATTTACAAAAGCACCTTACTGCCCCTGAACACTTAACCTAAAATCACGAGCTTAAATACTGCCTGTGCTCCATACTATCTTTTTCATGGTGTCCTCAAAGCCTCTGTTGTTTTAGAGGCCAAAAGCATCTGCTGAAAAAAAAGCTGAGATAACCTGAAGGATCCCCTTCATTGAAATGAGACGAGAGCCCTCACCCCACTCAGTCCCACGCAGGAAATGCCCCCCTTTGGCAAAGGCTGGGGTTAATATACCCCTGGCCGGGCCCGCCTCTCGTTCCCACGATGCCCGGGGAAAAGGGAGGTGGCAAATAACACAAGGTATAAAAGCCCTCGGAGAAGCCGCAAAAGCCGTTTGGCTCCTCTGACTTAAGTTCGAGGTGAGGGAAGGGCTGAGTAGGGGATAAAAGCTCTTCAGGGAAGCGATGACACCTTCTTTTTTACTTCTTTTTTACTACGACTGCGTTTCGTGAAAGGGCAGAGACTGGGTAACAAATAAAGCTTCGTAGATAGATGAGTGGGATAATTAGTTGTTAATTTGCGTTATTGTTCTTTAGTGATCGCTAAGTAGTACCCCACCTGTGGCTAAGTAGGGCGGAGAAGAATAGTAACGATAGGAGTGTCGTAACTCTCACTGGGATCTCTAATTAGGGCTATACCTGTTACAAGGGAAAAAAATAGACCCCCGGGCGCCGTCAGGGTCACGCGTGTGCCGGGCTCGCTCCCGTACTCGGTACCGGGGCCCGGGTAGAAGCGCCCTGAAATGCAGATTTAAACCCTTAAAATGCTGAAAAGGGGAGAGCTTCCTTCAACTGAGCTCCTTAAAGGGAAGAAACAGGGTATTTACCTCCACTTAAACAGATATAATGGAAAATAAATGGCTTCTCCCCTTTAATTTAATCCCCTAAAATGTTGGGAAAAGAGGGGGTTTCATCACTTTAGATCTCTTAAATCACTGAGGGGAAAAGGGGGATCTTCCCCTCAGTTCAAACCCTTAAAAAGGAGGGACAATTGGGCTTCATCCTCAATCTGAACATTAGGATGATGAAAATGTAGGAGTTATCCTTAGTTTAAACCCGTAAAATAGCATGGTCGAGGTTTTCCCCTTCCATTTAAACTAGAAAATAAGGGGAAATGGGGATTCCCCATCAGTGGATACCCTTAACAGCATAGAAAAGGCAGGATTTCCTTCAAATGATGCCATTTAAATCGCAGGGGAAGGGCATTCCCCCCCAGTTTGAACATAGACAATTATGGAAAAGCAAGTTTTTCTTCTCAGTTTAAACCCCTTTTCTCCTAATGACCCCTCTCTTTTCTGGGGCCCCTGTGGAGGGACCAGGGGCTCTGGGGAGGGACTGACCAGATAAAAGGGGGAAGTTGAAAGCTTCCCCTGGCACCCCACACGCTGCCCCGCCTGCCCAGGTGCCCGGGTGCATCCAGCTGCTCCCCAGCCCCTGCTCAATGCTCTGACCGCTGAGTGGGATCTGGGATGAAAATGGTTCTGTTAAAATTAGGGAAAGAATGCAAGAAGAGAAATGAGCATCCTTTTAATGCTTGGTACAAAAATGTAATCTGTTTACTACCTGCTTTTTAATCCACGTGGTTCATTTCTGTTACTTGCTTATCATCCTCATCATAAATAAGCTTATCTGTAAATAAGTCATTGTTTTGTTCCAATCGCTTTGCTAATGGCATTAAGGACCAAAATGGTACTTCCCTTCCTCTGGGAAAGATCTGCCCTTCTCCTCCAGGGGTCCGAGGCTGAAATTGCAATTCTGCCTCCAAAATTCCATATGTCTGAGGTTCATAATTGCCAAGAAACTTCCCCACTGATTATAGGACATCACCTAAAGTTTCTCCTCTGGAATTGTCACTGACTCGGCTTTCTTTGGAAGCGTTTGACACATTCACGGAGGGTTCTGGAGCTCGGTTATGGCTTATCCTGACGGGCCCAGGCCAAATCCAAACAGACATTTGAAAATTGGTCGTTTGGAATTTGATATTTTGAAATTGGACCATTTCGATATTCGGAACTTGATATCCTGGTATTTTGAAATGGAATTACTTTGGTATTTTGGAACTTGCTATTTTGTTGCTTTGAAATGGAATCGTTTTGGTATTTCTGAACTTGGTATTCTGGTATTTTGAAGTTTGGTTGTCTGGTATTGTAAAAATGGTTTACTTTGGTATTTCGGAAGTTGGATTTTTTTGGGTGTTATTTTTTTTTTTTCCTGGCAGCAGGGATGTTCTTCTTGTGCAGCTGCACAGCGATCGCAAAGTAGGTAATGCTGACGCGGTTTTGTGATCGTTCGCCGACGTTCCCAATTTTAGGAGGCAGAATCCCACTTGTTGACCCCACACGCGCTCCTAAACTCCTGCCAAACGCTTGCCACAACTCGGAATTTACTTGAGAATTCCTTAAATTGGCTGAATTCCAGTGGATTTGTAGCAAAAACTGGGGATGGGGGTGGGTAGTGACATCGCAGAGCTACAGATGGGAACCCCCCCCCCCCCCCCCCCCCCCAATCTCACTTACCCTTCCCCCGACTCGGGACCTCCCAAATTCCTGGTATAACTCAGAGTTCAGTTTATAAATCAAGTTG
The DNA here is from genome assembly GCF_009650955.1 of Corvus moneduloides. Taxonomy (NCBI): domain Eukaryota; kingdom Metazoa; phylum Chordata; class Aves; order Passeriformes; family Corvidae; genus Corvus; species Corvus moneduloides. The sequence goes on from NC_045507.1 coordinate 353,298, forward strand.
GCCTAATTCCAGTGGATCTATCCCAAAAATTAGGGGGTGACTGAACCCAGGCCATGTAAATGGCGACACTAGAGCCATAAACGGAGTCACCCCCCCTTCTCCCAAACCCGGGATTTCGTTACTTCTCATTTATAACCCATTAAATTTATCCCGAAATAGGAGACCAGTTAGGGAACCGATGTCCATTTATGGCTCCAACTGGGGGAATTTTATTCATTCGGGGGTTTTCCACCCCAAACGGTGGGAATCCTGCGGACCCCCCCCCCCTTTTCCGCCTCCATCCCGAGGACCCCTCGTGTCCCTCCCCCCCGCCCCTCCCCCCCGCCGCAGTGCCGCGCGCTCCGCGCACGCGCGTGCCCCACCCGCCGCCGACCCCGCCTCCCCGGTGCCTTCCTCGCCTTCTCATTGGCCGCGGAGGGAGAGTGCCGCGCTGAATGGCTGCGAGGGCCGGTGACTGACAGCTCGGGCAAGGCGGGGGCGGGGAAAATCGGCGAACGCGTCTCCCATTGGCTGTCGCGTCGCGGGTGGGCGCGGCCTCGCCTCCTTCCCCCCCCCCTTTCCCTCCACGGGGGCAGCTCGCCGCGCTCCCATTGGCTACTTTTGCTGGGGGGGGGCGGGCGGGGCCGCCGCGCGCGCGCCCCTCTGCTCGCCGCTCATTGGTAGCGCTGGCGCTGGGGCGCCGCGCCATTGGCTGAGTGCGCGCGGTGGACGGGGCCCGGCGCGGGGCGGGGCGCGCAGGCGCGGGCCCGGCGCTCCCTGAGGCGGCGGCGGCGGCTCCGGCGGCTCCTTTGTTCCCCCGCCGGGACCGGGATCGGGATCGCGCCGGGATCGGGTCGGGATGAGCCCCGGGAAGGGCCCCGGGAAGGGCCCCGGCCCCGGTAAGGCCGGGCGGGGGGCGCGGGGCGGGTACGGCGGCCCGCGAGGGTCACGGGCCCTTTGTTCGGGACCGGCGGCGACCTCAGCCCGGGGGGGGGGGCGGCCTTGGGGATCCCCCTCCTCACAGGATCGGTCACCCACTTCAGCCCCCTCAGCATCCTCCCCTTTTTCAGCTTCCCCATATCCCCCTTTTCCCATCCCATATTCCCCCGTTTTCCCTCCTCCATATCCCCCTGGTTTCTCCCTGTATCGGCTTTTTCCAGATTCCCTATATCCTTCCCCATTTTCCTCCCCCGTTTCCCTCTTTCCTCCCCTTATCCTACTATGCTCCCCCATATTTCCCTTCCCCACCCCCCCCAAATCCTCCCGGGCCGTGTCCGTCTTTGTCCTTCCCGAGGACACCAACCCCGCACCCCCCCAATCCTTCTGATCCCAGGGGGCTTATCCCGCCCCCCCCAACCCAGACCCTTCCCAGTTATGTGGGATCACGCCCGGCCCCGCTGGTTTTGGGAATCCCGTTTTTTCCACTCCTTTTCCCCATCCTTTCCCATCTTCCCTCCTCGCCCCCAAATTACCCGATTTTCCCCCGGTTTTGAGGGTGGGGGGGGGGAGGGAGGATCACGCGGTTCTCGAGGCCCCGCGGATAAGCTCCCTCGTTTCCCGCTGGGAGTTTGGCCCCTTCCTGGAAGAATCCGGGGGGGATACGGGTGGCAGCAGGACCCCCGATTTTGGAAGGGGGAGATTTATCCTGAATCATTTTTCCCCCGCCCTTTTCACCTCCGCAAATTCCCGCTGCCGGAATTACCCGTTTTCCTCCTCCGGAGGTGGATGAAGGTGGGAAGAGGAGGATAATCAAGGGATTTAATTAGAATTAAGAAGCTGCACCCGCAGCCCATCCATATTTCCTCTTCCCCTTCCCGACTTCTTTTCCACCCCTGCTAAATCCCTCCCAGACTCTCCTGCTCCAAAAATGGGCTGTAAAACCTCAGGAATGGGAAAATCCGCCCCCTGGCAACCCCGTTAATTGATTCATTAATCCAAGGGTTTCTTTTCTGGATTTCAGGATTTAATGACAATTCCTTGCCTGTAATCCAGGGGGGTTTTTAATGAAACAATCCAAGAAAAATCAAATTGTGCTGCGGGAATGATTTTTGTGGCTGGAGCAGGTGGAATCTGCTGCCTCCAGGAGTAATTAAGTGCAATTTTTTTAATGGCTTTTGTAGCGTTTCCTCGCTGGGAGTCGGCAAATTGCCTAAAAATCCACCAAATTGGGCTCATCCGTGAGGAAATCGCCATTTTTTAGGCGTCTTGTGCTCTGTTAGTGCTCCGGTGCTGCCCGATAATGACGTTCCCGACTTAATTCCAGATTAATTCGCGGTTTACCCTCCAGCCCGGCGTTAGGAGCTCGTCCCTCCAGAGGCATCGAAGACTCCCGTGCCTGTAGGTGGGTGCCAGAATTTTGGGAACCCCCCCACAAGGATCTGGGAAGTGACGTCCCACGGGAATATTTTCCTTGGAAATGACAGATTTCCCTGGAATCAGGCATAAAATTCCTGTGGGTGGGAGGGAGTGGTGGTGCTAGGGCTGGAAAAGAGCAGGAATGGAGCTTAATTAAAGATTCATTCCCCAGTATCCCTGGAATGGCGGTGGTTTTCCTGGGAAAGCCGTGCCGGGATGAGCTCCTGCCAGATCCAGCAGGAATCAATCCCTCTCTTTCCCGGAAAAGCGCTTTGTCAATCGCTGTTTCCTTGTCAGAAGAGGGGACGGGAATGGCTCTGCCCCTGGGAGGAGGGAAGATTCCCAAGGGCTGGAATGACTTAAATTGGGATCAATCCCTCCATGTAGGGGGAAGCAGGTGCTGGGAAGTCTGGGTTTTCCTGGTGCTGGCACAACCCGAGTGGGGAAAATCGGGGAAAACGATCCCGCTTGTTTGAGCTCATTTCCCATTGTTCCGGGGAGTGTCGGAACCCTCGGAATGGTGATTCCCAGGCAGCAGTCCCCCGATCCTGGAATTCTGTGGGTGTTGAACTTTCCTTCCTTTAAATCTGAGAATTTTAAGCCAAAAAAGTTTCTGGGGGAGGCCAGGGATGTGCACAGATCCTCGGGAAGCTGCTCGGGGAGCAGCAGCATCCCAGGAAAACACATTTTTAAAAATGAAGGAGCTTCCGGGCGCCGCCACGGAAGTTTCCTGATGGGTTTTGGGGATTTCCCACCACTGGCCGTGACTGCTCCATGTCCTGGGAATCGCTGCCCTGGTGCTGTAATCTAGGTTTTCCAGCAGGAAACGAGCGGGAACGTGGAAGTTTGTGTGAGCTTTTCCTGACCCACAGGTCCTGGAATTACTAAATCTGTGGGTTCGGTGCTGCTCTGGAGCATTCATGGGGTTTTGCTTGGAAAAATGAGCATTTTGCTTGGAAAGTTTGGTGGGTTTTTTTCCTTCTGGAAAAGGAGGATTTTTTCCAGGAAAACCTACTCTGGGTTTTGCCTGGAAAAGGGAGGAACTTGCTTTGGATAAGGAGGGATTTGCATGGGAAAAACAGGGGTTTGCCTGGGAAAAGGGATTTTTTTCTGGAAAAGGAGTTTTTTCCTTAGAAAGAGAAGGGATTTGCCTGGAAAAGGAGTGTCTCCCATAAGAATTCCAGTGGCTTTAGGTGGAATCTCTCCCTCTTTGGGACTGGAGGGTGGACGTGGCTTCCCAGCATCCCAGCGAACCCATTCCAACCGACCCCAAATTGGGATGAGTGTCCTGACTCTTTGCAGCCCTTCTGAATGACTGGAAATTCCCAGATCTTGTGCAGGAGCGGCGCTTTTCCCTCCGCAGCCCTCTGAGATGGATCGGGACAGGGCGTTCCCATTCCTCATTCCTTGATGATGGACTCAGAAGCAGATTCCATGTTCGTCGTTCCTCAGCAATGGATTGGGAAGGGGATTCCCTTTTCCTTAAGATCTTGGTGGTGGATCGGGAAGGGGGGTTCCTATCCCTCATCCCTCCGTGATGGTTTAGGAAGCAGATTTCCCAGCCCTCCTGCTTCGAGGACGGATTGGGAATGGGATTACCGTTGTTTGTTCCGGAATGCTGGATTTGGGAGGGAATTCTTGCTGCTTATTCCTTGTTAACAGATTTGGAAGCTGATTTCCTGTTCCAACTGCCTCAAGGATGGATTGGGAATATTCCTCGTGCCTGAGCATGGACCAGGGAGAGGGTTTCCTGCTCATTCCTTGATCGTGCATTGGGAAGGGCGTTTCCCACCTGGTGCTCCCTCAGTTCATTCCCAAAATTAACCCGGATCCCCTGTTCCAGGTGCAGCTCCAGGCGCCCGTTCCCAGCTCTGGATGTGAGATGGCGACTCCGGAGCCTCCGCTGGGAGGGACCCCCCGGCCCGGCCCCTCTCCCGGTCCCGGCCCCTCCCCGGGATCCATGCTGGGCCCCTCTCCCGGCCCTTCGCCTGGGTCCGGACACTCAGGACACGCGCTGCCGGCGCCAGGATACGCCCCGGACACCATCCACCCCCTGCACAAGGTGACGCATCCCAGCGTTCCGGGCCTCAGAAACCCTCGGGCGTGGCCGGGGGATTTATCTTGATCCATGTGTCCCCTGGACCTCATTGCCTCTGTGAATTCCCAGTGCCAGAATGATCCATTTTCCTCCTCCAGCAGTGGAAGGAGATGGGAAGAGGAGAATAATTAAGGGATTTAATTAAAATCCATGAGCTGCACCTGCAGCCCCTTCCCATTCCCGTTTCTTCTCTCCTTTCACAACTTATTTCACCCCCATCCCCCCCAAATCTGTCCTGGACTCTCCCGTTCCAAAAATGCACCAAAAAACCTCAGAAATGGGAAAATCCCCCGCCCCGGCCCCATTAATTAACTCATTAATTGAGAGGTTTCTTCTCCTGGATTTAGGGATTTGACAACAGTTCCTTGCCTGTAATCCATGGGGTTTTTAATAAAAAAATCCAGGAAATTGTGCTGCGGGAAGGATTTTCGTAGCCGGAGCGGTTGGAATCCGGCATCTCCGGGAATAATGAAACGGAGCTCCAGCTCCAACTCTTGGGAATTCTGCAGGTGGGGTGGGTTGGGAGCGTCGGGATTTTGTCCAGGAATGTTGTGCCAGTGTCTGATTTCCTGGGATGTTTCCCTCCTGCAGCCCCTGGATCCGATGCACGAGAAGGGAATGTCGGAGGATCCGCGCTACGGGCAGATGAAGGGAATGGGAATGCGGCCGGGGGGGCACACGGGGATGGGGCCCCCCCCCAGCCCCATGGATCAGCATTCCCAAGGTTGGGAGCGTGGGAAGAAGCGTGACGGGGGGAGTGGGGGAAGCCGTGTCCAAATCCCGGATTTGTGAGGGGGGTTTTCATCCTTCCGGGATTACATCCTGGATGCTGGGGCAAAAGTCCTGGATTCCGGCAGCTCTCTGGGGGATTTCTGGGTCTACGTGCTGGATTTTGGGGGAGGAACAGTGAAATCCTGTGGGGTTTAGGGTGGCAATCCTTAATTTTGAGGGCAGACGTCGCTCTCGGGGAATTCCAGCTGTAAATCTTTCATTTTGGTTTGGAATTCAGCCCCTTGCACCGCTCCCAAGCGCATCCCTCTTTTCCCCACCAGGTTATCCGTCTCCTCTGGGCGGTTCGGAGCACGCCTCCAGCCCGGTGCCATCCAACGGCCCCTCCGGCGGCTCTGCAGGCGGCTCTGGCGCGGCGCTGGATGGCTCCGGCTCGGACTCGCCGGCGCTGGGCCGGGGCCCGTCCCCGTTCAACGCGGCTCAGCTGCACCAGCTCCGCGCCCAGATCATGGCCTACAAGCTGCTGGCGCGGGGGCAGCCGCTCCCGGAGCACCTCCAGGTTGCTGTCCAGGGAAAGCGGCCCCTGCCCGGGATGCAGCCGCAGATTCCTGCTCTACCTCCGCCCGCCGGCACCGCGCAGGGCCCGGGACAAGCGCCCGGAGCGGGGCCAGCGCCGCCTGGGTATTCCAGACCTCACGGTGAGGAGGGGCTGGGGGGAAAGGGGGGCCTGGGGGCGTCTGTCCGGTTGTGTCCTGGGGCGTCCGAGGGACGCTCATCCCGTTCCGTCCTAGGGATCTGTGGGGAGCTCGTCCCGTTCCGTCCCAGGGATCTGTGGGGAGCTCGTCCCATTCCGTCCCAGGGATCTGTGGGGAGCTTGTCCCGTTCCGTCCCAGGGATCTGTGGGGAGCTCGTCCCGTTTCATCTCGCATTATCCTGGGAGATCCAGGGGAGCTTGTCCTGGGATATTCATGGAGAGCTCGTCCCTTTCTGTCCCAAGGGATCCGTGGGAAGGGACCTCATCCCGTTCCATCCTGGATAATCCACGGGAAGCGTTAGGTCCCAGGTTGACCCAGTATCCCCCAGTTTGGGTTTCTTGCTCTTCTCCCGTCCGTGTCTGTGGGCGTTCCGGAGGCTGGGATTTGGGATCCGTCCGGACTCTGGCAGTTCAGGGGAAGGGGGGCTGTACCTGCAGGTCCTCATCTTCGGCCAGAGCAGACCAACCTTCCTGCTGGGAATCTCCCCCAGGAGTCAGCATCCTCATGGGATTTGCCTCTCTTTTTTCCCTTTTCTGCCCAATTTTTGGGAAATTCTAGGAATAGGGGGGCCCAACATGCCCCCACCCGGACCCTCAGGAGTTCCCCCCGGCATGCCAGGACAGCCCCCTGGGGGGCCACCCAAGCCCTGGCCAGAAGGTAAGACCGGGATCCCAAAAATTCTGGGAATTCATCCCAGATCTGTCAGCAAGGGATGCTCTGGGGTGTGGGAATGGAAGGAAGTTCCTGGTTAAAACCCTGAAACTGGGGCTGGAGTTCTGTGAATGGCTGGTTTAAGTTCCACACTGGAGCTTCCCAGGGATCCGTGTGCTCATTCTGAGACAGATATTTGGGGTTCTTTAAGGAACTGTGGTTAATTTTCAGGTAAACAACATGAGTTTTGGGGGATTTGGGGCTGATTTCTAGCCAAATAATTGGACCTTTTGGGGGATTTAGGGCTAATTTCCAGGTAAATAATTGGAGTTTTGGGGGGAATTGGGATGAATTTCCCATTAAATCTCTGCAATTAGTCCACAAGCTCATTCCAAGCCAGATATTCACGTTTTTGGGGAATTTAACTTCATTTGTGACCAACTGATTAGATTTTTTTGTGGGACTCGAGATCCACATCCCCTGGGAAGCTGCTGCGCCTGTCCCCGGGCCGGTATTCCCAGGCTACCTGTTCCTGCAGGGCCGCTGTCGGCGGCGGCTCCAGGCGGGGCCCCCCAGAAGCTGCTGCCGCCCCCCCCTGCCGGCCGCCCCTCCCCCGTGCCCCCGGCCGTGCCCCCGGCATCCCCTGGGCCCCCCCCACCCTCTCCGGGGCAGCCGGCGCCGCCTGCGCTCCCGATCCATCCCAAACAGAACCGGATCACCCCCATCCAGAAACCCCGCGGCCTCGACCCCGTTGAGATCCTGCAGGAGCGTGAGTACAGGTATGGCCCCGCCTGGATCTCCTGGGAATTCCCAGTGTTCCTCCCAGATGCCCCCATGCCATGTTCCTTCTTCTTGAGACCCTTCTGGATGAGCAAGAGGACATTTTCCTTGGAATTCCCAAGGCTTCTCCCGGCCCCAGCTGCCCCCATCCTGTTTTCCCTCTTCCTGGTGTCCACAGGTCCAGAGGGATGAGTGCGTTTTCCTTGGAGAGTCCCAAGGTTTCTCCCATCCCCAACGGCCTTCATCCCATTTTTCCTCTTCCCAAGATCCAGAGGAATGAGTGGGAGAACATTTTCCTTGGTGATTTTTCCTGACCCTTCCCAGCTCCGTTGTCTTTCCCTGGCCACGCTCCAGCCCTGCTGTGTCCTTGTTCCCATGGGGGTTCCCAAAACCCATCCCACGATTCCAGCAGCGACTTCCCAATGCCCTCGCCCTGCTCCCATGCTCTTCCTGACGGGAACTAGGACGGGAGTGGAGCTGAACTCATCCCGAAATCCCTCCCCCTCCTCCGCAGGCTCCAAGCTCGCATCGCCCACCGCATCCAAGAGCTGGAGAACCTTCCCGGCTCCCTGGCTGGGGACTTGCGGACCAAAGCAACCATCGAGCTCAAGGCTCTGCGGCTGCTCAACTTCCAGCGCCAGGTGGGAACCGGGATCACTGGGATTTGGGAGCAGGGAGGCTGCAGGGTTGCCCCGGGGACTGATCCCGTGTGGTTTTCCCGGGATTGCAGCTGCGGCAGGAGGTGGTGGTGTGCATGCGGCGGGACACGGCGCTGGAGACAGCGCTCAACGCCAAGGCCTACAAGCGCAGCAAGCGGCAGTCGTTACGCGAGGCCCGGATCACAGAGAAGCTGGAGAAGCAGCAGAAGATCGAGCAGGAGCGGAAGCGCCGGCAGAAGCATCAGGTCGGGGGGTTCCCGGGAATTGGGACAGGGAGGTGGCAGGGGTGGAGGTTTTAAGGGAATCACCGGGTTTGGGGGATTGGGGAAGGCTGACTCTGGATGATGGTGGCCAAGAGTTTGGTGATGGCCACTGGGACCCTCTACAGACCATTGGGACCCTCTGATTCCTGTTACTCTCTTCCAATGACCACCAATCCCTCCCGACTCTGCCGTTCTCCAACTTCCTGTGCAATCTCCGCACACGAAGCCCTGCAATCTGATGCCTGTGTCCTGTTCCCACAGGAATACCTCAACAGCATCCTGCAGCATGCCAAGGACTTCAAGGAATACCACCGGAGCGTGAGCGGGAAGATCCAGAAGCTGACCAAGGCAGTGGCCACGTACCACGCCAACACCGAGCGCGAGCAGAAGAAGGAGAACGAGCGCATCGAGAAGGAACGGATGCGCCGGCTCATGGTGAGCCGGACGCGCAATACCGGGAAAAAGGCGGCCAAGAGACGGGAGGGGCGGGATCGGGGTGGATGTGGCAGGATCTTTGTCCTCGCTGAGGGCGAGTAGGGGCACCAGGGGGCGTGTGGGGTGAGGTCAGGGTGTTTCCAGCTGCTCCCAAGTGATCTCAAGTGTGTTGTTCACCCCCGGGCAGGCGGAGGATGAGGAGGGCTACCGGAAGCTCATCGACCAGAAGAAGGACAAGCGCCTGGCCTACCTGCTGCAGCAGACAGACGAGTACGTGGCCAACCTAACAGAGCTCGTGCGGCAGCACAAGGCAGCCCAGGTGGCCAAGGAGAAGAAAAAGAAGAAGAAGAAGAAGGTGGGAGAAAGCTGAAACTCCAGGAATGGCACCGGGAATGGCTCACAGAGGGAACACCAGGGCTGTACTGCCCAGGTTGACTCCTGTCTCCTCCTTCTCCTTCCACCTCCTCCTTTCTTTCCTTCCTCTCCTTCCCTTTTTCCTCTTCTCTTTCTTCCTTCTCTTTCTTTCCTTCTTCTCTTTCTTCCTCCTCTTCTTCTCCATCCTTTCTCTTTCTCTTCTTGCTCTCCTCCTCCTCTTCTTTTCTCTTTCCTTTGTTTCTCTCCTTCTTCTCTTGACTCTCTTCTCTTTCCTTCTCTCCTTTTCTTCCTTCCCATCCTTCCTCTCCTTCCTCTCCTTTTCTTCTTCCTCTTCCTCCTCTTTTTTTTCTTCTCCTTCCTCCTCCTCCTCTCCTTCCTCTTCTTCCTTTTCCTTCTCCTCCTGCCCCATTTCTCCCACAGAAGGCAGAGAACACCGAGGGACAGGCTCCAGCCATCGGCCCTGATGGGGAGGTGAGTCCGGGCTCATCCCACGGATCCTGGGATGGCCGGGAAGGGGCCACAGGGATCATCCCGCTCCAGCCCACTGTAGGCGGGGAGTGCGGGCCGTGTCCTACCCGGTCCGTCCGGATCCTCCCTTTACCCCCGCTTTTCCCAGCGGGTTCGGGGGGGTTGAGGCCAAGAATTCCCAATCCCGATCCACTGGCCTCTCCTGCAGCCGCTGGATGAGACGAGCCAGATGAGCGACCTCCCAGTAAAGGTGATCCATGTGGAGAGTGGGAAGATCCTCACCGGCACCGATGCGCCCAAGGCTGGGCAGCTTGAGGCCTGGCTGGAAATGAATCCTGGGTACGCCGGGAATGGGGGGCTGGGAATGCTGCAAGTGGGAATACCAGAGCTGGGAGGGAATGGGGTGCTGAGAATGCCGGGGCTGGGAATGTGAATGGGAAACTGGGCATGCTGGAGTCAAGAATGGCAGTGGAGGACTGGGAATGGGAATAGGGAGCTAGGAGTGCTAGACCTGGGAGGAAATCGGAGGCTGGGGATGTAAGAGCTGGAAGGGAACAGGGAGCTGGGAATGCCAGAGCCAAATTTCTTTTGGAATTCCCTGTTCCCCATTTTTTCCCTGCAGGTACGAGGTGGCTCCACGCTCCGACAGCGAGGAGAGCGGCTCCGAGGAGGAGGAGGAGGTGAGGGGGGTCCCACCGCATTCCCGCTGGGAGCGTTCTGGGAAGAACAACAAAGAGCTGACCTTGGCAATGCCTGTTTGGCAGCTCAAAAAAAATGGGATAAAATGGAATGAAACAGGAGGATAACGTGGATTAAAATGAGACAAAATAGTAGGATAACGTGGAATAAAGCTATAGCGTAAAATGGGACAAAACAACAGGATAAAGTAGGATAAAATTAATTAAAATGGGATAAAAAAATGGGAAAAAGGAGTATTAAAAAATGGGATGAACTGAGATGAAAATTGAAGAAAATAGTGGGATAAAATGGAATCTCTGTGTTGAACAAGCACTGGGCAGCCAGGAACACTTGGAAATTCCCTTTGGGCGATCCCAGTTTTCATCTGAAATATTCCTGACGTGGCACCTTGGCCGTTCCAAAGGGAACGGCGGGATCCTGTGGGAGTCTCCCGTCTCTGTGAGCTTCAGGTGGGAGGGGGCAGGTGCTTCCCAGGGTGTTCCGAGGCGGTTTTCCCTGGAATTCCTGGGAATCCCGCAGGAGGAGGAAGAGGAGCAGCCGCAGCCGGCACAGCCGGCGCTGCCCGTGGAGGAGAAGAAGAAGATTCCGGATCCGGACAGCGACGACGTCTCAGAAGTGGACGCCCGACACATCATTGAGTGAGCTCATTTTCCTGCTCCAGCTTCCCATTCCCAATCACTTCCCCGCCCCAGGGGCGGGGTTCCACGAGCAGCATTCCCCTAAGCCCATTTTTTTCCAAATCTTCCCAAAACAAGCCCTGACATGGCATTTTATCTGGAAATTCGGTGGGAAAACAACCCTGCACAGGATTGATGGCACTTCCCAGGAATTCTCCCAACAGCATCATCCTTCAAACATCCCTTTTTTCACCCCGAGAATGCAAATCGTCTCCCCTTTTCCTCCTTTATTTTCCCTTTTCTGCCCACGAGGAATAGGGATCCCCCACTCTCATCCACGTTTTTCCCTCCCGAGATCACGGTCTCTTCCATTATTCCTGTTTTTCCTCCAAGTTTCCTCCTCTCCCCCTGTTTATCTCCCCATACTCCCTCCCACCCTACTCTGACCCCATTCCCTGGTGCGCCGTGACGCGTTATCCCGGTTTTCCGGGCAGGAACGCCAAGCAGGACGTGGATGATGAGTACGGGGTGTCACAGGCACTGGCGCGGGGGCTCCAGTCCTACTACGCCGTGGCTCACGCCGTGACCGAGCGCGTGGACAAGCAGTCGGCCCTGATGGTCAACGGCGTCCTCAAGCAGTACCAGGTCTGGGAATGTCGGGGATACGGGGGTGCCAAGGGAGGTAGCAGAGACTGTGGTGGTCCAGGGATGGGATAAGCAGCTGGATCCAATGAACACCTGTGGTGGGATAACAGCTGTACCAGGATAAGGAACCAGAGCTGGTGCAGGATGAGGAGTCAGAGCTGGGAAGGAATAACGAGCTGGAAAGGGATAATGAGTCTGAGGTGGTGTGGGATAATAAATGGAATGGTGTGGGATAATGAGCCAGAGTGGGATAACGAGATGGAGCCGGAGCAAGATAACGAGTTGGACTTGCTCCCTGCTGAAAGCCAAACCCATCATGTTCCGTGTGAATCCATGGAATATCCCAATTCCTACAACTGGCTCTGAATAATTACCCCAGCCTCGTTACCAGCTCATTTGCGTGCACCCAGGCTGGGAGCGGGGCGGGGGCGGGGGGGGGTGAGGCCGGCCACTCTCCCACCCCCGTTCCAACCCCCATCCACGTTCCTGCAGATCAAAGGCCTGGAATGGCTCGTGTCCCTGTACAACAACAACCTCAACGGGATCCTGGCAGACGAGATGGGATTGGGGAAAACCATCCAGACCATCGCCCTCATCACATACCTCATGGAGCATAAGCGGATCAATGGCCCGTTCCTCATCATCGTCCCGCTCTCGTGAGTGCTGGAGCACCTGAAAAACCTCACCCAGCCGCCGCTCCAGCCCCACATTCCCAGATTCCCACCCTTTCTGTGTCTTTCCCCCCAGGACTTTGTCCAACTGGGCCTACGAGTTCGACAAATGGGCTCCTTCCGTGGTCAAGGTCTCCTACAAGGTAAGCGCCACGTTCCTTGGATTCCAGCTTCCCTTTTCCTCTTCCTGCTCTGTTACTGCTATCCCGAGGAAGCCACGCTGCATCCCAGCTCCAAATCTATGAAATCCCATTTTCAGTTGTTCCTCAGCAAGCAGGAACCCCCCAAACCTCCTCACTTTGCTGTTCCCTGTGGATAACAGCCCTCTCCTGGGAATTCCCTTCTGGCCTGACATTACCGGTTGGAATTCTCCCTCCAGGGCTCTCCGGCGGCACGACGCGCCTTTGTCCCGCAGCTCCGGAGCGGAAAATTCAACGTCTTGCTTACAACATACGAGTACATCATCAAGGATAAGCACATCCTGGCCAAGGTGAGGCCAGGAAGCACTGGACTCTGAGATTTTCCCAATCTCACCAGGCTCAGGGATGGTGCAAACAGGAAAATCTCTGTCTTTTTTATCCCCAAATCCTGGTATTTTATTCCCTGGAGCTCCCACAGGAGCTATTCCCCCTCGGTGGCCAAAGCTGAGGTGGAATTCCTGCTCCCAGTTTTTGGCAATGTTTCCCATGATCCAGTGGATATGTGGTTCTCGCTTCATGAAAAATTCCCTGAATAATTAATATTAATTGGATCCCTACGAGACCCTCGTTGCCGAGCGGTTCAGATCCGTGACCGTGGGGGGAGGATAAGTGGGATGGAGCAGTTGTGCTGATGGAACAACATTCAGATAATGCCCCAGATCCCAAATTCTGGGATTGAGGGATTAGGGCCTCTTCCTCAGTAGAGCTGGGATCCACCATCCTGGCAGGGATTCCCCGGATTCCCATCCTGGTGTGAATCACCTGGATTCCCATCCCGATGTGGGGGGACCCTCCTGGTATATTCCCCTCTCAGAGCCTTTTTGAGCTCCTCCGGCATCACCGAGCCATCACGGGCTACTCTGGGCACATCCCTACCCCCCAGTTCCCACCATCCCTGCCCTTCCCACTCCCACAGATCCGCTGGAAGTACATGATCGTGGACGAGGGGCACCGGATGAAGAACCACCACTGCAAACTGACGCAGGTGCTCAACACCCACTATGTGGCCCCGCGGCGGCTGCTCCTCACCGGGACTCCGCTCCAGAACAAGCTCCCGGAGCTCTGGGCCCTCCTCAACTTCCTGCTCCCGACCATCTTCAAGAGCTGCAGCACCTTCGAGCAGTGGTTCAATGCGCCCTTCGCCATGACCGGGGAGAAGGTGTGGGAAAGGGGAAATGCGGGAGCGGGTGGGGGCTGCCGGCAGTGGGGACGGGCTTGGAGTCAATGTCAATGGGTAGGGAGGAGCTGGAAGCGTCCCTGGAGCTCTGGGATGTGGATCAGTGCCTTTAATGGATCTAGAGAAATTTGAAGTGGCTCTGGATGTGGTGGGATGTGGTGTCATCATTCATGGCTCCAGAGGGGTTGGAAGCGTCCCTAGAGCTGTGGGATGTGGCTCAGTGTTGCCATTGAGGGCTCTGTTCCCTTCTCTGGGTCACAATTCCCTTCCTTGCTGACAATTTCCTGCCCTCCTCATCCCAGGATACACTCACAGAGCTTCATCCCACTCCAGACTTGCTGTTGGGTCAAGCAGGCAGATGGATTGATCCTGCTAGGAATTGGGCATCGGGGGGTTCTTGGAGCAGAGGGACCTGGTGTTTTGGGATGTTGGGCTTCCATCCAGTTCCATTTCTGGTGACAATTTCCATTTTCTGGTGACAATTCCCTTCCCTGGCCAGGTGGACCTGAATGAGGAGGAGACGATCCTCATTATCCGCCGCCTGCACAAGGTGCTCCGGCCCTTCCTGCTCCGGCGCCTCAAGAAGGAGGTGGAAGCTCAGCTACCGGAAAAGGTGATACCGGGGGTCCGCTCGCCTTCCCCATCCCAGGATATGACTGGGGAGTTCATCCTGCTCTTATCTGTCCTGGGATGTGCACTTGGAGCTTCATCCCACTCCGGAGTCATTGCTGGGTTGGGTTGAACAGGTGGTGGGGTTGATCCCTCTGGGAACTGGGGACTTGGAGTTCTCAGAGTGGGGTTTTGGGGTCCATCCTGGATTACACCTGAGGGGTCTCCATGCTGCTGTCCCCCATCCTGGAATGTGCAGGCAGAGTTCCATCTCGCTCCGCAGTCCTTGATGGGTTGGGTTGAGCAGGTGGCTGGGTTGTGATCCCTCTGGGAATTGGGGGCTTCCCAGAGCAGAAGGACCCCTTGTCTGGGGTTCCGAGGGGCTGGGCGTGAGTCCCCATTGGCTTTTGGCAGGTCGAGTACGTGATCAAGTGCGATATGTCGGCACTGCAGCGGGTCCTGTACCGGCACATGCAGGCCAAGGGTGTCCTCCTCACTGACGGCTCCGAGAAGGACAAGAAGGTCTGGATTTGGGGAATCGGTGCTGGGAATGCTGAGTGGAGGCGGGTTTATTTCCATTATGGGCTGGGCTGAGCTTGGGCCCCCAATGTGTTTGGGTGATCCATGGAGGCTTCTCGTAGCCATCAGCAGGTCTGCGAGGAGAATAAAGCCACAAAATAATCAGAAAGAGACGCTTTGGTCCCAGCTAAAAGCTGGAGGTGGGAAATTCCATTTTTCAGCTCCATTCCCCCAAAACAGCCAAGTAGGAGCAGCCTTGCCTCAAGGGGACTTGGAGGTTTCTTAAAACCTTGAATTTATTTTAATGTTTCAGAGCCCCCTTTCTGGGGCTGTGAACTCCCAGTCGACGTTCCCAAACATTCCCGGGGACGCTGCACTGGCAGATAAAGATGGAACCCAGCATTAATCTGGGCTTTTAACCTCCCGGATGGTTCCTGGCA
The DNA here is from genome assembly GCF_009650955.1 of Corvus moneduloides. Taxonomy (NCBI): domain Eukaryota; kingdom Metazoa; phylum Chordata; class Aves; order Passeriformes; family Corvidae; genus Corvus; species Corvus moneduloides. The sequence continues at coordinate 368,422 of NC_045507.1, forward strand.
GGGGAAAGGTGGCACGAAGACGCTGATGAACACGATCATGCAGCTGCGCAAGATCTGCAACCACCCCTACATGTTCCAGCACATCGAGGTGGGGCCAACATGTGGAAACGGGGATAAATCCAGGGGGGTGAACCCAAAGGGGCATAAAGCCAATAGAGTTAGAGCCAGGAAAGCCAGGGATGAACCAAAAAAAGAGATAAACCCACCAAAACCAGGGATAAACCCAAAGAGGGATAAACCAAATCAGAGCTAGACCTAACGAGGATGAACCAAATCAGGGCATCAGGCCCACCCACCTTCCATCGCTCTGTTTTCCACCCAACCGATCCATTCCCTCACTAGCTTCTGAGGGAATTGGCGGGGGGAGCAGGGCTTGGCTCTTTAGGGCAGCTCTAGATCTTTTTTGATTGATTTCTGCTGCTTTCTGACACTATTTCTCCCAATTTCAGGAATCCTTCTCGGAGCACTTGGGGTTCACGGGCGGGATCGTGCAGGGGTGAGTCAGGAATTTTGGGATTACCAGTGGAGAAATTTGTGAATTTACAAACTCAAGCGGTTTCTAGGGGTGGAGGATGAACTACCCCCACCCTGGGGAAGCCAGATGATCCCAGCAAGGGGGAGACACCACATTTTCGGCCTCAAATCCCGGCTTTCCTCTGATCGTTCCTGTTTTTATCCATCCCAGGCTGGATTTATACCGTGCCTCCGGGAAGTTTGAGCTCCTGGACCGGATCCTGCCCAAGCTCCGGGCCACCAACCACAAGGTGCTGCTCTTCTGCCAGATGACCTCCCTGATGACCATCATGGAGGACTATTTCGCTTACCGCGGCTTCAAATACCTCAGGCTGGATGGTGAGTTCCCCCGTGGGGGTGGGGGAACAGTGAGTGCCCTGCTCAAAGTGGAGCTCAAGGTCAAGACATCAAGAAAGATATCAAGATCTAAAGAAATAAAGATAACTGGGCTGGACAGAAAGGTATTGAGGAATATCAAGATAGAAAAATACAAAACCATCAAGATACAAAGATAAATCTCTAAGTAAAGATACCAAAGTAGATGTGAAGATACCGAGATAAATCTCAATCTGTCAAAATAGATATCAAGGGAGAAAGTGAGATAATATACCAATAAAGATATAAAGGTCGATGTCTTGATATCCAGATCATGTGATCAAGATCAAGACATTGATATTGAGACATCGATAGTGAGATTGATATCGAGGTTTATATCAAGATCAACATCAAAGACATCAAGACTGATACCAAGATATCAGGGTCAATACCTTGATATCCAGATCACACGATGTGTATCGAGACATTGATACTGAGATACCAATAGAGAGATCGATATCAAGGTTTGTATCAAGATCAACATTAAAGATAACAAGATCAAGGTTTCTATCAAGACTGATATCAAGATATCAGAGATTGATATAAATACTTTTTAAGTTTGGTAACAAGATATCGAAGATTATATCAATATATCAAAGATTGATATCTAGTTATAGAAGATTGATGTCAAGATGTCAAATACTGGTGTCAATATCGATCTCAAGATGTCAAAGATTGATATTGAGGCATCATGTCCTCATTGCCTGCTGCTGTTTTTCCCATTTATTGCAGCTGATCTCCTGATTAATCCTGGGATCCCGTTGGGTTGGGGGAGGGCCCTTGGGGACTCCCATGTTACTAAAATAAATGTGGATTAATAGGTCGGATTGCAGGGTTGAGTTGCAACAGGATAGGCTTTAAAGTTCCTTCCAACCCAAATCATTCCGTGATTCTAAAATACACATGGATTAAGAATTGAATTCTGGGCTTTGAGCACAAAATGTGACCTGTGGCCCCCACGTATCCCTGAAAGCAGGCCCAAAATGGCCTCAATGCTGCCATAATTCCGGCCGCTGCAATCCCAACTCCTGGAAGACCTCCTGCCCCACCCCAGAGTGGGATCCACCCCTTTTTCCAATTTTTCTACCAAAATCAGCCCAATCTTTCACAGGACCCCCCTCCTGGGGGGAAAGGGCTCCCCATTCCCAATGAAACCACCCTCCGGACCCCCCAGCGCCCCTGACTCTGGTGCCAGGGGGCGGGAGTGACGCCTGTGTGGAATTCCAGGGACCACGAAGGCAGAGGACCGAGGGATGTTGCTGAAGACGTTCAATGAGCCAGGCTCTGAGTACTTCATCTTCCTGCTGAGCACGCGGGCCGGGGGGCTGGGCCTCAACCTCCAGTCGGCCGACACGGTCATCATCTTCGACAGCGACTGGAACCCACACCAGGTATGGCCAGGACCCACTCGCCCGGAGATCGGCCCTGAAATGGATCCACAGAATTGAAAATTGGCCCAAAAATCAACTTAGAAATTGGCCCACTGATCCAAAAAACAACCCAAACCCCAATCCATTGACCTGAAAATCAACCCAAAACCAATTGACCCAAAAAACCACTGACTGACACAAAAATCAACCCAAAACCCAACTGACCGACCCAAAATCTGACTGATTGACACAAAACCTGACTGACCAACCTGAAACCGACTGATTGACCTAAAAACCAACTGACCCGAAGAGCAACCCAAAATCCAATGACCCCAGATCAACCGACTGACCCAAAACTCAGTGAGCCAGCCCCGAAACCAACTGACCCAAAGAGGAGACACACGGTTGGAATTCCATCATTCTCCAAGACCCACCGGTGCTGTCCTGGAGAGCCACCCCCAAATCCCAGTGGTGCGGCTGGGTTTTCCCCGCATCCTGTCTCTGAAGGAGAGAGCAACCAATGATCCCATTCTGGAATCGCCATAATCCTCTGGGATTGCGGGGGGCATATCCTGTGTCTTTGAAGATAAAAATGGGATTTTTGGGACCCCTCGTCTAATGCTGCTCTTTCCCACAGGAATCCTGTTCCTGGGATCCTGGCGATCCTGTTACCCAAAATCCCATAATCCATGGGGGGAACCCTGAACCCCTCATGGTGCATCCCACGTCTCTCCCATGGTCTGTTTGTGGTTAAAACCAGTGGTTTTGGTACCTCTTGGCCAGTGTGGCCATTTCCTCCAGGACCTACATGGTCCCAACAATCCCATTACCCAAATTCTCATAATCCTTAGGAATCTTTGAGACCCCTTGGGGTGTATCCCCTGTTTTCCCCATTAAGGCTAAAAGTGGAGTTTAGCACCTCTTGGCTGATGCTGCCCCTTCCCACGGGACCTCCATGATCCCATTACTGAATCCCTGTGATCCCTGGGGATCCCTGAGCTCCTCAGGGCTCATCCCACATCTTCCCCGTGGATTTTGAGGACAAAAGTGGGATGTTTGGCACTCCTCTTGCAACACTTGCCCTGTCCCACAGGACTTACATAGTCCTGGTGATCCCATTGCCACATCCCCATTAGCCTTGGGAATCCCTGCAGATTTTGAGGACAAAACCAGGGGTTTTGGGACCCTTTGGTCAACGTGGCCCCGTCCCACAGGACTTACAGAGTCCTGGTGTCCCAGTCATTGTTGGGAATCCCTGAACGCCCTCAGGCCTCATCCCAGACCTCCCCCTGTGGATTTTGAGGACAAAAGTGGGATTTTTGGGAGCCTGGTGCTATCACTGCCCCTTCCCCCAGGACCTGCAGGCCCAGGACCGGGCCCACCGCATCGGGCAGCAGAACGAGGTCCGCGTGCTCCGGCTCTGCACTGTCAACAGCGTGGAGGAGAAGATCCTGGCGGCCGCCAAGTACAAGCTCAACGTGGACCAGAAGGTGATCCAGGCCGGAATGTTCGACCAGAAATCCTCCAGCCACGAGCGACGGGCGTTCCTTCAGGCCATCCTGGAGCACGAGGAGCAGGATGAGGTGAGGGCCGGAGCGGAGTTCCCGTGGGAATTTGGGGGTCAGGAGACAGAGAGAAGAGAAGGAGGAAAAAAAAAAAAAAAAAAAGAGAAAAACCAACAAACCAACCCCAGAGCAGGAGCATGGCGGCTTGTTTGGAATTTTTTGGGAGTAGCGTCGGGAACAAAGGCGCCGGATTGACAGCCCTGGAGACTGAATCCCTGTGTTTATCCACAGAGCAGACAGAGCGCGGGCAGTGGCAGCTTCCCCCACGCTGCCTCCTCCCTGTGCCTGGGCGCTGAGTCGGAGGAAGCACCTCTAAAGGTGAGCGGGGTCGTTCAGTCTCCACTGCCCATTCAATCCTCCCGCCAGCACTGCCCGGCACCGCCGCGCCACAGGCAGGGATCGGCCCGCGAGGAGCCCCAGCCGGTCAGGGAGGGACAGAACCCAGAGAGAAACGGGCTGGGAAGAGCGAGAAATGAGATTGAAATGGCTTGGAAGGGCCGAAAGTGAGATTAAAATGGCCTGAAAGTGCTAGAATTGATATTTAAAGGGCCTGAAACAGCCAAAAGTGAGTTAGGCCTGAAAATGGCAAAAATGAAATGGTAACAGCCTGAAAAAGCCAAAAACTGCTTAGAACTGGCCTGAAAGTGCCAAAAGTAAGATGAAAATGGCTTGAGAGTGCCAAAACTGAGGAACAAACAGCCTGGAAACAGCCAAAAATGAATTAAAACTGGCCTGAAAGTGCCAGAAGGGAATGAAAATGAGCCTAAAAGTGCTAAAAATTAGTTAGAACCAGCCTGAAAACAGCCCAAAACAAGTTCAAATCAGCCTGAAAGATCCAAAAGTGAGTTAAAACCTGCCAGAAAGGCCCAAAAGTGAGTTAAAACTGGCCTGAAAGTTCCAAAAGTGAGTTAAAACTGGCCTGAAAGGGCCAAAGGTGAGACAGACTGGCCCAAAACCAGGCAAAATGAGCTAAAGACAGCACAAAAACAGCCATAACAACTTTAAAAGTACCCGAATAGAGCCAAAAATGAGAAGAAACTGCCTGAAAGCCAAAATGAGCTGAAAGCAAAAATGAATAAAAATGCCTAAAAATGAGAAAACTTTCAAAAGAAAATCACCCCCCCAAAAAATGAACTAAAAACCGCCTAAAACCACCCTGAAAACAGCGAAAAGCGAGTTGAAACCACCCAAAGATGAGGGACAACAACACAGAAACATCGAAAAGCCAGCTAAAAATGTCCCAGACTGAGCTAGAACCACCCTGAAATGAGCTAAGTACCAAAAAGTGGGCAAATAGATATTAAAACACCCCAAAATGAGCAAAAACACAGGAACGGCCCAAAAAACAAGCAAAACACGCTGAAACCGCCCAAAAACAAGCAAAAAAACCATTGAAACCGCCCCAAAATGACCAAAACGAGCCTGAAGTGCCCCAAAACGGGGTCAAACGACAGCGAAAGATCCAAAGGGGAGCGCAAGGCCCCCAAACCCTGAGGAAGGTCCCCGATCCGTGGGAAGCCAACGAGCGTCGGAGGGGTCTTGGGGGGGCCGCGCCAGAGGCGCCGGGGGCAGCAGCTGAATGCCTGGATTTGGGTTTTCCCAGGAGGAAGATGAGGTGCCCGATGACGAGACCGTGAATCAGATGATCGCCCGGCACGAGGAGGAGTTCGACTTGTTCATGGTGAGGAAGGGGAGGGGGAGAGGGCGGAAGGATAGGATGGGAGGAGGAGGATCTCCCAAGGAAGAGGAGGAGCAAGGAGAGGAGGAAATGGGGAGAGGTCTCAAAAGGAGGAGGAAGAAGGAGCAAGGGGAAGAGGAGGAGGAGGAGCAGGAAATGAGAGGAGGAGGATCTTGTGAGGAGGAAGAGGAGTAGGAAGAGGGCTTTGGGGTCTCCGTGAGGGAGGAAGAAAAGGGTGGGGAATTGAGGTATCCATGAGCAGGAGGAGGAAGGAGAGAAGGGGGAGGGAGGAGAGGAAGAGGATGAAGGAGGGCAGGAGCTCAGGAGCCCCAGGAGGAGGAGGCGTGGCAGAGAGTGTGGAAAAAGCCCTTTTCCCACCCAAAATTCCCACAGCCCAGGGAAGGGAGGGGGGTGGAGAGCGAGAGCATGTCCTAGCACAGCAGCCCCACGGTGCCAGCGCCATTCCCGATGTGAGGACCCCCTTCGGACCCTGTCCCAGTGCGCAGGGAGTGTCCCTGCCCAGAATGCCAGCAATGCTGTACCTGGACAGAGGAGAAGGACAGGGAGGCCGGTGGCTCCCAGAACACTCCCAATTTCCCAAAGCTCTCCCGGTAACCAAAGCACCCCCAATTCCCAGAACTCCCCATTCCCCAAACTTCTCAGTTCCCAAAACTCTCCCCGATGCTTTGGCCGCGCAGCCTGTGCTGCTCCCAGAATTCCTCTGGGAGTTCCCAAATCATTCCCAGTTCCTCAAAGACCCCCAGCTCCCAGTGTGGCTCCTCCAGCTCCCAGTTGCAGCTCACAGTGTGGTTCCTGCAGTTCCCAAACCTGCCCCAGTTCCTGAAACTCCTGCAGTTGCAGTTTGGTTTTCCGGAGTTGCTTTCTTCAACTCCTGAAACATTTTCCCAAAGCAGCCTCTGGCTCTGGGTGTGGCTCCTCCATCCCATCCCACCTCAGATCCCCCTGACTCCCTCAAAATCCCCGTTTGGATCCATCCCTCATCCCTGTCTGACCCCCGGGACCCCTGCCCGGATTCCCTGTGACCGTTCCTGCTCCGGCAGCGCATGGACCTGGACCGGCGGCGGGAGGAGGCGCGGAATCCCAAGCGGAAGCCGCGGCTGATGGAGGAGGACGAGCTCCCGTCCTGGATCTTGAAGGACGACGCCGAGGTGGAGCGGCTCACCTGCGAGGAAGAGGAGGAGAAGATGTTCGGCCGCGGCTCCCGGCATCGCAAGGAAGTGGATTACAGTGATTCCCTCACAGAAAAACAATGGCTCAAGGTATTCCCAGGGTGGATCCGCCCAGAGGGCTGGGAGGGCGCCTGTGGAGGCTGGGAAGGGTCCAGGGTCCCTGGGGAAACACTCACAGGTCCCCAGAAAATGCCCACAAGTCCCAGGGAAAGGCCCACAGATCCCAGAAAAATCCCAGCGGGTCGCAGAAAACATCTGTGAGGCCTGGAAAGCTCCTCCAGATTCCAGAAAACGCCTGTGGGTCTTGGAAAAGGCCCACAGCTCCCAGAAAAACACCCCAAGGGTCCTTGGAAATGGGAGCCCTGGTCCCTTTGGAAATCCCCATCTTTCCAGGACTCCCCAGTCCCTGTGGGCCTGCCTCATCCCTGTGGGATCCCCATCCCCGTTCCCCGCAGGCCATCGAGGAGGGGACGCTGGAGGAGATCGAGGAGGAAGTCCGGCAGAAGAAATCCTCGCGGAAGCGGAAGCGGGAGCCCGAGGGCCCCGCGGGGCCCCCCCCAAGCGCCCGGAGCCGGGACAAGGATGAGGAGAGCCGGAAGCAGAAGAAGCGAGGGCGGCCCCCAGCCGAAAAACTGTCCCCAAATCCACCCCCCCTGACCCGGAAAATGCGGAAAATCGTGGATGCCGTCATCAAGTACAAGGACAGGTGAGGGGGGCCAGGTGCTGTGGGGGGTTCCCGGCCATTCCCAGGGAGCCACGTTCCCATGGGTGACACAATGAGAGGGTGACGATCAGAGGGAATGGGGTGGGATGGGAGGGGATGGGGAGAATGAGGATGAGGAAGGCCACCCCTCACTCCTGTTTCCCCCCCCGCAGCAGCAGCGGGCGGCAGCTGAGCGAGGTTTTCATCCAGCTCCCGTCTCGCAAGGAGCTGCCGGAATACTATGAGCTCATCCGGAAACCTGTGGACTTCAAGAAGATCAAGGTACCAGGATCTGTTAGGATCCACTGGAATCCGCCCCCCCTCCCCGAGCCCCCCCTTCACCCCTTTTCCCGCTCCCAGGAGCGGATCCGGAACCACAAGTACCGGAGCCTCAACGACCTGGAGAAGGATGTGATGCTGCTGTGCCAGAATGCCCAGACCTTCAACCTGGAGGGGTCCCTGGTATGGAAAACCGGGAAAGAGCCCGTGGCATAACCAGGAATTGCCTGGAATGGCACCTGGAAAGGGCTGGGAATGGCCAGAAATGGCCTGGAACAGCTTGGAATGGCTTGGGATGGCCTGAAGTGACCTAGAATGCCCCATTTCCCCGCAGATCTATGAGGATTCCATCGTGCTCCAGTCCGTGTTCACCAGTGTCCGACAGAAGGTGGAAAAGGAGGAGGAAAGCGACGGAGAGGAGAGCGAGGAGGAGGAGGAGGGAGAGGAGGAAGGATCCGAGTCGGAGGGTGGGCGTTGGGATGAAGGGGATGGGGAGGTGGGTGGATGGGAGGGGAGGGGATTGGGAGGGGAGAGGATGGTTGGATGGAGGGTCAGGATCATTTGGAGGGTCTGGATCCCCCCCCAGCCCGCTCGGTGAAGGTGAAGATCCGTCTGGGCCGAAAGGAGAAGGTTCCGGAGCGTGGGAAGGGCCGGCGCCGGGGGGGGCGGGGGGGACGCCCCAAACCCCTCCTGAGCGACGACGAGAGCGAGGACGAGCAGGAGGAGGTGAGGGAATCCAGGAATGGCACTGGATCCTGGAGAGGACCTGGATCCTGGTAGTGACCCTGGATTCTGAGAGAGACCCCTAAATCCAGGGGATTCACCCTTACCCCAAATCCTGGGAGTGACCTTGGATCCCGGCAGTGATCCCAAATCCTTCATCCTGACCCCAAATCCTGGGAGTGACCCTCAATCCCTTGTTCTGACCTCCAAATCCTGGGCTGAACCCTCCAGATCCTGGGAATGACCCCCAAATCCTTCATCCTGATCCCAAATCTTGGGAGTGACCCTAAATGTTGAGCTGAACCCCAAAGTGCCTCATCTCAGTCCCAAATCCTGTGAAGCCCCCAAATCCTATCCTGAACTCCCCAAATTCCTCATCCTGGCCCCCAGTTCCTCACCCGTTTTCCCCCCTTTCCAGGATCGTTCCGGCAGCGGCACCGAGGATGACTGACCCTGACATTCCACAGCTCCAGAATCCCCGTGGAACCCCAGAGCCCCCCCACCCCTGTTCTCCCCTGTAGCTCCAACGGCAGTGACGCAAGACTTTCCAAAATCCTGAAAATCAAAAAAAAAACCACGTCCAACCTCGTCCATATTTATACTGGAACCGGCGCTGCCCCAGCCACCGGAGCTCCTGGGTCATCCTAGATCTGGGTGGTCCTGGATTGTCCAGGATGGTCCAACTGGGCTTATCCCAGGTTGTTTCAGATGGTCCCGAGTTGTCCCTGCTCACCCCAGATCCAGATTGTCCTGAGTTGTCCTGTTCCAGGCTGTCCCAGATTCGGATGGTCCCGGATTATCCGGGGTGATCCAGACCATCCTGGGTGGTCTTGGATCCTCCTGAATCATCTGGGATCAGCCCAGGTTGTCCTAGGATTGTCCTGGATCATCCCAGCCTGCCCTGAGTGGTCCCAATCTGGATCCTCCCAGCCAATCCCAGTCCCACCCCCCCGTGCCGTCGCTGTCACTGGATTCCCAGCAGTTGATAATTAATTAATAAATTAATCCAACGGGAGTGGAGTCACCTCTGGGGGGGCAGCTGGGGGGGAGGGAATTGGGGGTGCCAGAGGAATCTCGGGGGGGAGTTGTTGGCGTGACTCTGGGGATTGGGGGGTCTCTGGGGGCATTGGGGAGTCCCTGGGGGCTTTGTGGGGGTCACTGGGTGATCCGGAGGGGAGGGGGGGGGTCTCAGGGGTCACTGGGGTGCCCCACCCCAGTGGGATTCGTGTCATTCCCAGAGGTGCCACAGTAACGATGCTCCCCTCCCCTGAGAAATGGGGGAGGTTGGGGATAATTGAACCCCCTTGTGGCTCCCCTTCCCCCCCCCCCCCCCGTCGATCCTGCTCCAACTCCCCCGGGAATCACCTTCGGTGGAAAATCCACGATTAATCCCGCGGGAAAGAAGGAAAACACTTAAAAAGCGGCTTTTGGATGGATGGGGGGCCAGGGGGAAGGCAAAGGGATCCCCGTGTCCCGCCCTTTCTCCCTCCCGCTTTTCCCTCCTTCCCTCCCGCTTTTCCTCCCTTTATCTCGGCTTTCTCTCCGTCCCTCCCGGTTTTTCTCCCCCCACCCCGGTTTTCCGGCCGCCCCGGTGTCCGCTTCTCCCCCGATCCCGGCTTTCCGTCCCTCCCTGTCGCTTTTCGCTCCCCCATTGCCGCTTTTCCCGCCCCACCCTCCACGTTTTTGAACGCCCCGAGCTCCTCCCCCCGCCCGTTAAATGGGGCCCGACGGGACCCGGGTCCAAGGGCGGCGGCGCCGGGAACACCGGCACGGACCGGGATCAGCACCGGGACCGGGATCAGCACCGGGGACAGCGCAGGCACCGGGATCAACTCCGGGACGAACCGGGACCGGCACCGGGATCGTCACCGAGCGTCCGGACCCCTCCAAGCCCCGGATCTGCTCCTGGTGGGCGCCAAAACACGAACCCCGAGTGGGAAAACCGGGACAGAGCCAAGGACGGGGCACGGAACCAACGGAAAAGAGCCGGGAAACACCGGGATGGGAACCGGCAGCAGCGGGATAAGAGCGGGAACAGCCGGGAGCGGATCTGGGACCACCACGGTGGGCTCTGGGACTACCGGGAGGAGACCGGGAAGCACCGGGACGCGCTCCGGGACCATCCTGCTCCTTCTGGGAGCGGCGGCGGCCGCGGCGGCGACACCGAGCGCAGGTGGGGGGTCCGAGGGGGCATTTTGGGGGTCCGAAGGGGGTCGACGAGGGGGTGGGGGACCCCACTCCACGCCCAGATCCGCGTGGGGGGGCGGGGGAGGGCACCGGGAATCCGCGGGGGGGTGGGTTGGGAAGGGGGTGAAGGACACCGGGGGGGGGGGGGGGGCACTGGGGGTCGCCACCCGAGAGGCGATTTGTTCCCACCAAAGCGGGGACGCCCCACCCCGCCCCCAGGGCATCTCCCACGGGTGGGGATTTGGCTTTGGGGCCCCCCCGTGACCCCCTCGTGACCTCCCAGGACCCCCAAAGCCCCCGCGGGCCCCCCCACGTGTCACGCCCCGCCCCACGCGCGGGGAGGCCCCGCCCCCCTGGCCCGGGTAGGACGAATCAGCGCGCGCGGCCCGCCCCGCCCCGCGGCGGACGCGGCTCCTATTGGCTGAGCCCAGACTGGCCACCCGCGGGGGCGGAGCCTGCGCCAGCCAATCAGAGCACGGCGCGCGGGGAGGGCGCACCCGGGTGGGGCCGGGGAGGAAACTGGGACCCCCCGAAATGGGGCTAAAACACCCAAAAATGGGTCCGGGATCCTCCGAAATGAGAGCGGGAACCCCCAAAAAACGTGATCGGAATCCAACAAATGGGACTAAAACTCCCCAAAAATGTGACCGGAACCCCCCCAAAGTGGGGTCAAACTCCTCCAAAATGGGATCGGAACCTTCAATATTGGACCGCAACCCTCAAAATGGTGCTAAAATCCCTCAAAAAGGGGCAAGACCCCACGAAATGGGACTGGAAGCCCGAAAATGGCTCTGGGACCCGCGAAAATGGGACTGCGACCCCCTGGATTGACACACTCCGTCCTTACCCCGGGCTAGGACTTTCCTCCCTGGGACCCCCCGAGTTCGGGGAGGGTTTGGAGGGTCCTTGCGGGGTGGGGGGAAGCTCGGAGAGTCTCTGGGGGTGTCCGGGTGGGAGAGTGGGGAGCCGGGGGGGTTATAGGAGTCCCAGGGGATATTTTGGCTTCCTGGGGCTATTTTGGGGGTCCCTGGCTCGATTCTCTCCCCTCCGCAGCGCCCCCGCCGTGCCCCCCGGACCAGCTGCCCTGCGGGGATGGCTCGTGCCTGTCGCGAACCTTCGCCTGCGACGGGGAACGCGACTGTCCCGACGGGGAGGACGAGCTGGGCTGCGGCCCCGCGCCCTCGCCGCCCCCCTGCGACCCCTTCTACTTCCGCTGTCGCGACGGGAGCTGCATCCCGCTGCTCTGGCGCTGCGACGGCGAACGCGACTGTCGCGACGGGGGCGACGAGGAGCCCGAGCTGTGCGGGACCCCCCGCCCTCCCCGCGCCTGCCCCCCCCTGCAGTTCCCCTGCGGCTCCGGCGAGTGCGTCCACGGCCGGTGGCGCTGCGACGGGACCCCCGACTGTCGCGACAGCTCCGACGAGGAGGGGTGTGGTGCGTGCATTGGGAGGGACTGGGAGGGGCTGGGATGGACTGGGAGGGGCCAAGGTCGGTGGCGCTGCGACAGGACCCGCGACTGTCGCGACAGCTCCGACGAGGAGGGATGTGGTGCGTGCACTGGGAGGGGCTGGGAGGCACTGGGACGTCCGGGCTGTCGCTGCCCCGCTGACCCCCCCGCGCCCCTCCCCAGCCGCGCCCCCCCCGTGCCCTCTCGGGCAGCTCCGCTGTCGCGACGGGCGCTGCATTCCCGGGGCCCGGGCCTGTGACGGGACCCCCGACTGTCGCGACGGCGACGACGAGGAGGAATGTCCCGACGGTACGGGGCGGGGGCGGGGCCGGGGGGGGCTTAGGCGGCCTTTGGGGGCATTTGAGGGGGCTCAGAGGGGTTTTGGGGGGTCGGGGGGGGGGTCTGAGGGGTATTCTCGGGGACTCAGGGGAGGTTTGAGGGGGTTTTGAGGAGGATTTGAGGGCGTTTGGGGGGGACTTGAGGGGGTTTGGGACGATTTGGGGGGGGGGGGTTAGGGGGGTTTGGGGCAGTTTCAGGGGCCACTGTGTGGTTTGGGGGTGATTGGGAGGATTGGAGAGGATTTAGGGGAGTGGGGGAGGTTCAGGGGGTGTTTAAGGGACCTTGAGGGGGAGTTTTGAGGACGTTTCGCGGGAATCTCGGTCTCTGACCCCCCCCCTGCACCCCCCAGCCCCATCGTGTGCCCCCCCGCACTGGTTCCGCTGCCGCTCGGGCGAGTGTATCGCGATAGGGCAGGTCTGCGATGCGCGGCGCCACTGTCGTGACTGGTCCGACGAGCCACTCAAGGAGTGCGGTGAGGAGGGGCCCCAAAATGCTCCAGTCCCCCGCTCCCCGACCTTCTAAACCCCCCCAAAGCCGCTCCAGATCCCCTGAGAAACCCCAAAACCCCCTGGACAGCCCAAACTCCCCCAGGGCCCCCAGAATTCCCTGGAAACCCCCCCCAAAAAAACCCCCAAATCCTCCCAATACCCCCAAGCCCACCTCAAACCCCCCCCAAACACCTTGAAAACCCCTCGGGACCCCCCTCAGACCCTCCCAAAACCTCCCCCTCAAAAGCCCCCCAGCCCCCGCTCACCCCCACCCCCCCAGTTCCTCCTCCCCAGGACTTTGGGAGTCTCTGCCCCTTTCAGGGGGGGATTTTGGGGAGTCTGACACCCCTCCCCTGCCCCCCAGGGGTGAATGAGTGCCTGGCGGGGGGCGGGGGCTGCTCCCACGGCTGCCGGGACCTGCGGGTGGGCTTCGAGTGCCTTTGTCCCCCCGGCTTCAGCCTGGACCCCGACAACCGGACCTGCCACGGTGCGTGAGACCCCCCAAAATACCCTGAAATACCCCAACCCCACCCGGGACACCACGGGGGAACTCTTGACACCACCAAATCTGCCCCGGGGAGCGTTGGGGTCCCCAAGAGGGAAGTGGGGTTCAGGGGGAGTTTTGGGAGGGTCCCAGGGGGGTTGGGGGGTAGAGGGGGGTGGATCCGGGGGTCCTGAGGGGGGGTCAAGGGAAATTTGGGGGTCCTGAGGGTTTGGGGAGTATCAGGGGTTTGAGGGGCCATGTAGGGATTTGGGGTGATTTTGGGGGGGTTCCCTGCGAGGGGTTCACCGCGGTGTCCCCCTTCAGGCCCCCCTGGGACCCTCCTGGTGAGCACCCGGCACCAGGTGCTGGCACTGGGGGGCCCCGAACCCCAAATCCTGCGGGGGCCCATCAAGCACGCGGCCGCTCTGGACGTCAGCATTGAGGGGGGGTCCCTGTTCTGGGGGGACCCCAGCGAGGGGCTCATCTACAGGTGAGGAACCCCCCGGGACCTCCCCAAATCCCTCTGGGACCCCCCCAAACACCGCCAGGATCTCTCCCCGGGACCCCCAATGAGGCTTGGAGACCCCCTGGGACCTCCCTAATGCCCCCCAGGACACCCCCCAGTGTCCCCAGTCCTCCCCAGTGATCCCAAATACCCCCCCCGGCCCCCCAAATTTCCCCCTCCCATCACTCCCCCAGTGCCTCCCATGTCCCATCAGGACTCCCAATTCCCCTCCAATCTCCCTCAACCCCAACTCCCAACTGCCCCCAGAGCTCCCAGGGCCCCCCGTGTCCTCCCAACCTCCCTCCCCAGATGCCCCCACTGCTCTCCATGCCCCCCAGAGCCCCGCTGGCCGCGGGCCCCGCAGTGCCCCTGGGGGTGGTCCCGGGCCCGGGGTCCCCGGCCGGGATCGCCCTGGACTGGATCCACCGGCTCCTGTACTGGACCGAGCCCGGCTCCGGCTGCGTGGCCGTCAGTGACCCCTCGGGGCTGCGCCACCGCACCCTGCACCGGGACCCCCGGACACGGCCCTGGGGGGTGGTCGTGGACCCCCTGAACGGGTACGGGGGGGACACAGGGACGTAGGGGGGACAGGGGTATGTGGGGGACACGGCGGGTGACAGGGAGGGGGGTTAGGGGGCTTTGGGGACGTGGGGGGACGCAGGGGGGCTTGGGGGAGTGGTAGTGACATTGGGTGGGCAGGGGGCTGTGGGGGGGCACGGGTGGGCAGGAGACTATGGTGGCACTGGTGACACTGGTGTCCCCCAGGTACCTGTACTGGTCAGACTGGGGGTCCCGCCCCCACATCGCCCAGGGGGCCCAGGACGGGGCCCCCCCCAAGCCCCTGGTGACTGAAGACGTGGAGCGGCCTCAGGGGCTGGCCCTGGGTGAGGGTCCCACACCTGACCCCAAACGTGTCCCGTGGCCTGTCCTGTGTCCCCAGACCAGTCCTGTGTCCCCAAAGCTGTCCCCACGTTCCACAGAGCACCCCCAGACTCCCCCATGGCTACCTGATCTTCCAGGTGCCCCCCTATGTCCCCAGCCCTGTTTCCCCCCCCAATGCCAATGTTCCCCCGTGTCCCCCCAGTGACCCCTTGACCCCTCAGTGCCCCCCTGACTCCCCCCGTGCCTCCAGACCAGTCCTCCCAGCGCCTGTACTGGGCCGATGGCCGCCTCCACACCGTGTCCAGCGTGGCCCTGGACGGGAGCGGCCGCCAGACACACCTGAGGGACCCCCAGCACCTGGCGCAGCCCCTCGGCCTCGCTGTCTTCCAGGTGAGACCCCCAGGACCGCCCCGGGCCCCCCCCAACGTCCCCCCACAACCCCTCCTGTCCCCTTCCCCCTTGACCCTCCCTGTGTCCCTCAGGACCCCCCCAATGTCCCCCTGAACCCTCCCGCTCTCCCCCAACCTCCAATGTCCCTTCTCCTCCCCCAGGAGCCCCCCGTGTTCTCCCTCGTGTCCCCTCTGACTCCCCCCGTGTCCCTCCCTCCAGGACTGGGCCTTCTGGACCGACCCCTCCCGGGGATCCCTGGTGGCCACGCGGCTCCAAGGGGGCTCCTCCGCCCCCCAGGTGGTGGCCCAGGAGCTCTTCAGCCCCGAGGCCGTCGTGGTGCTGCACCCGGGGAGGCAGCCAGCAGGTAAGATCCCCAAAACTCCCCCAAAATACCCCTGGGACCCCTCAAAATGCCCCCAAAATATCCCTGGGACCCCCAAAACACCCAAAGCCAGCCAAAAATACCCCAAAGAAATCCCTGAGACTCCAAAATCCCCCAAAGACCACTCCAGACCCCCCTGACCTGTGCTCTCCCCCCAGGCCCCAACCGCTGCGAGGGTCCCGGGGGTGCCTGCTCCTTCCTGTGCCTCCCCTCCCCCATCCGCGGCCCCGGCTCCCCCCGGTTCAGCTGCGCCTGCCCTGACGGGGAGCACCTGGACAGCGACGGACGCACCTGTGTGATAGGTAACCCCCTAAAATCCCCCAACCCCCCCCGGGTTCACCTGTGCCCAGGTGACCCCCCCCATATTTCCCCAGAGCACCCCGGGACCCCCGAGCCCCTCGCCCGGAACTCGAGCAAGGAGGGAAACGCCTCGATAGGTAATGGCCGCACCCACTGGCCACACTCACTGGCCACACTCACTGGCCACACTCACTGGCCACCCACTGGCCACACTCACTGGCCACCCACTGGCCACACTCACTGGCCACACTCACTGGCCACCCACTGGCCACACTCACTGGCCACACGCTGACCACTCCTGTCCCCACAGGTGATCTCGGGGGGACCAGGGGGGCCTGGCCGGGGCTGACAGCACTTGGGGTCCTGCTGCCCCTTGGTATGGCCCTGCTTGGGGGGGTCAAAATTTTGGGGGGTTGGGGGGGAAATTCAGGGGGTCCCAAAGAAAGGGTGCCCGGAATGGGGGGGGTCTGGGGGGGCGGTGTCCCTAAAAAGGGTGGGGAAATGGATGGAGGGGGCAGAATGGGCATCTCAAAGGTGGGGAGAGGGTGGCGTTTCAAAACAGAGGTGCCAAATCTGGAGGGTTGGGGGGGGGGGGGGCCAAAATGGGATGGGGGCAAAATTCGGGCGGGTTTTCAAAGGTGGGGGGTCTCAAAGGGGGGGCGTCCCCTTTGAGGGTCTCATCTTGAGGGGGCCAGGTCCTATCCCTGCAGTTCCCCACCCGTGCCCACCAGGGGCCTTCGGGGATCGATCCCATGGGGGGGTCCCGGATTTTTGGGGGTGAAGGCTGGATTTTAGGGGTCACCTGGGGAAGGTGTCCCGGCTTTGGGGATCCCCCGTGACCTCCCCCCCCGCGCCCCCCAGGGCTGGTGCTGTGCCTCGGGGTGGCAGCCAGGGCACTGTGGCGGGAGTGGCGCCGGCGCAGCACCAACAGCATCAGCTTCACCAACGCCACCTTCCGGAAAGGGCCCGGGGACCCCCTGGATGGGGGGGGGCTCGGGGACCCCCTGGTGAGTGAAAGGGGAGACTTGGGGGACCCCCTGCTTAAAGGTGGGGTCTGGGGCAGGAAGGGGTTCAGGGACCCCCTGCACTGACACCCCCCCCCCCCTCTTTCCTCCCCCAGCAGCCACTGACGTCAGAGGATGACGAGCCCTGAGGATTTGGGGGAGCCAAGACCCCCCCCCCCAGAGCCCCCTGGGGTTGGGGAACGGACTGAGAGCAGGGCTGGGGGGCAGCCGCAGCTGGGAACATCTGGGAGCACAGCTGGGAACAGCTGTGTGCACAAAGACACACCTGGGTATGCCTGGGCACACCTGGACATGCTGCAGCAACAGCTGGACACAGCTGGACACAGCTGCAAAGAGCTGCGCACACTCGGACGTGGCTACAGACACAGCTGGACACACCTGGGAACAGCCAGGCACTCCTGGACATGGCTGAGCACCCTCGGACACGGCTGCAGACACAGCTGGACGCAGCTCTCCGTGCCTGTCCATACAGTGACCCCTGGGGGGGGGGTTGTTTGGGGGGCTTTTTTTTAACCAAAATACTGTGAATCCCCCCAAACTGAGGTCCTGGGAAGTGGGCGGGGCCGAGGAGACCCGGCCCGTTCCCCCCGTCAATAAACTTTTATTTATTGACCCCTGCGAGGCCGGACTGGGAGAACTGGGAGCGCCTGGGCGGGGCCCGGGTGCCCCTGCACGCACGCGATTGGCCCAGAGCCGCTCCGTGCCGGGCGCTGATTGCTCAGCTCAGTTTCCCTCCTAACTCGCTGCTCGATGCTCATTGGACACCGGGCACGCAGAGACACACGCTATTGGCTGAGCGCACTGCCAATCACGCTCCACCCCCAACACCGTCTGTGATTGGCCACCTCGTTTCCCGCCGCCGATGAATTCCCGCGCCTGTCGTTCTAACAAAGCCCCGCTCCTCCGCTGCCCGCGCTCCATTGGCTGCGCTCGCCGTCAGTCACACGCGTCCTCCAATCGCTGCGCAGCGCGGAGACCGCACTGTGTGTTATTGGTCAATGCCAATGTCAATCACTCCTCGCCCCGCGTTTTCTACGATTTCCGCTTCCTTGACCAATCGCGGCGCCTCGCGGGGCCGCCCAGGCGCGCCTCGCAGCGCGATTGGCTGCGCCCCCCTCAGTCCTGCCCACGCACGGCAGCCAATTGATGCACTCCCATTGGCCCGTTCGGCTGCCAATCATACCGACATGACTCAATCGCGGCGCGCCGGCGTCTTACCCGCTCCCATTGGCCGCTGCGCGCTGCCCGCAGCCGCTGATTGGTCGAGAGCGCCGTCACTCAGGGCGCTCCGGCGCGGCGATTGGCCGCACGGCGCCGGTGTAGGCGGGGCTCCCCGCCGCGCTCCCAGCGTGCCCCGCGCGGCCCGAGGCGAGCGCGGCCCGTGCCCGTCGCCGCCTCCGCCATGTCCGAGTTCGGCCCCGCGCCGCCCCCGCCCCCCCAGCCCGGGTCCGCCCCCGCCGCCCCCCCCTCGGCCGGGCCCGGGGGGGGCGCGGGGGGCGGCGGCGGCGGCGGCGGCGGCGGCGGGACGGGGCGTAAGGACGCGTTCGCCGACGCGGTGCAGCGCGCGCGGCAGGTGAGGGGCGCGGCGGGGCGGCGGGAGGCGGCGGGAGGGGTCGGGGACCCCCCGCGACCCCCCCCGGGGCGCCGCGGCCCCGCCCCCACGTTCCCGGTAAGGCCCCGCCCCCCCCGGGGGTCGTGGGAGATGGGGTCACCCCTCCCCCACCCCCGGGACCCCCCCCACACGCGTTCCACCCCCCAGCTCCCGCCCCCCCCGCGCCCCAATAAAACCCCGCAGCCCCCCCGGTTGTTTTCCCCCGGTTCCGGCAGATCCCGGCGCCGTAATTACGGTAGTTACGGCCCGTTACCGTAATTCCCTGCGAGCCCCGGGGCCTCCCCCGCTCCGCGCGCCCTTTGGCGCTGCAATTACCGTAATTACCGTAATTAGCAGCCCAGTTAACGGCGCGGCGCTTGGCGGGTGCTCGGCTCTGCCCCCCCCGACACCCCCAATTCGGGGGTCCCGCCGTAGCCCGGGGGCGCTCCGGGAGGGATTTCGAGGGGCTCCCAAGTTCCCAGAGTTTGGGGGGGCCTTTGGGGGGTTTTGAAGGGGTTTGGGGGGCTCGAGGAGCGGGTGGGGGTTCCCTGGGTGGGCTTGGGACACTTCTGTCCTCTCGGCGGGGTTTTGGAGGGTCCTGGGGGGCTCAAACGGAGCTGTCACGGTGGCTTTGGGGGGTCCCGGTCTGGCGGGGGTTGTTTTGGGGATTTCTCGGTGTTTGGGCCCCCCTCCGAGATATTTTGAGGCAATTTGGGGGGGCTCCTGCGTGTGCTAAGGGAGTTGGGGGGGTCTTTACTTTGAGATGACCCCACCGGGCATTTTGGGGGGTTTTCTGCGAGTTCTCAAGGGGTTTTGGATGTCCTCGGGGGGCACCTGGGGGTGGGTCTGGGGCCTCCTGGGTGGTTTTGGGGGCTCCGTGAGAGGTTTGGGTGGTCCTTGGTGGGTTTTGGGGGTCTCGGCGTGAGCTTGAGGGGGACCGTTTTTCAGGGTGACCCCTGGGAACTTTTGGGGAGGTTTTAGGGGAGCTGGAGGGATTTGGGATCTCCTTTATGAGTTGGGGATCTCAGAGTGTTTGGGTGTCCTGCGGGGGAGGGAGGGGGGATTCTGGGAGTCCCTGGTGGGTTTTGGGACTCCCTGGGGCCTTCAGGCCCCCCGATTTTGGGGTGACCTCCTCCCTTACCCCCCCAGATCGCAGCCAAGATCGGGGGGGACGCAGCACCGCCGGTGCCCAACAACAACCCCCCCCCTCCCGATTTTGGGGGCTTCGGGGGGCAGAAACGGCAGCTGGAGGATGGCGGTAAGGGGGCCTCGGGACCCCCAAACCCGGGGAGAACCCCCCAGACCGTGGGGGGACCCCCAAAACCTCGGGGGGGGGGGGGCAATCGGGGGGTCCCTAACACCACATCATTCCCCCAGACCAGCCTGAGAGCAAGAAACTGGCAGCACAGGGGGATGGTGAGTGGGATTTGGGGGTCTCCGGCGTGGGTTTGGGAGTCTCAGGGTGGGGGGAGTGGTCAGGATGTTTTGGGGGGGCTCTTCCAGTACCAGGCTGTTCCCAGGAGGGGGCGCTGTGGAATGTCCTGGAGAGGTTTAAGGGGTCCCCGGGGGCAGTTTGGGGGTTCCCAAAGAGTATTTGGGGGCCCAGGGGAGGTTTGGGGTGGCCAACGGGAAGCCTGGATGTCCTGGAGGGACTTTCATGGGGTCTGGTGGGAGGTTTGAGGGGGGTTAAGGGGTTGGGGGTCCTGGGGAGTTTCGGGGTGTCTGGAGCAGGTTTGAGGGGTCTCAAGGGGTTTCTCTGGGGAGTCCTTGGGGTGGTTTGGGGGATTTTGGAGGGGTTTGGAGTCTGGGAGAGGTTGGGGGGTGGGGAAGTTGGGGGGTCTTGGGAGGAAGTTGGGGCCCCCCCCCAAATTGGGGGGACCCCCACAGACAGGTCAGGTTCCCCCCCCAGCGCTGCCGGCACCGATGGGGCCCATCCACCCCCCACCCAGGTATGGGGGGCCGGGGGGTATTGGGGGGTGGCAGGGGTTCTTTTGGGGGTTCCTGCGGGGTTTATTAAGGGTCTGGAAGGAGGGGGGGGGGGGTGTCCTTTGGAGTCCTCGGGATTTGAGGGTTTTTTTAGGGGGATACTGAAGATGTTGGGAGAAGGTTTGAAGGGTCCTCGGGAGGAGGGTTTGAAGGTTTTGGTGACTTTCGTGGGGTCTTGGGGTGGTTTTAAAGCGGCCTTGGGGAGTTGGGAGGGGTGTTGGTGGGTTCTGGGGGTTTTTGGGGTGCCCGTGGCATTTTTTTGGGGACCCCCTGACCCCTCTGGTGTTCCCCAGGACAACGGTGACAGAGGAGTACCGGGTCCCCGATGGGATGGTCGGCCTCAGTGAGTCTGGCGGGATCCTGGAGGGGTCCCGGGGGCTTGGGGACCTTCCAGAGACCTCTGGGGCCATCCCCAAACTCCACTCTGTGTCCTCCCCCCGCAGTCATCGGCCGCGGAGGGGAGCAGATCAATAAGATCCAGCAGGACTCGGGCTGCAAAGTGCAGATCTCCCCAGGTACAGGAGGGCGGAGACCCCAAAACCCTCCCGTGCCCCTCAAATGGAGGGGACAAGCCCTGGCCCCCCAAATGCGGGGGGACCCCCGCTGACCCCCCCGTGCCCCCCCAGACAGCGGCGGGTTACCGGAGCGCAGCGTGTCCCTGACGGGGTCCCCGGAGTCCGTGCAGTGAGTGACCCCAAAATCCCCCTGGGAACCCCAAAATACCCCTGGGACCCCCAAACCCCTCCCAGAACCCTATTAGGGACCTCCAAAATACTGCTTGGGGACCCCAAAATGCCCCCTGGGACCCACTTAGGGACCCTCAAACAGCCTTGGGACCCCCCTAAATCTCCCCAGGACCCCCAACCTCCCCCTGGATCTCCCCAGCACCCCCTCAGTGACCTCCCAAGTTTCCCCCAAACCCCACTGTAACCTCCCAAATTTTGCCTAGCTCTTTCCAGATCTCCCCTAAACCCCCAGATGACCCCTCCAAATCCCCTAGTGACTCCAAAACCCTCCCAAATCTCCCCTAAACTCCCCCCCAAATCCTCTCAGTGACCCCCCAACCCCTCCCCAGGAAGGCAAAGGCGCTGCTGGATGACATCGTGTCCCGGGGCCGGGGGGGCCCCCCGGGACCCTTCCCCGACGCCGCCAACGGCCAGAACGGGACAGTCCAGGAGCTGATGATCCCAGCAGGAAAAGCAGGATTGGTCATCGGGAAGGGTGGGGAGACCATCAAACAGCTCCAGGTGCCCCCAAAACTCCCCTGGGGGGGGTGGGCATGGGGGAGATCTGGGGGGCTTTGGAGTCAGTGAGCGGAGTTTGGGGGTCTCTGATGGGATTGGGAAGGGGGGAAGAGCATTCAAGAGCTCCAGGAACCCCAAAACCTCCCCAGGGGGATCCCTGGGTGGTTTGGGGGGCGGGGGGGGGGGTCAGTGCTGAGGGGTCCTGGTGCCCCCCAGGAACGGGCGGGGGTGAAGATGATCCTGATCCAAGACGGTTCCCAAAACACCAATGTGGACAAACCCCTGCGGATCATTGGGGAGCCCTACAAGGTGCAGGTGAGAAGTGCCCAAAACCCCCCCCTGAAATAACCTTGAGCTCCCTGAAATAACCCCCAGCTGACCCCTCACACCCCCCATTCCCAGCAAGCCTGTGAGATGGTGCTGGACATCCTTCGGGAGCGTGACCAGGGCGGATTTGGGGAGCGTTCAGACTACGGCGCCCGCTTGGGCGGGGGCATCGACGTGAGTGTGCCCCCAAGATCCCATTTGGCACCCCAAAATCCCGTTTTCATCCCAAAATCTTCACTTTTCACCCCAAAAAACCCCATTCTTCAAACCAAACTACCTCATGTTTCACCTCAGCTATCTCCTTTTTCACCCCGAATTTTTATGTGAATTTTCACAGAGAAATGCCAACCCAAGCCCCCGTTTTTCACTCTAAAAAAATCCCATTTTTCAAACCAATTCCTTAATTTTTTATTTCTAGATTGCCGTTTTTCAAAGAAATCCCATTTTCCAATTTAGATTTCAGCTTTCAATCAGAAACCAATCCTATTTTTCAATTTTAAAAGTTCTTATTTTTCAAAAAAATATTTTCACATCAAGAAAATCCTGTTCTTCAACACGAAAAACTCCAGTTTCTAATGATGTCGTTTCTCAATGGAAAAATTTTCGTTTTCACTCTAGAACTCACATTCTTTAACCCAAAAATCCCCATTTTCCACTGAAAAAAAAAAATGGGGGGAGGGGGAGGTCAGGACCCTCAAATCCCCCAAATCCCCCCAGGTGCCGGTGCCGCGACACTCGGTCGGGGTCGTCATCGGCCGCAGCGGGGAGATGATCAAGAAGATCCAGAACGACGCCGGGGTGCGGATCCAGTTCAAGCAAGGTTTGGGGAGCCCCTTTTCCCCCCAAGGAAGACCCATCCCCATTGACCGGGGGGCGTGGGGACCCCTCGTGACCCCCCCCCACCCCCAAAACCCCACAGACGATGGGACGGGGCCGGAGAAAATCGCCCACATCATGGGACCCCCAGAGCGCTGCGAGCACGCAGCCAGGATCATCAACGACCTGCTGCAGAGCCTGCGGGTAATTGGGGAGGGGGTGCACCTTGGGGAGGGGGCTGCACCTTGGGGAGGGGGCTTTGGGGAGGGGGGACTGTCAGTGAGCTGCTGCAGAGCCTGCGGGTAATTGGGGAGGGGGCTGCACCTTGGGGAGGGGGCTGCACCTTGGGGAGGGGGCTTTGGGGAGGGGGGACTGTCAGTGAGCTGCTGCAGAGCCTGCGGGTAATTGGGGAGGGGGTGCACCTTGGGGAGGGGGCTTTGGGGAGGGGGGACTGTCAGTGAGCTGCTGCAGAGCCTGCGGGTAATTTGGGGAGGGGGTGCACCTTGGGGAGGGGGCTTTGGGGAGGGGGGACTGTCAGTGAGCTGCTGCAGAGCCTGCGGGTAATTTGGGGAGGGGGCTGCAGTTTTGGGGGTGACAGGAGCTGTTCTAGGGGAGGGGCAGGAGCTCTTTTGAGGGTGGGGGATTTATTTTGGGGAGGAGCTGTTGTTGGGGCAGGGATGATTTTGGGGGGGTGTCCCCCCTGTTTTGGGGGTCCTTCCCGGCCCTGACGCCCCCTCCCCACAGAGCGGCCCCCCGGGACCCCCCGGGCCGGGGCTGCCACCAGGGGGGCGCGGCCGGGGCCGGGGCCAGGGCAGCTGGGGCCCCCCCGGCGGAGAGATGACCTTCTCCATCCCCACCCACAAGTGCGGGCTGGTCATTGGCAGAGGTGAGGGGGGGGCGACCCCTGGGACCCCCCAAACCTCCCAATTCCCCCCCCAGCTCCCGAAATCCCCACGAACACCCCCAAAATCCCTTCCTAGACTCCCCAAATCTCTCCCTAGACCCCCTAATTCTTCCCCTGAACCCCTCCTGACTGCCCCACCTAAAACCCCCTCACAGCACCCCCAGACCCCAAAACCTCCCCAGATCCTAATTTCCCTCCCCAGGCTTCCTGAATCCTCCTCAAAATCCCCCTGAAACACCCTCCAGGCTCCCCCTGAACCCCTATAACTCCCCTGGACCCCCATAGACCCTCAAGATCCCCCAAATCATCTCGAGCCCCCCACAAACCACCCATAAGGTCCCCAAATGCTCCCCAAAAACATCCAGATCCCAGCACCTGACACCCCCCCCACCCCAAAAAGCCCTTTCTCCTTCCTTCTCTGAGGGGTGCTCATTGGGGAGGTTGGAGGTCCCCACATTGGTTTGGGGGTCCCCAGAGGGCTTTGGAGTCCTGGGGAGAGTTTGGGGGTCCTGGGAGGGTTTTGGAGTTCCCATGGGGAGGTTTTGGGATCCCCAGGGGAGGTTTTGCTGGTCCCAGAGAGGACTGGGGGCTCCCAGCGGCTTTGGGGGGGGTTTTGGGGTGCCCCCTCTTACCGCAGGGGGTTTTGGGGTGCAGGGGGGGAGAACGTCAAGGCCATCAACCAGCAGACAGGGGCGTTCGTGGAGATCTCGCGGCAGCTCCCCCCCAACGGGGACCCCAACTTCAAACTGTTTGTGATCCGTGGGACCCCTCAGCAGATCGATCACGCCAAACAGCTCATCGAGGAGAAGATTGAGGTGGGGGCACCCTAAAAATATTCATAGGGGAACCCAAAACTCCCCCGAATCCCCATAAAAAATCCTGTAATCCCAAAAACTCTTTGGGGTCTCGGTGTCGCCCTCCGGTGGGGAATGTGTGGTGCTGCAAGAGACCCAACCCCCCACCCCAACTCCAGATCTCTCTGGGGGGACCCCAGAACCTTTCCTGGGGTCCCCCAAACCTCTCCTGACCCCCAATTTTCCTTGCCCAGGGCCCGCTGTGCCCCGTCGGCCCCGGTCCCGGCCCAGGGGGTCCTCCTGGCCCTGCCGGCCCCATGGGCCCCTTCAACCCTGGACCCTTCAACCAGGGTCCCCCTGGAGCCCCCCCGCAGTGAGTACTGGCCTTTTTTGGGGGGGTTCTGGGGATTCTCCCCCAGATCCGACCCCCCTGACCCCCCTTTTCTGCAGCCCGGGGGGACCACCCCCCCACCAGTACCCCCCCCAGGGCTGGGGCAACACGTACCCCCAGTGGCAGCCGCCAGCCCCTCACGACCCCAGTGAGTACCGCGACCCCTCGGGACCTGGGGGGCCCTGCTTTTTGGGGGGCCTCCCAAGGGTTTGGGGAACCTCCCCAGGGCTGACCCACTGGGTTTTGGGGGTTGGGGGGGGGGAGCAAAGTGGGGGTAGACCCCAACGGTGTGTGGGATGTAACCCCCTCTGTGGGATGTTGGGGGTGGTCACTGAGTTTGGAGGTCTCCCCTGCATTCGGGGGCTCACGGTGGGGTTTTTGGGACCCCCCCAGTGTGATCTGGGGGCAATGTCCGACCCCCAGCTGTGACCCTCCAACCGTGCTGCCTTGAGTTTGGGAACATGCTGTGTTTATAGGGGGGATGAGTCCCAAATTTGGGGCTGCTGCCTCCCAGATTTGGGGCCCCCCCCGGCTGACACCCTGGTTCTGGGGCCCCCCCCAGGCAAGGCGCCCGCCCCGGACCCCAACGCGGCCTGGGCCGCCTACTACTCGCACTACTACCAGCAGCCCCCCGGGCCGGTGCCAGCGCAGCCCCCGCCCGCCGCGCCCCCCGTGCAGGGGGAGCCCCCCCAGCCCCCCCCCACCGGCCAGGCCGACTACACCAAGGCCTGGGAGGAGTACTACAAGAAACTAGGTGGGCACCCTGAATCTGGGGGGGGGTCCGGGAACCTCCAAACCCCCCCGTGGGACTCCCCAAAATCTGCCCTGGGGCTCCCCGTGCCACCCTCTGCTGGGAGGGGGGGGCACTGCAGGAGTCCCCGAGCCCCAAAACCCCCTGGGACCCACAAACCTCCCCTTGAGGACCCCCCAACGCCCCCCGGGAGCCAAACCGTTCACAGAGAGCCCTGAACCGCCCCCCCAGGATCCCCTGAACTGCCCTTCAATCCCAAATCTGCTTTCTGACCCCCAAAACTACTCTGGGGATCCCAAATCCGCTTCTCTGACCCCCTAAACTGCCCCTAGGTGACTGTAATGCCGCTATATCCCCCCAAATGTCCCCTGAGGACCACACATCTGCTCCTCTGTCCCCTCTAACCCCGTTTGGGGACCCCTAAACCCCCCCCCCCGGCGTCCCCTAAACCCCCCCGTGCCCCCCCAGGCCAGCAGCCGCAGCAGCCAGGGGCCCCCCCCCCAGCAGGATTACACCAAGGCCTGGGAGGAATATTACAAGAAACAAGGTGAGTCCCCCCAAAAATCCCACCCGGGGGGGGGGCTCTGGGGACATCCCCCCCCCTCCTGAGTGCCCCCACGGTGTCCCTGCAGCGGCCCAGGTGGCCTCGGGGGGCGGTCCCGGGGCTCCCCCCGGCCCCCAGCCCGACTACAGCGCGGCCTGGGCCGAGTATTACCGGCAGCAAGCGGCGTACTACGGGCAGACCCCCGGGGGGGCCGGGCCCGCGCCCCCCCCCGCGCAGCAGGGACAGCAGGTACGGCCCCCAGACCCCCCCGGGCTGCCCAAAGCCCCCCGGGAAGCACCAAACTCCTGGAACAGCCTCCCTGCCCAGGGCGGGGTTGGTGTTGATAGAGCCCCCCCCCACTGGGGTGTGCATTAAACCCCCCCCCGGCCGGCACCCCCAAAACCAACCAGGAGGTCCCAAAAAAGCTCAGCACCCCCCCCAAAACCTCTCCCAGACCTTCCCAAACCTGGCACTGCAGGAGCCCCCCCCCCAGCATGTCCTGACCCCCAAAATTCCATCCCCGAGACCCCAAACCCCAGCCCTGGACACCCGAAACACCTTCAGAGCTCCCCCTGGGCCCCCCCCAAAACTCTCTGAGAACCCCCTTGGGGCGTTCCCACCCTGCCTGTTGGGGGAGGGGCTGGTACTGCAGGAGCCCCCCAGCCCATGCTGGCCTCTCCCAAAGCCCCCCAGGGACCCCCCAGAATTCCCCCCCGAGGGGTCTGGGGTCTCCCCCCACCCACCCTGCTTCCCCCCCCACAGGCTCAGTGACCCCAACGTGCCCCCCCGTCTGTGACCCCCTTTTGTTTTGGGCGAGCGGCCGCGGCTGGACGGGGCGAGTGGCCCCCCACGACCCCCCAAAACCTCCCTGGGGGGAGGTCTCCCCCCTCCCCGGCCCCCTTTCTACCCGCAAACCCCCCCCAGAGCCGCTCGAACATTCCTGGGAGCCGCTGGGGATCCCCCAAAAATCCCCCCGGGACCCCCAACCACCTGGGGAACCCCAAAACCCCCCCCCAAACCCTCCCGTCCCCTTGCGGGGACCCCCAGACCCCCTCTGGGAATCCCAAGACTCCCCCAAGGGCCCCCAACTCCCCCTTGGGGACCCCCCAAGGCCCCCCCAGGGTCCCCAAGGCCCCCTGGGATTCCCCAAGCCCCCCCGGGGGTCCCCAAATCCTCCCTGGACCTCCTCCCGGGGTCCCCGAGCCCCCCCGGCCGCCCCCCCCCCCCCGCCGTGTCCGTGTCGATCCGGAGCATCTGGAAAACTCCGACCACCGAAGGCTCAAAGTTTTTACTTTTTACCGCTTGTTTTTAACTTCACAAATAAACGGAACAAAAACCACTCTGGATTTGAGATGAAATGCGGACGAATTGGGGAAAAGGGGGAAAAGCCCAATTTTGCGGGGAATTGGAGGGGATTTGGAGGTAAAATTGGGGTCTTGGGGTGAAATATGGGGGGCTGGGGTGAGAAATGTGGTTTGGGGATGAAAATTGCAGGTTTTGGGGTGCAAAATGGTGGTTGTGGGATGAAAAGACGAGGTTTGGGGCGCAAACTGCGGGCTTTCGGGTGGAACCGGGGCGGTTTTGGGCCCGGACCGCCGCGGTTGCCACGGCGACGCATCGGCCGGACGGAGCGATGCTTCCGGTCACGTGGGTGTGGTTCCAGGCTGTGTTTCCGGTCATGTGATGCAGAATTTCCGGTTCCGGCAGGAAGTGGAGGCGGGGCCGGGGCCGGAGCGGGCGGTGCGGGCGGAGGGGCCCGGGGAGGGTCGGAGGCTCCTGGCGGTCCCTGTGAGGGCCTTGGGGGAGTTCTGAGGGACTTGGGAGGAGCTTGCGAAGGTCCTGGGAGGGACGGGTGGGGTCTGGAGGCCCCTCTGAGCGGTCCGGGAGGGAGTGTGGGGGGATCCCCACTTTGATGGGGTCCCGGCTTTGGGGGTTCCCAGGCCCTGATCTCCCTCCCTTTCCCCCCCAGGACCCCCTGAGCTGGATCTGGGGGTGCGCTCCCCTCTCCCCCCACGATGGCCGCACTGGTGAGTGGGGGGGGGGGCTCCCAAAAACCCTCCCCGGGACCCCCCAAACCTCCCCGGGACCCCTTGGGGGACCCCTACCCCCCACTCCAGGACCCTAAACCCCCCAAAAACTTCCGGGGGACCCCCCCAGGACCCCTTGGGCCTCCCCAAATGCCCGTGGGACCCTCAAACCCCCTCGGGGACTTCCCCAAACACCCCCAATTTTCCCCGGGACCCCTCAAACTCCCCCTTGTCCCGCAGGGCAGCAGCTCCCAGGTGGTCACCGAGTACGTGGTCAGGGTGCCCAAGTGAGTGGGCGGCTCGGGAAGTTTGCGGGGGCTCAGGAAGTGTTTGGGGGTGCCCAGGGAGAATTAGGGGGCTCTGGGAGATATAGGGGGGGGTTTGGGCTATCAGATTTGGGGGGTTCTCAGTGGTTTCGAGGGCTCTCAGGTGATTTGGGGGGCAGTCAGGGGGTTGAGTGTGACAGATTTGGGGAGTCGCAGGGGGTTTGGGAGAGTCTCGGGGGGGTTGGGTGCTGTTTCGGGGATCTCAGTGGGGGGGATTTGGGGGTGTCATATTTGGGAGGTTTGTGGCGGTTTGGGGTTCTCAGGAGAAGTTTTTGGGTGGGTCTCGGATGGTTCCAAGGGGCTGGGGGGGTTCAGGGGTTGTTTTAGGGGTCTCTGGGGGTATCCGGGGGGGAGGGGATCTGAGGGGTATTTCTGCACCTCCCCCAGGAACACCCCAAAACGCTACAACATCATGGCCTTCAACAGCGCCGACAGAGTGACCCTGAGCACCTGGGCACAGGTGAGGGGCGTCCGGGGGGGATTTGGGGTCCCGGATCCATTCCCACTCCTCCAGTTGGCAAGGTTTGAGTTGGCAACAGCGAGATTTGGGGTCCAGGATTTGGATCCATCCCAGTCCGTGTCCAGGGGGGATTTGGGATCTTTTGGGATCTTGCTCCACTCCTGCTCCATCGGCAGTGGGATTCAGGGACCTGGGGGCTGGGAACGCCGGGATTTGGGGTCGGGATCATTCCTGCATCCGCGCCCAGGCGCGCATGGAGCGGGACATGAGCAACAAGCGCATCTACGCTGAGGAGGAGCTGCCCGAGTCCGGCGCCGGCAGCGAATTCCACCGGAAGCTGCGGGAGGAGGCGCGGAGGAAGAAATACGGGATCGTCCTGCGGGAATTCCGGGCTGAGGACCAGCCCTGGCTGCTGCGGGTCAACGGGAAAACCGGCAGGAAGTGAGAGGGGAGCGGGGAAATTCGGGATTTGGGGTGGGAATTAGGATGGGGATGGGAATAGGAATGGAATGGGAGAAGGAACAGGGGTTTGGGAGTGGTGAAGGAGTTTGGGGGAATTCTGGGTGACTTTGGGATGGTGATCCCCGTTTTCCAGGTTCCGGGGGGTGAAGAAGGGAGGGGTGACAGAAAATGCCTCCTACTACGTGTTCACCCAGTGCCCCGACGGCGCCTTCGAGGCCTTCCCGGTCCGGAACTGGTACAACTTCACCCCCCTGGCCCGGCACCGCACCCTGACGGCCGAGGAGGCCGAGGAGGAGTGGGAGAGGTGACCCCAAAAACCACGGGGCAGACCCGAAATCCCCTCCCAGACACTCGAAATCCCCTCCAAAGTCCCCCAGATTCTCTCCCAGATCCCCTTCTAGAGCCCCCCCCCAGGCCCCCCAAAGTCCTTTCCAAGACCCTTCCAAATCCCCTCAGAGCCCACACAAATTCCCTCCAGATCCCCCCAGACTCTCCAAATCCCCTCCCAGACCCCCAAATCCTTTTGAAGATGCCGTAAGGCACCTCCCTGGCCCCCTAAATGCCCTCTCAGGCCCCCTCAGGGCCCCCCCAAATCCCCTCCCAGCCCTGCTGAGCCCCCTCAATGCCCCCCAGGAGGAACAAGGTGCTGAACCACTTCAGCATCATGCAGCAGCGGCGCCTGCGGGACCAGGACGAGGAGGACGAGGACAAGGACAAGGGGAGGAAGGCCCCGGGCAAGGGCGGGGGGCTCCGGATTCACGACCTGGAGGAGGATCTGGAGCTCAGCTCCGAGGAGAGCGAGGGCAGCGAGGCTGAGGGTGAGAGGGGAAATCCTGAAATCTCACAGAATCCTCCTCAAAGTGCCCCTAAATCCTCCTTAAATCTCTCCAAAATCCACCCAAATCCACCCAAAATCCCCCTGTTCCAAGAAGAGTGAGGCCAAGGGTGAGGAGGGAAGCCCAAAATCCACCTAAAACCACACCCAAATCCCCCCCAAAGCCTCCCAAATTCTCCCCTAAATCCACCCAAACCTCCCCAAATCCTCCCAAAAAAATGCCCAAAAGCCACAGAATCCTCACTGAATTCCCCCTAAATCCCCTGGAAATCCCCCAAACGTGTGGAATTCCCAGGGGAGAAGGCAGCGAGGCCGAAGGCTGCCGGAGGGGGCCCGAGGAGGAGGAGGAAGAAGGGCAGGAAGGGCTCAGAGGACGAAGCTCTCGAGGACAGCGATGACGGTGACTTCGAGGGCCAGGAGGTGGATTACATGTCTGATGGCTCCAGGTGGGACCTGGGGGCGTTTTGGGGGGCCGTGGAGGGGTCTAGGGAGGATTAAGGGGGAATTTTGTGGATTCCTGGGTGGGTTTGGGAGTTCCTGGAAGGATTTTAGGGACCACAGCAAGGGCTTGTGGCTCCCTGGAGGGAACTTGAGAGGGAAGTCCTGCGGGGTTTGGGGGAGTATTGGGGTGTTGTGGGGTCACTGAGGGGGTTTAATGGGGCTGGGGGGAGCTTGGGGGGTCCCTGGGGGGATTCTGGGGGGAGTGGGGACCCCTTGTGATGCCCCCAACCTCACTGTGCCCATCAAAAGTGTCCCCCACAAACTCCCCCGGGGATGCTGAAATCCCCCTTGGGACCCCCAAATTCCCCCCATCCCCTCCTGATCTCCCCAATCCCCCTTGTCCTGCAGCAGCTCTGGCGAGGAAGACGCCAGCAAAGCCAAAGCGCCCAAGGAGGAGGAGGAAGGCCCAAAAGGTGGGGTTGGGGAGGAGGTCGGGACCCCACTCTTGGTTCCTGAGGGAGGACTGGGGGGATTTTTGGGGTCCAAGATCCTCAGGACCCTCCCCCAACAAAGGCATCGATGAGGCAAGCGAGAGCAGCGAGGAGAGCGAGGAGGAGAAGCCAGAGGAGAAGGAGGAGGAAGAGGAGGGAAAAGCTACCCCCACCCCCCAGGACAAGAAGAAAAAGAGGGGTAAGACCCCCCCCCCCGACCCCCCCAGCAGGAATTGGGGGAAAAGCCCTAGAAAACTGGGTTTCTGGACATCATCAACCCCCAGAAAGCAGCGACGAGTCACAGACATCGGAGGAGAGCGACATCGACAGCGAGACATCCTCAGCACTGTTCATGGCGGTGAGGGGGGGTCCTGGGAGGGTTCGGGGGTCCCATGGGGGACTTGGACACCCCCTGACCCCTCCCTTCTTCTCCCCCCACCCCAGAAGAAGAAGACCCCCCCCAAGCGGGAGCGCAGGGCCTCAGGCAGCAGCTCCAGGGGGGGCTCCCGGCCTGGGACCCCCACGGACTCAGGGGGCACCGGGGGGACCCTCAGGGCCGCGGCTGCCAGGCTGGAGCAAGGTGGGGTTTGGGGGTGCCAGGGGGGTTTGGAGGGGGGAGTTGGAGTCTGGGGCGGTACTGGGGGCTCTGGGGCAAAGTTGGGGGTCAAGGGAGGGGTTTTGGACAGTTGGGGGACACTGAAGGGGGTCCAGGAGTGTCTGGGGGGGGGGTCGGGGGGTCTGGGGGGGGTATTGAGGGGTCTCGGGATGGATTTTTGAGGGAGTGAGGGACACTTGGGGAGGGGTCACAGCGACACTTTGGAGCGGGGAGCGATTCTCAACTCCCTCCCAGGGATCCCCCAAACTGCCCCTGACCTTCTCATCTCCCCCAGGCCGCCGGGCCCCCCCGGGGGGGTCGGAGCCCCCTCCCCAGAAGCGGCTGAAGGTGGAGCCGGGGCCCCCCTCGGGCAAATGCACGCCCCAGCCCCACTCCGGGAAGTCGACCCCAAGCAGCGGGTGAGTCCGTGGCATCAGGAGGGAGCCTGGGCAAGCAGGGGCTGTGGGAGCCCGGCCCCACTGACCCCCCCGGCCCCCGCAGGGAGGTGCAGCTGACCGAGGAGGCCGTGCGCCGGTACCTGTCCCGGAAGCCCATGACCACCAAGGACCTGCTCAAGAAGTTCCAGACCAAGCGCACGGGGCTGAGCAGCGATGCCACCGTCAACGCCCTGGCCCAGCTGCTCAAGCGCCTCGACCCCGAGAGGAAGCTCATTGCGGACAAGATGCACTTCTTCCTCAAGGAGTAGGGACCCCCCCTGGAGCCACCAGAACCCCCAAATCCACAGAGACCCACCCAAAACCCCAGAGCCATCCTGCTGCTGCCCCAAGTTCCTTTAGAAGTATCTCCAGGACAGGGATGCCAAAATCCATTGGAACCCCCAAATCCCACGGGAACCCCCCCATTCCCACAGGAGCCCCCCAGTTTTCCCAGCCCCCACCCACCCACTCCAGATGCCCCCCTTTCCCCGTACCACCCCCCCCTTTTCCTGACTCCCACCCCCTGTCCCAAATTTCTGTGAACAAACTCATCACTCCCCTGCCCCCTCCCCAGGAATTTGGGGGGCCCTGGAATTTTCCTGGGGTGGGGCAGGGAAGAGATTCCCCCCCACACTCGGCATGGTTTTTGGGTCAGAATTGGGATGTTTTGCTATTTTTAGGCTTTTTTTCCCCTATTTTGTGCCAGCCCCACACTCCCCATGGCGCTGGAATGTTCCACCCCCCCCAGCGGGGCTTTGGGCCCCCCCAGAACGAACCCCCCCCATGACCCCCCTTCCTTTGGGGGTCGGGGCAAAGTTCCTCCCTCCCCCAGGGGGTTTCACCCCAAAACAGCCCTGGGGGGGATGGGCAGTTGTTTGGGGGTCCCAGTTATTTTGGGGGGGGGGGTGGGGAGTCCTGGGGGAGTAGATTGAGACCCCAACCCCACTCAGCTGCTTTTTTTTGAGGGGGATCTCGAGTCTGGAGGTCCTGGGGATCTCACTTCCCCCTCACTGGCATGGTGGGGTCTCCACTATCCAAATGACCCCCCCAAACCCCTGGGGGGGGGTCCTGGGGGTCTCACATCCCCCAATTTTTGGGGTGGGTGGGGTCCCCATTAACTCCCCCTCCCCAGTTGAAGGCACCCCACCCCCCAAAATCTCCCCTGGGGTGGGGGGTCAATGTCCCCCCAAACCCCTCTGGGCAGGTCAGGGTTAACCCCCCCCCCCCCCCCCCCCAAAGCCCCTCCCCCTCCACACTCCATAAGTACCTCTCGGGGCACTTTTTTTGGGGCTCAGGATGGCGAGGCCGGGACTCCCTTGGTCCTTCCTCCTCCTCCTCCTCCCGCTCTGCTGCGGCCCCCCTGCGCCCCCCCCCGCCGCTGCCCCCCCGTGTGGGCTCCGCAGCGTCTCGGTGGGGGTGGGGGCCCTGGGTTTGGGGTACCCCTCCCCTGAGACCGTGGTGTTCCGCTACTGCGGGGGGGGCTGCCCCGCACCCCCCACCCTGCACGGGCTGGCGCTGGGGGCTGTGCTGGGCCCCGGGGGGGCCGGGGGGGGTCCCTGCTGCCGCCCCACCCGCTACGAGGATGTGGCATTCCTGGACTCGGGGCTACGCTGGCAGCGGCTGCCACGACTCTCAGCAGGGGCCTGCGCCTGCCTGGGGTGAGCCCCCCTCCAAAATACCCCCCCCGACTCCCCCTTGCCACTCCCCCTCAAAAATAACCCCCTTCCTCCCCCCAAAACCTCCTCCCCGTCTGTCGGGGGGGGGGGGTTTTGGGGGGTCCCTCCCATCACCCCCCACACCCCCAAAAGCACCCCCTGACCATCAGCTCAGGGGGGTTTGGGGGTTCCCCAAAGGCTCCTCCTCCAAGCTCCCCCAAAACAGCCCCCCAAGAGCCAAGTGTGGGGTGTCAGTGTTTATTTTGGGGGCGGGGAATCCTGGGTGTCCTCAATAAACACTGGGAGGTCGCTGAGAGGGTCTGGAGGCGTCTCTGGGGTGGAGAAACAGACACAGAAACGGGTTGAGGCAGATTTGGGGGGGGTCTTTCCTGGGAGGTTCGGGGGTCCCTGGGGATGTTTAGGGGATCCAGGGAGTTTTTAAGGGGGTCCTGGATGGGTTTTGGGGAGCTTCTGGGGGCAGTTTGGGGTCTCAGGAGGATTGGGGGGCTCAGAACCTGCTGGGGGGGCTCTTACCGTGCCACGCTCTCCCCAGAAGGGGGTGGTGGGAAGAGTACCGGCACGGGAAACTAGGGAGTTCTGGGGGGGTTTGGGGGGTTCTCACCGGAGGGGTCATTGCGGAAGATCAGGGCCACCCGGCGGCCCCGCGGCACCCGGAGCCCCCCAAAAAACGATTCCTCATCCGGGAGGATCTCGTGAGTGAACTCGTACCTGGCAGCGGCCCTGGAGGAGATCGGGGGGTCAGGGGGTCCTCAACATCACCACAGGGGTCCCCAAAACCCTCACGGGGGGGTTGCACAGGGCTGCCCCAAACCCACCGGAGGACGTAGAGGGACCCTGGCTCCAGCAGCAGCTCCAGCCAGTCCTGGGGGTCCTGGAGGCTCCGGAGCCGCAGGACACTGGGGGACAGCAGCGACACCCCCGCGATGGTGCAGCCGCAGAACTGGGGGGGGACACACCTGAGACCCCTCAAAACCGCCCGAGGACCCCAAAACTCCGCCGCCCGAACCCTCCAAACCCACCAGGAACCCCCCCGGGACCCCCCACCTTGACGCTGTCCACGTGCGGCCCCACGCGGCCCCCGGGCAGGAGGTCGAGGACGTGGGCGCTGGGCCGGGGGGGGGCGGCGGGGGGGGAACGCGGGGGTCACCCGGAGCAGCAGCGCCCGCCCCGCACCCCCCCGCAGGCCCCGCTCCGTCTCTCGGTACCCGGTGATGGCCTGGGGAGGACAAAGCGGGCGATGAACTCTGACCTTTGACCTCAGAATGACCTCTGGTCCGGTCAGGGACTTTCTGTGACGCTCCCCACCAGAGCCCCCCCCCCGACCCCCTCTGACCTCCTCTGACCCTGAGCCCCCCGACCCCTGTCACCCCCAAACTCCTGTGACCTGGCCCCCCTCACCCCTCTCACCCGGTCCCAGTGGTCGTTCTGGTACCGCCCCCGGCCCAGCCCCGGCTCCACCTCCCGCAGCAGCTCCGCCGCCTCCTCCTCGCTCACGAAGCCGCCCCGGACCAGCGCGAGCCCGCGGAGCCGCCGGGCCACCTCGGGGCTGCTGGCGCGGAGCAGCGCCGGGTCCGCCTCGGCCTCGGGGCCCAATCCCGCCCCGGGACACCCCGAAGCGGCCCCGGGAACCCCCGAGATCGCCCGGGACCCCCCGAGGGTCGCGGCGACCCCCGCCCGCCACAGGCCGCGCGCGCGGTGCATGGCGGGAGTGCGGCGGTCGCCGCCGGGCGTCTCGAAGGCTCCGGAGCTGGGCACGGAGGGCGCCGCCTGGCGGCCTGGAGGACTCGGACAGGGGTTCACAATGTCACCCCCATCAAAACCCCCCCTCCCCCCAAACCCAGAGCCCTTCCTGGGCTCCCCCCAGTCTCTCACTGTCCCCCCCAAATCACTCTGTGACCCCACAAATGCTCCCATGTAACCCAAATCCTCCCTCTTCCCCCCCAGCGCATCCTTGGCCCCCTTCAATCGCCCCTCCCAGCCCCCAGCACCACTCTGACTCCCCCCAAAATCCCTCCAGGACTCACTTGGGTTCCACAGCCCTTTATTTCCACACAGCAGGGGCGTTCCCAGAGCTCCCCCACTCCAAAGGGGTGCCCCAATACCCCCAGGGGAGGTCTCAGGATGCCAGCGGGATTTGGGGAGGCCCAGAGGGGCTGTTGGGGGGCTCCTTCTGCACCAGCCGGGGCTCGTCCTCGCCGCGTGGTGGGGGATGCACCAGTACCTGGTCCAGAAGCCCAAATTCCTGCGCCTCCACCGGGCTCAGGTACCGATCCCGCTCCATGGCAGCTTCTGGGGAGGCACAGGGGGGTCAGGGAGACCTCCAGGGGAAACTTGGGGGGTCCTGCAGGACTTTGAGGGGTCCCTCACTGCGGATGGGCAGCGCCTGCCCCTCGAGCGTAGAGCCCGCAGCTCTTGAGGGCTCAGGGAGGGCCCTGGGACATGTGGGGGTCCCAGGGGAATGCGGGGGTCCCTCACCGATGACGGGCAGTGGCTGCCCCGTGTGTTTGGCATAGAGCCCATTGATCTGGCGCTTCAGCTGCAGGATCTCCTCGGCCTGGATGGCGATGTCGGTGGCCTGGCCCTGGTTGTGGGGTTTGGGGGGGCTCAGGAGGGTCTGGGGGAGTCTGGACCATCTCCAGCCCTGCCCACAGCCTTGCGGGCATGCCCACACATTCCCCCCAGTATCCCCTGGGGGATCCCAGCACATCTCCCCCCACCCAGGGTCCCCCCTTCTCCCTTCAAGGCGTCGGCCCCCATCTTTTAGAGTCCCCTCCCCACACACACAACACGGGGAACGCGCCCCTCCCCATTTCTGTGCTCCCCTCGTTTCAGGGTCTCCCCAAGCCCTTCCCCCCTTCCCCACAATTGCTCCTCCAGCTTCGAGCACGGCCTGCCTGCCGTGCCCCGAGCCCCCTGCCCACCGTACCCGGGCCCCCCCTGAGGGCTGGTGCACCATGATGCGGGCGTTGGGCAGCGCGTGGCGCATGCCGGGCGCGCCGGCCGCCAGCAGCAGCGAGCCCATGCTGGCCGCCTGCCCGACGCACCACGTGCACACCGGGGTCAGCACGTATTGCATCGTGTCGTAGATGGCCAGCCCTGAGGTCACCGAGCCCCCTGCGGGGGGAAAACCCCATGAGGGACACCCCAAAAACATTCAAACCCCTACGGGGACCCCAAAGAGCCACCACAGCCCCCAGGACCCCCAGCGCCCACGGGGGTGTATGTGGTGAGGGGGAATCACTGAGATCCTCCTGGGGGGAGGACAGGGTTCACAGGGGCATCCCCAAACCCCCTGCAGGACCCCTGAACTCCCCCCTGGGACCCCCAACCTCCTCCAAGCCATTAAAACTCCACGGACACCCCAAAGAGACACAACAGCCCTGGGACTCCCAACCTCCCTCGGTGGCCAAGGGAGGGTCACCAAGCCCCTGATGCGGGCAGACACCCCCTTGGTGACACCCCTAAACTCTCCTTGACCCCACAAACTCCCCCAAAACCCCGCAACCCTCCCCTTTCTGCGCCCAGGGAGAGGGGGTTTGGGGTCCATGATCCTCTTCATGTGGTTACATCTCCCCTTCTCCCCCTTTCAGACCCTGCACGCCTCCCCCAAGCCCCCTCCTCTGTCCCGCAGCCCCTCCCCAGCCTCACCAGGGCTGTTGATGTACATGTGAATGGGTTTCTTGTTGCTCTCAGACTGCAGGAACAGCAGCTGGGCGATCACCAGGCTGGCCAGGCTGTCATCGATCTGGGTGGTGCCGCGGGGGGGTCAGGGGGTTCCCAGGGCTCTCGGGGGCGGGTCTGGGGGTCCCCGAGCCCCCCCCCCCGGGGGTACCCACCGGCCCCATGACGCAGACGATGCGCTCCCGCAGCAGCCGCGAGTAGATGTCGTAGGCTCGTTCCCCCCGGCCCTGGGGGAGAAAAGAGGGGTCCGGGGGTGGGTCTGGGGGCGTCCGGGAAACAAGGGGGAGGCTGGGATGGGGCTGGAAGTTTGGAGGATCGCGGGGTGCTCTGGGGGAAAAGGAGGGGGTGTCCGGGGGTGCTGAAGGGGGTCGGAGTGGTCTGGGGGGCTCGGAGGGGTCTGGGTCGGGCCAAGGGGGTTTGTGAGGGTCCGAAGGGGGCCGAGGGGGTTTGGGATCTCCGAGACCACCTCCCCACTCACCGTCTGCTCCACCACGATGGGGATGAGGGGGGGGGGCGCGGGTGGGCACTGTCCCGTGCAGGCAGCGCCGGGCGCCGGCCCAGGCCCGGCGGAGGGAGCGCTGGGGGGAAATGGGAGAGTCACCGAGACCCCCGAGACGCCTCCCCAAAACCAAGAATCACCCCCATAAAACCCCCCAGAATCGGGATCCCCCCGAAATCGAGACCCTCCAAACTGGGACACCCCAGGACCGGGACTCCCCCTGGGTTCGCCCCGGACCCAGAAAACGCCGGAACTCTCACCCCGAACCGGGACCCCCGGACCGCCCCCCCCCCGCCCCCTCACCGCCACCCCCGGCCCCATCGCGCCCCGGAAGCGTTCGGAGGACACGTGACCC
The DNA here is from genome assembly GCF_009650955.1 of Corvus moneduloides. NCBI lineage: Eukaryota > Metazoa > Chordata > Aves > Passeriformes > Corvidae > Corvus > Corvus moneduloides. The sequence goes on from NC_045507.1 coordinate 406,880, forward strand.
GCGCGCACGTGACATCTCTTCCCGCCGGCCGCGCCCCCCCATGGCCACGCCTCCTCCAAAGCCCGCGCCCCTCTGTGGGCGGGTCCATGACGTCACGTGACGCACATCGGGACTACGTTTCCCACCGTGCTCGGCGGCGCGGCCGCCATGACATTGCCGGATGCTGCGCTGGGGGCCCCCCCTCTCACCTGTGGCCCGCCCGGACCCGGCACAGCCCTACGGACCAATTTTAGGCGTTTAAAGATCCGGTACCGCCCCGCGGAAAGCAAGGCCCAGGAGTTCCCGCAGGCACATGTTGGCCCTCCCGGTCCTAATGGCCCCACGGCGGGACCCCCGTTTCGTTCCCCGATTAAACCCCTCGTTCTCCTCCTCACAGCGCTAATTAACCCCCCCGGTAGCGCCAATTAGGAAGGAACGTCCTGAAAACAGCCCAGCGATGACGTCACGCCTCCGTGACGTCAAGAGACGCCTCTGCCGCCAGGGACCACATCTCCCGGTAGCCCTCACAGCCCGCGGCGCGATCACGCCCCCGCGCTGATCGGCAGCCGTGCTGGCCAATAGCGTTTCGCCAGCTCCCCGCGAGGCCCCACCTTCCCTGTCCCCCTCAGGAAGCGCTGATGGACGCACGGAACAACCAATGATGCGAGGGAGAGGCGGGGCTTGTGTGGAGCGACGAGTGACTTAACCAACCAGTGCGCGCTGGCGGAGGCTGGAAACCAATGGGAAGAGAGGGGCGGGACCGACGCGGGCGGCCCCGCCCGCCGCCGAGGCGGGTAGCAACAGTTGCCCCGGTGAGGGACCAGGGAGGCCGCCATAGCCACGGTCACCGTGGCGACCGCGCTCCGGCCCGGCCCGGCCCCTGCCGCCGCCGCCCCCCGCTCCGTCGGGCCCCGCCGGCAGCAGCAGCCGCGGCACCGGGGGCAGGCGGAGCCCGCGCGGGGCCCCGGCGGCGGCCGCGGGCAGGTGGGTCCGAGCGGCGCCGCCAAAATGGCGGCGGGGGGGTGAAGGGGGGAGCGGGGGGGGGGGCAGCGGGCCTGGGCGAGGAGGGCGGGGCTTGAGCGCGCCGCGCGATTGGCGGGCGGGCGGGCCAATGGGGAGGCGGGGCGCGGGGCGGGAGCCAATGTGGGCACGCGGGTCGCGCCTGGACACGCCCCCTCCCGCTCGGTGACGTCACGCGCGAGTCGTGACGTCACTTGCGGACATCCAGGGGGCGGAGTCTTGTCGTGACGTCACGCGGTGGGCGTCACATGCGGGGGTGGCATCACCCCTTTTTTCCCTGCGGTGACGTCAAGCGCTGCACTGACGTCGCTCACCCATCGCCATGATGTCACCCCCCCCAGCCGTCGCCATGGCGACCCAGCCCTCATACGTCACTGAACTGACTGCGACGACGTCACAGCAGCAGCAGCCCCCGGCCTCGGCACCGCCCCCCGCCGGCACCGCCCCTTTTGGGGCGGAGCTGCCAGGAGGCACCGCCCCCGGGGCGCCCCCTCCGGCGCCCCCCGCGCCCGCGCCCCCTCCCCAGCAGTTCATCGTGGTCACTGTGGCGGGTGAGCACCCCAAAACCGCCGCGGTTTGCTCCAAAAACCCACCCTCTCTGCACCCCCTGCTTTTGGGGGTGACCCCAGAACTGGGGGGAAGGCAAAAGTCTGACCCGAGTGTGCCGTTTTTGTCCCCAAAGCAGAGGGGCTGCGGCCCCCGGAGGGTGCCGAGGGCAGCCCCGCCCCCCCCGCGCCCCCCCAGCCCGGGCCCAGCCCCGGGGGACAGCAGGTGCGAAAAACGGGAGGAAAACTGTGTCTTAATTGGGACTGGAGTGGGGTGAAATGTGGTTAAAATGGGCAAGAAGCAGGTAAAATTTAGATAAAGTTGTCCAAAAAGGGCAGAAATGGGGTGGGAGTGGGGTTAAAGTGGACTGGAATGGGGTAAAATTGAGCTGAAGTGGCCCAAAATACACAGAAATGGAGCTGGAATGGTGGTGGGATGAGGTGATAGGGGATGAATAGGGACAAATTTGGAATAAAACTGGGGTGGACTGGGGCAAAATGGGATGAAAAGGGTGAGAACTGAAAACAAGAAGGGTGAAATGGGGTGGACTGGGCTGGAACGGGGCAAAATGGGTCTGGGACGGGTTAAAAGTGGTGCTGAAAAGGGTTAAACTGGGGTTGCCAAGTGCCCCAAGAGCTGAACCGGGGGTGCCCCCCCTGTGCCCCCAGCGCTCCCCAGCCCCCAGCGCCACGGCCGCCCCCAAGCCCGGCCCCCCCCAGGAGGTGAGCGGGGGCCGTTCGGGGGGGACGGGGGGTGTTGGGGGGTGCCCCCCGCTGACCCCCCCCCGGTGATTTTCCCCCCCAGGTGCAGCAGCTGCCCCCGGTGCAGCACGTGTTCCCCGCGCCCGTGTCCTATGTGGAGGGGGGGGATGGCTCGTACCCCCCCGGCGCCATGTGAGTGCCCCCCCAGCCCCCCCCCGCAGCCCCTCGGAGGGGTCCCCAGGGCTGACTGACCCCCCCTCCATCCTGTGCTTCTTCCCCCGCAGCCGCTCGGGCTCGTTCCCGTTCACCGAGACGCCGCTGTTTGGGCAGAACTCGGGGGGCTACTTCGAGGGGGCCGGGGGGGCTGCGGTGCAGCCCAGCCCCCCCCCGCCGCCCCCCCCCCCCGGCCAGCTCGCAGGCCCCCCCCGCCAGCGCCCCCGTGCCCATGTATGTGGCGGGGGGACAGATTTTGGGGAGCCCCCCCGCCCCCCCTCAAGGCAGCAGCGGGACCCCCGGGGCTCCCGGCGGAGGCACCTACGTCATCCAGGGGGGGTACATGGGGGGGGGGGGGCGCGGCCTATGCTCACACCACCCGCGCCTCCCCCGCCACGGTGAGAGCCCGGCATGGGGGGGGGGGGGAACACCTGGATTTGGGGGGTGGGGGATCGGGGAGAGGAGAGGACATGACTCTCTTGGGCGCAGGGGGCTTTGCCTGAGGGGCTTGGGGGGAAATCAGGAGCTTTGGGAGGGGAAAAGAGGGAATTTGGGAAGGAAAAAAAAAGGAGGGTTGAGGGGTCAATTGGAGAGTTCGGGCAAAATGAGAAATTTAGGGGGAGTGGGAGATTTGGGGGGGAAATGGAGATTTGTGAGGGAAATACTAAGATTTTGGGAAGAAAATTGGGAGCTTTGGCCTCGGGGACATCCCTTTCCCACAAACAACACCCTCCAGTAATCTCTTCCCACCCCTCAGTATTTCGGGGCAAAACCCGTGAGGAATGGGGCTCTGGGGGTGGGTGTGGTGCTGGGGGCGGGGTCGAGGGGGCTTTTGGGGTGCAGGTGACCCTCCTCTTGACCCCCGTAGGTGCAGTGGCTGCTGGACAACTACGAGACGGCAGAAGGGGTGAGTTTGCCCCGCAGCGCCCTGTACTGCCACTACCTGCTGCATTGCCAGGGCCACAAGCTGGAGCCCGTCAACGCCGCCTCCTTCGGGAAGCTCATCCGCTCGGTGTTCATGGGGCTGCGCACGCGGCGCCTCGGCACCAGGTCAGAGCCCCCAAGAACCCCAAAATCGCCCCCAAAAAGCACCCCGAAATCCCGCAGGAAGCGGAGCCGCCACAGCGCCCCTGCAGGTCACACGGCGCCATTGCAGCGCACGCCTGCACCCCCGCCTCCGCGCAGGGGAGATCCCCGAACTGCCCCGGGGAGACCCGGTCCCCTAAATCCCTCCGGCCCTCCCGTTTTCAGGGGGAATTCGAAGTACCACTACTACGGGCTGCGCATCAAGGCGGGGTCGCCGCTGCTGCGGCTCGTGGAGGATCAGCAGCACCTGGCCATGCGCCAGCAGCCCTTTGCCCAGAAACAACGGTGAGGGGTCCCCCGAACCCCCCTCTCCGAGCCCCACAAAACCCCGCTGACCCTCCCCCTTTTCCCTCCCCCCACAGCCTCAAACCCGTGCAGAAGGTGGAGGGGGGGGTCACCAATGGGGTGTCATCGGGCCCAGCCCCCCCCCGGCGTCCCTGACATCAGCGCCCAGGTGCAGCAGTACCAGCAGTTCCTGGGTGAGCACCCCCACAGTTCTGCACCCAAAAAGCAGCCCTCCTTCCCCCTCCCGCGATTTCGGGGAACCCCCCTGACCCCCGGATCCCCTCAGACGCCTCCCGCACGCTGCCGGAGTTCCCCGAGATCGACGTGCAGGGGAAGGGGCTCCCCGAGGGCGCAGGGGCCGAGGACCTGCGCGTGTTCCAGCAGCTCTACCGGGAGCACTGCGAGGTGGGAACCCCCCTGAACCCCAAAACCACGCTGTCCCCGCATTCGGGCCACCCTGACCCCACTGTGCCCCCCCCGAAGGCCATCGTGGATGTGATGATCAACCTCCAGTTCTCGCTGGTGGAGACGCTCTGGAAAAGCTTCTGGCGCTGCAGCGGCGAGACCGAGGCGTGAGTGGAGGGGGCCCCCAAATTAGGGGGGGTTCTGCGGGCTGGGGGGACCCCGGGGGGTGCAGGGCAGGCCGGAGGACATGGGGGACAGCAGGATTTGGGGGTCCGTGGGTGTGGGAGTGCTGAGGACACGGGGGTTCCTCCTGGTGTGGGGTGTCTGAGACCCCTGGGATTTGGGGGTCCCCGGGATGTGGGGTGCAAATGGCTTTGGGGCTGCTGGGGTGGGACATGGGGGTGCTCTGGGGCTACTGGGGGTCCCCCCAGGTTTTGGGGTGACCCCGGCCCCCCGTCCCGCAGGCAGGAGGAGGCGGAGCGGCGCCTGCCCCGACGGCGGCTGCTGCTGCTGGCCCGGCACGAGCCCGTCCTGCGCTGGGTGCGCGACTGCGACCACGCCCTGTACCAGGGTCTGGTGGAGATCCTGGTGCCCGACGTGCTGCGCCCCATCCCCAGTGAGCCCCCAAATCCCCCAGAACCCCACAAATCCAGCATGGACCCCCAAAACCCCCCAGGAACCTCCCTAACCCAGCACAGCCCCGAAACCCCCTCCGGCCGGATCCAGCTTTACTTAACTGCTCCCAGGGAGAATCTGCACCCCCAAACCTCCACCCAGACCCCCAGAAGTTCCTTGTGGCCCCTCAAGGGCCCCCCAGATGAGCCTCCCTGGCCCCCCAAATGTCTCTTTTGCCTCCTCTTTCCAGGTGCCTTGACTCAGGCAATTCGTAATTTTGCCAAGAGCCTGGAGAGCTGGTTGGGGAATGCCATGGTCAGCATGCCTGAGGAGATGGTCCGGGTCAAGGTGGGCTTTGGGGGGTCCCTGGGAGCTTTGGGAGGGGTTTTGGAGGGACTGCGGGGGGGACCGTGGGGAGCACAGTGGGGTTGTGAGCGGTCTATGGAGGGTTTGAGAGTCTTAGTGTTGGGGTTTGGGGGGTTGTGCTTGGTTTTGGGAGGCCTGGGGGGAACCCTGGAGTGGTTTGGGGGTTTCAGAGGGTCATGGTGGGTCACAGAGGGTTTTGGGGTGCTGTGCCAAGCTCGGGGGGGCTCTGGGGGGGGGCTCTGAGGGTGCCTGGCGCCCTCCCGAGCCCGCAGTTCCCCCGCAGGCAGCAGCGGCTGGGGCCTTCGCGCAGACCCTGCGGCGCTACACGTCCCTGAACCACCTGGCACAGGCGGCGCGAGCCGTGCTCCAGAACACGGCCCAGATCAGCCAAATGCTCAGCGACCTCAACCGCGTCGACTTCGCCAACGTCCAGGTGGGGGGGACCCCAAATGGGGCTGGGGGAGACTGGGTCTGCTCCATCCCTGGATCCGTGGGCTCCTCCCTCAATCTCCCAGGAGCAGCGGCCTGGGTGTGCAGTGCCTGGAGCGGGGCTGGGGGTGGTCTTGAGGTTCATCCTGACATTCCCGGTTCCATCCCGTGCCCCGTCCCACAGGAGCAGGCGGCCTGGGTGTGCCGCTGCGAGGCGCGGGTGGTGCAGCGCCTGGAGCAGGATTTCAAGGCCACGCTGGGGCAGCAGCACTCACTGGAGCAGTGGGCGGCCTGGCTGGACGCCGTCGTCGGCCGTGTCCTGCGCCCGCACCTGGGCACCCCCGGGCTGCCCCGTGCCGCCAAGCTCTTCCTGCTCAAGTGGTCCTTCTACAGGTGAAGGACCCCCAGAAACCACCTCAAATCCCACACATGTCTCAACCTCCCCCGCCCACTCCCAATCCTCCCTCCCTCCTGGAAGCCCCTGACCATCCAGAACCCCCCCAATGCCCCCATCACCCTCCTGCATGGCCCCCTGGCCCCCAGACCCGCTGACCGGCTGTGCCCCCCCAGCTCCATGGTGATCCGGGACCTGACCCTGCGCAGTGCTGCCAGCTTCGGCTCCTTCCACTTGATCCGGCTGCTGTACGACGAGTACATGTACTACCTGGTGGAGCAGCGTGTGGCACGGGCCCGGGGCACCTGCCCCATCGCCGTCATGGGCGAGGTGGGCATAGGGGGGGCACGTGGGGGGGCACGGGGGGCTCAGGGCAGGTTTGCGGCCTCACCTGGATCACCTGGGGGAGCAGATCAGTGCCTCATCAGTGTCATGGGCACAGGGCAGCTTTTAGAGGGGTTATGGGGGGGTGACCCCCAACACCCCTGAAACATTCCCAAACTTGACCCCCCCTCCTCCTTTCCTCCCCCTCTCCCCAGTTTGCCAACCTAACGAGCTCCCTGAACTCGCAGGACCCTGACAAAGGTGCGTGACACCCCCCCATCCCTGCACACTCCCAGCAATGGTGGGGGGGGCAGTTAATTCTGGGGCAGGGGTTTATTTTGGGGTGGCATGTTAATTGGGAGATTCAATTCTGGAACTACTGATGGCAGCCCCCCACCATCACTGGTTTTTGGGGGGAGGGCCACCCTTCCCCCAACCCCCTCCCCACACTGTTCCTCCCACCCAGACGAGGAGGAGGAGGAGGAGGAGGAGAGCGATGAGGAGCTGCCAGCTGAGCTGGGGTTGGGGGGTGGCGAGGGGCCCCCCGATGCCCTGGAGCCCCCCCTGGAGCCCCCCCTGGACCCTCCCCCGGCCAAGCTGCCCCGTGCCGACCCCCGCGGGCTCTTCGTGCAGGCCCTGCCCTCGAGCTGAGCCCCCCCCGCGCCCCCCCCGGGGGGGACAATGTGCCTTAAGTGACGCCGGGACCGTGCCAAAGCCCCCCCGGTCCCCCCGGGGGGGGGGAAGGGACCCGCAGGACTTGGGGATGGCCCCTCCCCCCGGGGGGGATGGGGATCCTTTGGGGGGGGAGGAAGGGGAAGCCCGAGGGGGGAGGTGAACAAAGACCACGGGGACCCCAGGCCGCTGCCCCCCTCCCCCCTGCAGTGCCAACCCCCCTCCCCCGCTGCCTTACGCCCCCTCCCCCCGCATGTCGCGGCCCCCCCGGCCCCCCCGCGCTTCGCCCCTCCCCCCCCCGTATTAGATTTTGGCGTTTTCGATCATTTTGTGCTTTGTGCCCCCCCGGGGGGAGGGGCCGTGTCCGTGGCCGCCCGTGTGGAAATTAAGCCAAACCTGGAATTTGGGGGGGGGGGGGGGGTCCTGGGGGTGAGTTGGGGTCCCCCCTGCCCCCCCACCGTGCCCCCCGCCCCTCCCCCTCCTTGCAGACGCTGTTTTTTACCTTTTGTAGCTTCTTTGTAAAAGGAATAAAAACCAACTGCGGTGTTCACCCGGCCCTGCCTGTGCCAGGGGGGCAAATCCCAGATTCACCCCAAATCCAAACTGAAAATCCCCAAATCCCAGCCCAAAACCTGCCCTCAAAAGCCCAGAACGAGCCCCAAATCCCAGTGAACTGAAGTGCCAAAATGGAAATGGGAATTTTATTTTGGGGAGGGGGGGTTGGAGATCCGAGGGACCCCTCCCCACCCTGATAAAACACTGAATGGCAAAAGAAGGAAAAAAAAAAACCAACAAAACAGAAATGAAAATCAAAAAAAAAAAGAAAACAAAGGGCCCCAAAGCGGGGGCTCAGGTCTGTGTCCATGGCCAGGAGCGGTGCCGCTGTCACAGCACGATCCAGGTGTAGCGCTCGTTGTCCGCCAGAACCTTCAGGGAACAGCCTGGCGGGGGGAGGAAAAGCAGCGATGGGGAGGGGCAGGACCCCCAAACCCAGGCACCAACCCCCTCAACTCCCCCTCCCAGGATGGCCCCAGACTGCCCCAGCCCCCCTGGGAACTCCCAGATCCCTACCCACCTCCCTTGGACACCCCTGGGACTGTCCCAGGAACCCTCAGACCTCCCCCGGGGCCCCCCTGGTCGCCCCAGACTCCTCCAGGACTCTCCTCTGACCACCCCAGGATGCCCCCAGCCCCTCCAGGTAGCCCCCCCCCCCAGAACTCCCCCCCAGCCCTCCAGACCCCCACCCTTGTGCAGGGCCTCGTTGGTCATCCTGTGCACGCCGCGGCCGGGCCCCTCGGGGACGAGCCAGCGCATCACGGTGTCCACGCAGCCCTTGCGGTACGAGCTCCACACGCTGCCGCTGCCACGGTGGGTTGGGGGGGCTGGGGAGGCCCCTCGGCCCCCCCCCAGACCCCCCAAAGGGCACCCTGGAGTCCCCACGGGCACTGTGGCCCTGCAGCATTTGGGGCACCCCAAGTGCAGTCGCTGCCGAAGGGGGCTTGGGGAGGTTTGGGGGGGGGGGTCCCTGAGCCCTTCCAGTTCCACAAACTGCTGCAGGGGGGCCTCACCCGGCACCCCCAGAATGGAACCAGCCCCCCCAAACCCACCTGAGCACCACAAATCACCCCCAGACTCCCCAAATCACCCCCCCAGACCCTCCAAACCTTCCTCGAGACCTCAAACTCGCCCATGGCCCATCCAAATCCACCCCAGCTCCCCAAAACCCCCCTGTGAGAGACCCCCAAATCACCCCCAGACTCCCCTAAGCCCCCTCCCAGCCACTCAAAACACCCCAAAATCACCCCCTCCTCACCTGGTCTGCCCCTTGACCTCGGTGAGGTCCCCGACACCCACGGTGGTGAAGGTGCCACTGTTGAGGTCCCAGGCGACCTTGAGGCTCGTGTGGTACGTCCTGGGTCTGGGAAGGGGGGAGTGAGCACCCGAGAGGGTTCTGGGGGGCTTCGGGACCCCCCCACCCCTCTCACCGGAGCTGCCCCTCCTCGTCGGGGGAGGGGAAGGCCAGCAGCAGCAGCCCGATGTTGATCACCACCTGGTTGGTCTCCGGGCACACCTGGGGGCACAGAATGGGGGGGGAGAAGGGTGAGGGTGACCCCACCATTCAGGGGGATCCCATGGGGGTCTGGGCAAGGCCTAGGTGGGTTTTCGGGGAGTATCCCAGGGGGTGTTTGGGGTCCCGCACCATTGGGATGCACAGGGGTGGCACAGGACACAGAGAAGCTGGCATGGGGGGCACCAGGAATTTGGGGTATCCCAGGGTTCTGGGGGCTCTGGGGGGGCTCAGGGAGCTCTGGTGGTCCCAGCACCTCGAGGATGACGATGTCGTAGTCGCTGAAGGAACAGAACTGGCGGGACCAGGCGGCGTCGTTGCGAATCACCTCATTAATGACGTACTCGAAGTCCAGCGTGAGCTGCTCTACCGTCAGGTACTGCCCCTGGGGGGGCCCGGGGGGTCACCGCGGCTCTGCCCGCCCCCCCACGCGGGTTCCTGGGGGGTCCTTGTGGATCTGGGGGGCCCCCTGAGCCCCACCTGGGCCTTGGCTCGGTCCCGCAGCGGCCTCAGGCTGCGGCCACTCAGGTCAGTCACCACGAAGGGCAGCGAGATCTTGTCGTCCTCTAGGTCTGGTGGGGGGAAGGGGTCAGGGGTCACCCCAATAGTGGGGGGACTCCAGGGGGCACCCCCAGCTCCCCACTCACCCTCGGGGGGCTCCCCGGGCTCCAGCACATAGCGCAGTTTGGTGTAGTTGACGTAGCCAGGCTCGGGGGAGGTCCCGGGAGGATGCGACTCCCCCAGGGGGCTGCCGGGGGCTGGGGGGGTGGTCTCGGGGGGCAGCCCGCGGGGGGAGGGCGGGGGATCATCTCCCCCATCGCCGTGAGCCCCCCCGGGCCCTCCCCCAGCACCCTGAGCCCTCCGGAACAGGTCGGCCACGAACTCCTTGGCCTTGGCCACGGCTGGGGAGGGGAGTGCAGGGGGGAGGTCTGGGGTTTGGGGGGGTCCCAGGGGGGTCTGTGCGGCCGGGGGGGCCCCCCCAGCCCCCTCCAGCTCCTCGAGGGGTTGGGGGGGGGCGTTTTCCCCCCTCCGGTTGGGGTCTGGAACGTTCCGGCGCTCGTAGAGGATCTGTCGGGAGCTGCTGTCGCCTGTGGGGGGTGCGGGGGTCAGGGGGGCCTGGGGGGCTCTGGAGGGTCCTGGGGGGGATCAGGGGATGCCGGGGGGTACCCGGGGGTACCTGCGGGGTGCACAGCGATGGCACAGGCCACAAGGGAGAAGCTGGTGTTGAGCAACACGACGTGGTCCTTGCGCAGCTGGAATGCCGGCTGGAAGGTGGGGAACGGATACACCACCTGGAACTTGGTGTGCAGCAGGAAGCCGTGGCGCAGGCAGGCGGGGGGTGCCTCACCTGGGGGTGTGGAGGGGTCAGGGGGGGGCACCCTGGACTTGGGAAGCCCCAAACATTCCCCCCGACCCCCTGCCAAAAAACCCCGACTTGCTGCTCAGCATGGGAACGGCCAGTCCGAGGCTGAGGTGGGCACAGGGACCCCCCTCAGCCGGGGCCAGAGGGCCGGGGGGGGGGTCGGGGTCTCACCGGGGGGTGCGGGGGCCCGGCGGCAGGCAGGGCAGTGCCGTGGTGGGGGCACGGCCACGGCGCTCACGTAGATGTCCCGGTGGTTCTCGTCGCTCATGAGCATCATGTTCACCTGCAGCCCCGGGGCCGAGCGCGTGCTGGGGGGCACGGGGGGGATCAAGGGGTCACCAGGGGCTGGGCAGGGACGTGGGAGGGGTCACAGGGTGCCACCCACTTGAAGCCGAAGACGATGACCTTGTCGCTGTCCCCCGGCCACTCGCACACGGTCAGGTAAAGGTCACTGTAGATCTCCTCGTCCTGGAACAGCCGCACCTGGCGCACCTGGGGAGGGCCATGAGTGGGCAGGGGTTCCCCAGCGGTGTCCCCAGCGGTGTCCCCAGGGGTACCCCTACCAGGCGCAGCTTGCTGTGCACGTTGAACTCCCACCAGTACAGGTGGTACAGGTAGAAGGAGAAGTCATCGTCCCCAGAGCTGCTGGTGTAGGACAGGACGTAGCGGCCACACTTGGAGAAGCCCAGGAAGATGTGGCTGGGGGGACATGAGGGGACGTGGCGGGACATGAGAACACAGGCTTGGGGACAGGGACATAAGTATGAAGGGACACATGGACACAGTGACAGACACAAAGTGACAAAGAGTTAGGGACAGGGACACAGGAATGGAAAGACACATGGCTGCAGTGACAGCCACAGGGACATGGCAACGGGGGACACGGACACAGGCAAAGAAAGGGACGATGGGACAGACGGACATAGGGACATAGGGGTGGGGACAGATGGACATGGGAATGGGGGGACAGGCAGTCATGGGGACATAAAGATGGGAGCAGGGAGATGATGAAGACGGACGGAATGGGAGGACAATGGACATGGCAGGTGGGGAACACACACAACAAGGATCACCCCAGGGCCCCCACAGAGTTGGGGTCCCCCTCACCCCGCCCACAGAAACTCCTCGTCCACGATGCTCTTGAGGGTGACGCAGACGCGCGGCGGAAGCTTTCGGAACAGCCGGGGGGAGAGCTGCCCACTGAGCTGGGGGGCACGGGGGAGTCAGGGACCCCCCAGCATCCCCCAATAGCCCCCACAGGTGGGAAGAGAGCTGAGTTGGGGGGCCACGGGACGGTCAAGGACCCCCCTAGCACTCCCCAAAGACCCTCACAGCCGGGAGGAGCTGCCCACCAAACTGGGGGGACACGGACCCCCGAACCCCCAAAACCCTCCCAAAATCTCCCAATACCCTTCAAGAGCCAGGGCAGAGCTGAGCTGGGGAGGCACTGGTGGGTCAGAGGCCCCCGAACACCCCAACACCCCCCACAGCCGGGGGGAGCTGCCCCCTGAGCTGGGGGGGCACGGGGGGGGTCCCTGCAGCCCCTCAGCCCGTGACCTCCAATCCCTCAGAGAACACCCCCCAGACTATGGCTCCCCCCGAACCCCCGACCCCTCAGCTACCACACAGGACCCCCCCAACTCAGGGCACCTTCAGGGCCTCCTCAGAGCCCCCGCTTCCTCCCGCAGGGTCCCCCGCCATGTCCCCGATCAGGATCCCCTCAGTCCCCCCGTTCCTCCCTCAACGTCCCCTCACAGAGACCTACGACCCACCTCAGGGCCCCCTCAGAACCCCCTCCCTCAGTTTCCACCCCCCACCCCGTCCCCTCAGCCCCCCCCTCTCACCCGGACGCGGTCGAGCTGCCTCACGAGGTGCTCGCGGCGGCCTCGGGGCGCGGCGCCGGGCCCAGCCCCCCCCGCCGCCCCCCGTTTCCCCCCAGGGCCGCCCCGCTCCGCTTTCGAGCTCGGCGCCATTTTCCCAGACCGGCCGCTTCCGGCGCGCCGCACGCCGCCGCCGCCCCGCCCACACCGCGCTCCCAGTGGCCGCCGGCGCAACGCACGAGCACCTGATTGGCTGGCTCACCCGTCAATCCCAGCGCCCCCCGCCCCCACGCGGCAATATGACCAATGGGAATGAGGCGGCCGCAATGCGATTGGCTGCTGTCCGCGCCCGTCCGTTCTGGCGGGGTTGCCATGGAGACGAGGGAGCGGCGAGGGCAGGGCCCCAGCTGTGATCGACAGCTCGGGGACACCAAAATCCGCGTTTTACTTCTTAAAAACTTTTATAATTTGTGAGAGCGCTCGGAACAGCCCCTCCCCTACAGGCACTTGGGGGGCATCCGCTTTGGTGGGGGGACACGGGGGGTGGGGGAAAAAGTGCTTGGGGGGACACGGGGACCCCCGGGGGGGGAGGAGCCAGTGTCACCCTGTCATTGGGAGGGGTTGGAATCACCCCTCACCGGAGGGGGGTCAGTGTCACCCTGTCATTGGGAGGGGTTGGAATCACCCCTCACCGGAGGGGGGTCAGTGTCACCCTGTCATTGGGAGGGGTTGGAATCACCCTGTCATTAAGAAAGGGGGGCGGGGAGGGGGGTCAGTGTCACCCTGTCATTGAGGGAAGTCAGTGTCACCCCGGGGGCGTCGGGGGAGATGTAGCAGCTCTGATCCCTGTGATTGTCACAGTGGGGATGGGGGGGGGTGTTCCCAGAGCCCCTCCCAAAGCAGGGGGAGAGGTCCTCTGAGCTCCCCAAAACCCTGCGTGGTCCCAGCCCCAGAAGGGGAGGCAAGGCGGGGGGGACTCATCCACGGAGCTTTTGGAGCTGGAAGAGAAGAGGGGGATGAGGGAGGGGTGGCAGGGGGTAAGGGGGGCTGGGGAACCCCCAAATTCCACCCCCCGGGGTCCTCACCTCGCTCTCCACCAGGTTCCGCTTGTACAGAGCCTCTTTGGCTGCCTCCTGCAGGGGGGGAATCGGTGGGGGGGGGCAAAATAGCACCCAGAGGGATGGGGGACAGCAGGAATTAGGGGCCATCAGGGTTGGGGAGGCACCAGGAGTTTAGGGGTCACATCAGGAATTTGAGGGTCACCAGGGTGGGGGGGCAACAGGAATTGAGAGGGGGGGGACAAATTGAGAGGGTACAAAGAACTGGGGGGATCACCAGACTTGGGAGTCTCCAGGGTTTGGGGGATCCCAGGATTTCGAGGAGGGGCACCAGAAATTTGGGAGACACCAGGGTTGGGGGGGAATCAGGAACTGGGAGGTCCCAAGGTTTGGGGGGAGTCCAGGATTTCTGGTGTGAGACCACCAGGATTTGGGGGTGTCGAGGAGGGTCTGGGGGTGTCCCCCCGGTACAGGGTTCCCGATTTCAGGGCTCACCCGCTCTCCCTGGGTGCCGAGGCGCCGCGCAGCTTCCGTGTAGAGCCGCAGGTGCCGCTCCAGGTGCTCCGTGTACTCTGGAACCGGGAAAAAACAGGATACACTGGGATAACACACAGGGATACACTGGGAAAAACCAAGATAAACGAGGCTTTTGGGGCACGGGGCAGCCCAAGCCCCCCCTCACCCGTGCGGAAGCGGGGGTCCCCCCCCTGCAGACGTGTCCGCAGTCCCTGGATGCGCCGGAGCAGATCCTGGTGCTGCTGCCGCAGCTCGGGGGGCACCGGGCACCCCGCGCGGCCAAACGGCACCATCTGAGAAGGGGGGGACAAACAGGGGGGTCACAGCATCCCCGGGGGGTCCCTGGGCTTCCCTGTCCCCCCAAAGCGCCACCACCTCCCTCTCACCTTCCGCTCCAGCCGCTCCCGGTCAAACAGCAGCAGGCTGAGGCTTGGGAATGTCGGGACGGACCTGGGAAGGGGGACCAGGGAGGGGGGGACATGATAAAAAGAGGGGGGGGGGAGACCCCTGAAAAACACAGTTCGGCCCTGGGACATTGGGGGAGAGGAATAGGGGGGTCCCAGAGCTTTCCACCCCCAATTCCCGTGCCAATTCTTCCCCCATAATAACCTGCCCCTGGAATTCCCTGTGGAATTCCAAGTCCTCCCCAGCCCTCACCTGTTGCTCGGGTCCTTTTTCGGGGCCGCCACAGACGGTTTGGGAACGGCGACCTGAGCAGGAGTTCTGGGTTATTTAACCCAGGCTGACGGCCTCCGGCCGATCCCAGGGGATCCCGGCGGGTTCCCGGTACTCACCGTGGCCTCGGCTCCCGGCTCCAGCACCAGCCAGCGCTCGGAGCGCGGCTCCAGCTGCCGCTGCGCTCCCAGCGGCTCCCGGATCCGCACCCACACCTCCAGCTGCCCGCCCGTCTGGCGCCGCCCGTCCAGCAGCTGCAGAACACCGGGAATAGCACCAACAGTGGGGATGGAGGGAGCGGGAATGAGCCTGGGGGATGGGGAACGGTGGGAATGCTGGGGGTGGGAATGTCCTGTGGAAGTGGGGAACACTGGGAAGCACCGGGATCAAAAGGGAGGCACATCTGGGACCACCAGGAAGCGTCGGGATCGGGAATGCCTGGGAAGCCCCCTCACCTGCAGCTGCTCCCGGAGTTCACAGGCCCCTTCCAGCCCCTCGAGCCGCAGCTGTGCGGAACCCAGAGCCCGCTCCGGCCGGAACAGCCCCCTGCGGATCAGGCCGAGGGGTCGGGATCGCCTGGATCCAGCCGGGATCCCGACAGCAGGGGGGGGGTTACGAGTCCCTGCCCTACGAACGTCCCGAAGAAATCGGGAATTGCTGCACTTCAGAGTCACCTTCCACCCCCTCTGGCACCTCTTTACCCGGACACGTGTGGATTTTCCAGCTCATGTTCCCCGTTTTCTATGTCTTTCTCTGTGCTTTCTCTTTCCTGTGCTATTTTATGTATTTTCTGTGTTATTTTCCATATTTTCTGCATTTCCCACTGTATTTTTCACATTTCCTGCGCCGTTTTCCCTGTTTTCTGTACTTTCCACATTTCCTATGCCACTTTTCCTATTTTCTGTATCTTCCATATTTTCCATGTCATCTCCTCAGTTATTTCCTACATCTCCCATACTTCCTACGGGGTTTTCCAGGAGGTTTCCCACGTTATTCCCTCCTCCCTCTCCCCAAAGTCACCCCCGTACCCTTTCTGGGTCACCTCGAACTTAATCCCGCGGGAGCTCAGGAGCCTGCGCAGCCCCCGGTGCCCCCGGAGCAGCCGCAGCCGGAACCGCGCCCGGAATTCTGGGGAGGGGAGAAGAGAGTCAATGATAATCCCTCAGGGACATCCCAGCCCTGGTGACAACCCCCCCACCCCCCCAATTCCCAGGATTTACCAGGACAATCCGTGTTTTTGACGACGTTGGTCTTGTCCCGCTGTGCCTCCTCCTGTAGGGGGGGAATCAGGGACACCGGGGGGGGGGAAATATGGGGGATCCCAGGGGACCCGAGGGGCCACTGGGGACACAGCGGGGGGGGGACACAGGGGGGGTCACTGGGGGTGCCACTCACCGCACTGGGGTGGGGGAACTCAAAGCGCACGAAGGTGTCCAGGTCACCGGGGGCCACGCCTGGGGGGACACAGGGCACCAGGTGTGCAGGGGCCCGGCAGCCGCACCTGCCCCGGTCCCTGTTCCCAGCTCCCCATCCCCCATTCCCAGTTCACCCAGTCTCTCACCTGGCGGCACGGGGAGACCGATCCCTCTCTCTATTCCCAGCTCCAGGTCGCTGCTGCTCAGCTCCGGGAACATCCTGCAGGGGAGGAGGGGGCAACAGGGGAGCCTGTAAGACCCCCCCCAGGTGAAACCCCCCCCCACCCGGGTGAGCCCCCCCCTCACTTGACAACACTGAAGGTTCTCTGCTCATAGCGGGGTTTCGGGGGGGGCCCCCCCCGGCTGTGCTCCCTCCGCAGGGTCTCCATATGCCGCCGGCACTCCTCGGCCAGCGCCTCACACCTGGGGGGACACACCTGGACAGGTGACTCCCCCCCCCCCTTCCCCCCGGCATCGGGATTACCCCCCCCCAGGATCAGCCTCCTCTTCCTCAAGGGAGGAGGAAGATCCCATCTCCCCTCCCCCCAGACCTCACCTGGTGGTCTCTGAGATGTTCCCCAGCTGAGCGAATTGTCGGGAATAGGTGAGACACATCTGGGGGAACAACGGGAACGGGAGGGAAAGGAGAAGGAGGAGGAGGAAGAACGAGGAAGAAGGCAAAAAAGGAAAAAGAGGAGGAAGAAGAAAAGGAGGAAGAGAAAGAAGTTTTCCACATCCATCCGGTATCCTGGAGCCCCCCCTCTTTGGGGTGCTCCCAAGTCTCCTCAATTCCTGGGGATACTCCCCCAGTTTTTGGAATACTACCCTGTTTTTTGGGGTTACTCCCCCTTTTTTGGTGGTTCCCACCTGGTGCTGCCTCCGCAGGGCCCCCGCCAGCTGCAGGAAGGTCTTGGCGGCCTCGGGGGGCATTGGGACCCCCCGGCCTGGCCCCAGTTCGAACTCAGCCCCATCCAGAGGCACCTCCGGGACCTGCGGCAGGGATTTGGGATCCCGTGGGATCCGAGGGGTGAGATCCTTGAGGGGACAGGAGCTGGGATGGGATTTGAGACAGGGTGGGATTCAGTGTGGGATGAGAGCTGGGATGAGAGCTTGGACAGGATACAGGGCACACGGAGGGATGGGATGGGATCCATGATGGGATCCGGGACAGCATCCATGACCGGACACATGGATCGTCCCCTCACCTGGGCAATGTCCACGGGGAGCCCGCCCCGGGCGGCCCCAATGAGCCCCTCAATGCCTTTGGCCCGGCGCAGCAGCAGCTTGGCCCCCTCCAGGTCATTGCGGCGCTTGGCCCGGAGCGCAGCCTGCGCCAGCTGCCTCCGCCGCAGCTCCAGGAACTCCAGCTGCTGCTGGGCTGGGAGAGGGAGGCACGTCCCAAACGGGGGTCACGGTGCCCCCACCCACCCCGCCGCCCCCGCCCCCACTCCCTCCTGTACCTTTTCCAGCAGGTTTGGGAGCTGTTTGGGAATTCCGTGGGGGCGGTGGCTGTTTGGGAGGGGGCCCACAGGGAGCACTGGGCTGGACCGGGAGCGGTGGGATGATGGTGTTGGTAAGAATCATTGGAAATGTCCCACTCGGGGTCCTGCCCCGACAAATTCCCAGGACCCCCAAATCCCACCTTGGCCCCCTTGGTGCCCCCCCCTTCCTCTTCCTCCTCCTCCTTTTCCTCCTCCTCCGGCCCCGCCAGCCTCAAGGCCGCCTCCAGCATCCCAGAAATGCTTGGCTCCGATGCAATCTCTGTGCCCTGAATGGGGGGGAAGCCTGGAAAAGGGGGGAATCCCGGTGGGAATGGGAGGTTCCTGGTCCCATTGTCCCCCCCTACCGTGAGTTAGGAACCGGGAACATACCTGGGGGAACCGGCAGCTCCGAGAGATCCACAGCTTTGCCAGCGCTGTGAGCACGGATGGCAGCCTGGTATTGCTGGGGGGGGGGCACAGGGGTGTCAGGGGGCATCCAGAGGGGGACTGGGAGCCCTGGGGCCAGACTGGGAGCACCACAGAGGGACTGGTGTCATTGTGAGGATCACCACGGTGGCACCGGGATGACTGTTCTGGGATCGGAAACACCGGGACAGGGTTTCCCCCAGGGCAGGACTGGGATCACTGTGCTTGGACTGGGATCACTGTGCTGGGATTGGGATCGCTGCGCCCGGATCGGGATCGCTGTTCTGGGACTGGGCTCTCCCACCTTGACGATCCTCTCGTGCATCCGCGCCTTCCTCCCGTCCCCGCTGTCCTTGGCCTGGGCTGCGGCCACCCGGTACCGCTCCATGCGCTGCTCCAGCGCCTCCCGCACGTCCCGTGGTGCCCGGGGTGGCTCTGGGGTGGGAAAAATGGGAAAATCCTAGAAAATCCCCCTTTTCCTCCCTGTTCCCCCTCCCCAGGGAGTGACCGGGGCTGACCTGTGGCGGGAGGGGCTGGGCTGGTGCCCGGTGGATCCCTCGTCGGTGAATCCCTCAGGAGTGGAGCCTTTGGCTCCTCCGGCTGTGGATCTGCAGGAAGGGAGCAGCCAGATCCCACCAGGACCAGCAGGACCCCTGGGGTGTTTATCCCCCAAAACGGGAGCTCAAACTTTTCCCGTCAGGATCGGGGTCTCACCAGGGGCTGGCGGAACTTGGCCTTGCCCCAGCGCCTCCAGCTGCGCCTCCAGCCTCTGGAAAACCATGGGAAAACGGGAATTCGGGCATGGCAGCAGGGCCCAGAAACGGAGGGATATGGGGAGATTCCAGGAATCCTGGGCTTACCTTGGCTGCCCGGTAGTGCCCAAGGGCCGTGGCCGTGTCCCCGCAGCGTTTGGCCGCCAGCGCTTCCTTCTGCAGCTCCTGGAGCCGCACCCGGAGCGCTGGCACTGAGCCGGGATCTGGGCAGGGATCTGGGCAGGGATCAGGGGCTGGGGGGGGCTGTGGAGGGGCAGGGGGCTGCGCTTGGGGCTCAGGGCTCACGGAGGGCGGCGGCACGGGGGCCACCCCACCCTTCCCCAGAGCCACCGGGGGCGGAATCTCAGCCTTGTCGATCTGCTTCCCACTCCGGATGGATTCCAGCATCTGCTCCAGGGTCTGAGGGCAAAGGGGAATGGGGGGAAATGGTGAAAATCTGGAGGAATGGGGTGAAATGGGGGGAGAGCTGGGAAGAATGGTATTAAACAGGGATCTGTAATCAGAAAATGGGATAAAACAGGGCTCAGAATTGAATGAAAGAGAATGGATGGAATGGAATGAAACAAATGGATTGAACGCAAGGGAATTTCACTGGAATGAAACTGGTCAGGACTGGGAAAAGTGAAATAAAACTCGGCTCAAAAATGGAAAAAACAGGATAAAGCTGTGCAGATTCAGGAAAAACTGGGTAAAACAGGGTTCAGAATTGGGACAAGCTGCTCAATACTAGGAAAAACAGCACGAACTCAAGGTTATTCCAAGGGTTTTAAAGGCAGAGGGATCGGGTCTGGCCAGAATGGCCAAAGCCCCAATTCCAGGGGTTCAGACTCACCTTGAGGCCACGCTGGAGGCGCCGGAGCCGGGCCCCGTTCCCGTTTTCTGCCGCGGCGTTCCTGAGGGCCGCCCGGTAGAGCTCTGCACGCTCCGACAGCTCAGCCAGGAGCGCCCCGGCATCCGTGGGCTCCTACGGGAACACTGGATCACTGGGATAGCCCTGCCAGGATCGACCCCAGGATCGGGGCTGGGGTCACCCAGGCCATACCTGTGGGGTCTCCGCTGCAGCCACGCTCCCAGACCCCTCCTCGAGCACCTCCTGCAGCTCTGCCTGCTCAGGGATCCCAGGAATCAGCTCTTGCTTGGGGCAGGGATCCCCTTTTCCAGGCTCGGGACCCCCCCGGTCCCCCCTCACCAGCAGCTCCTCCTCGTTCTCCAGCTCTTCCTCCCCTTCCTCCTCTTCCTCCTCCTCCAGGGGATCCCGGAGGCAGAGCTGGGCCAGGGCCTCGACTGCTGCCAGATCTGTGGGCGGACAGGAGGGTCACAAACCCATTTGGGGGGGCAAGCTGACCCCCGTTCGGGGAGCTCTAGGCAAGGGAAGGGGGATTTACCTTGCTGGGGGGGCGGGGGCGGTTCGCCCCCCTCCGGCGCCTCCCGGCCCCGCAGCAGCAGCAGCAGCTCAGCCTCCAGCGCCGCGTCCCCGTCACCGCCGGGATCCCCCGGGCTTCCCCCCGCGCCGGGATCTGCCAGCAGCCCCATCTGAGGCGGGGCGACAGTGCTGAGGGGGGAGCGAGGGGATCCCGGGATCCGGAGGAAGGGATCCCCCCCAGATCCAGAGCAGGGGATCCCCGAAAGCGGTGGAGCGGAGAGGGGATTTCCAGGAGCCCATGGAGGGGAGGAGGGGGATCCCAGGGATCACACGCACCTGCCTGGCCATGGCGGCCCCCCGGCCCGGGACCCTCCGCGCTCGGCTCATGGCTCCGTGTCCCGTCGGGCCGAGCTGGGGGGGAATACGTGGGGATCCCGGCCCTGAGCCGAGCCCCCGACTCCCGGAGCCTCCCGCCAGCCCCTCCGAGCTCCCTTCAAGGTCCCAACCTGCCTCAGAGTCCCCCAAAAGATCCTGGTGTCCCCCCCGCTCCTCACAAGGCCCCGCCGCCACACCCCCGGCCGCGCCCCACAAGGCCCAGTCGCCCCTTTCCCCCCCTCCCAGAGCACCCCACAACGCGCCGTCACCCCCCAGCTCTCCGCCGGTGCTCCGCTGCCCCTCACCCCCCGATCCCGGTGACCCCGGCGATCCCGGGTGATCCCGGTTGATCCCGGTTGATCCCGGTTTATCCCCGCTGCTCCCCGTTTTCCTCACTCACTTCCTGCTCCGTCGGCCGCTGTCAACACCCCGCGCTTTACAGCACCGCCGTCGCAAAAGCCGCTGTCGCAAAATCCCCTGCGGTTGCGTCTCGCTTGGAGGCGCGGGAGAACTGTAACTTCCGGCTCGCCGGGAAAAGGCGGGAAAAGTGTGAGGGGGCCCGTGGGGAGGTGGGAAATCGGGTGGAAATCGAGGGAAAATGGGGGAAATCGGCGGAAATTCCACGATTTTTAACTCAGGCCTGGAGGGTTTAGGGCTTTCTGTTGCGGTTGTGGCTTTGGGGGGGCCTGGGGGATATTGATTGGGCTGAGGGGGTAGAGAGCTGGGGGGGGGAAATGGCTGCTGGGGCCTGAGGGGAAATAGGGAGGTATGAGAGGGGTTGGAGTAATAGGGGGCTGGGGTAATTTGGGGCTGCTCTATGTCCCTCCCAGGTAGCACCAGGATGGGGAAGCGCAGGACCCACCCACTCCCAGGTAACTGGGAAATGCCCAAATGTCCCAGTTTGGGCCCAAAATGACCCTTCTCCATCCAACTGGGACTCCTCCACATCCAAATTGGGACTCTCTTTCCTCCCCACAACAGGCAACATGAAATTCCATGCTCCCAAAGCCAAGCGGATCCTTCAGGAAGCTCCGGGAGCTGCCGGCTCAGCCATGCCTGTTCCCTCCCAGAGCAATAATCCTGATGGAGATCCTGCTGGGATGGACCCCCAGGCGAGGTAACAGGAGCGGACTGGGGGGTGAGTGACCTGGGCTGGATCCATCCAGGTCCAGCCCAATGGGATTTGCTGGGTCCAACAGCAAGAACAGCAGTGGCAAGGTGGATCCAGAGGGAATCCATGTGGAAGAGCATGGAGCCAGAGCCTTGCAGGTACGGAAAGCCTCCAGCATGGTGTTCACACCCAGCAGAGGGAAAAACTCCCCAAACTGGGGTTTTTAATGTGTTTTTTTCAGGAAGGGAGAGACAAGGGAATTGGAGGCGGCAGAGCACCAGGATCACCGAAACAGAGAATTTCAGATGGGATGGGAGAGAATCATCTGGAATTGCCCCAGCTGGGAATTTTGGAAGCAGATGGGACAGGAGAGGATGAGCTGGAGTCACTAAAATTAGGAATTTTGGATGGGGCAGGAGAGGATGATCTGGAGTCACCAAAACCAGGAATTTGGGATAGGGCAGGAGAGAATTGTCCAGAATCACCAAAACCAGCAATTTTGGAGGTGGATGGGGCAGGAGAGGAGCCCCCAGCGTCAGTGAAACATGTAATTTTGGATGGAATGGGACAGAATTATCTGGAATCATCCCAGCTTGGAATTTTGGAGGGGGATGGAGCAGGAGAGGAGCAGCTGAAGTCACCCCAACTGAGAACTCCAGAGGCAGATGGAGCAGGAGAAGAGCAGTTGGAATCACTGAAACTGGGAATTTTGGATGGAACAGGAGAGGATCAGCTGGAATCACCAAAACCAAGACTTTCTGAGGTGGATGGGGCAGCAGAGGAGCAGCTGGAAACACCAACACACGGAATTTTGGATGGCGCAGGAGAGGAGCGTCCAGAGTCAGTGAAACCAGGAATTTCAGAGGTAGATAGGGCAAGAGAGGAGCAGCTGGAGCCACTGAAACAGGGAATTTGGGATGGGGCAGGAGAGAATCAGCTGGAATCACCAAAACAAGGGAATTCTGGAGCACAGGGATCCAGCCCTGAGGACGCGGTGAAGGACACGGCCCCTGCAGAGAGTTCGGAGGTGCCGGATGCAGCGGGAGAGGGGGAAAAAGGTGCCCTGGAGGAGGGATGTGGCACTGGGATTGCCCTGAGCATGGACACGGGGTCACTGGATTGTCCCAGAGATCCCCAGAGCGGTGGAGGGGACACAGAGAGCAGGAATTGCGAGAGTGGGAATGCTGAGGGTGGGAATTCCAGTGTGGTGACACTGGGACTGGATCCAGCAGCCACCAGCACCGAGCCTCAGGACCACCGGGAAGGGACCAGCCCAGAGCTCCCAGTGGAGAAGGTAAAGCTGGGATGAGCCCTCCCCACCCAAACTGAGACACACCCCCCCTCCCCATCCTAAACTGGAACCCAGAGACCCCTCCCCACCTCACCTGGGAGCTTCCACATCCCCCTGGGCTCCATCTTCAGCTCTTTTCTTTCCCTGCAGCCATTCCCAGATGCTGCTGGGCAGCAGCCATGGGACACCAGAGGCCAGATCCACACCGGCTCCATGGCGAACAGCCCAGTACAGCCATGGGAAAGGTGGGTGGATCCAGACCCTAGTGCAGGAATAAAATCCTGATTTTGACTGAAATTCCTGATTTGAGGAGTAGGAAGATCCTGATTCTCCTTCTCCCAGCAGTGCCAGGGCCACGGAACCGGCAGACGCGACCGATGTCATCCGCGGGCTGATCCGGGAGCTCTCGGACCTCAAGTAAGTCCCAAATCCACTTGGATTTCCCTGGGACTGGGGGTCCAGCACCCCTGGGTGATGCCCATGTCTCCCCACAGCCGCCTGGCCATGGGTGCCTACCGGGGACTGGAGCTGCTCCGGAGGCAAAAGCCACGGCGTGGCCGGAGGCCAGTGCCCAGTGGGAGCCGCTGGAAAGAGGGGTAGGGACATCAGGAATAACCATTTATTGATGGACACAATGGGAATAAACCACCCTCCAGCACTGAATAAACCACCTTCCAGCACTGAATGCCAGGCTCCTCCTGCCATCATGGGTGAACAAATCCCACCAAACCCACCCAAAATGCTCAGTAACAGCTCCAGTGCTTGAATAAAGGCTCCAACACTTGAAGCACTGGCCCCCTCCCAGTCCCTTTCTGGCCTGGGATTAACCAAAACTCAACAATCCAACCCAGAACATCCAGTAACGGCTCCGGCACCCAGAGCGCTGGCCCCTTCCTGGGCTGGGATTAACCAAAACTCAGCAGTCCAGCTCAGAACATCCAGTAATGGCTCCGGCAGCCGGAGAAGCAGCCCCTTCCTAGCCTGGGATTAACCAAAATTCAGAACTCAAAACTCAAACCCAACACAAAACAGAACTGGCCCTGGTGGCAGTGCCCGAATCCGGCCAGACCGACTGATCTGGGTCCTACGACATTGGCAGGCGGCACAAAGTCGCACAAACTGGGGAGACTGGTCCCAGTGGGAAGCGCTGAGCCACGGTCTCATCTTCTGAGGAAGTCCCTGGAAGAGAAGCCAGGAGAGGCGGGAGCACCGGGAAGCACCAGCATGCACCCCATGATTAGTGCCAAATCCCTGATGAGATTCCTTGCAGGAATCCCGTCCTGGGCAAACCCAGGCTCCAAGCGTGTCTCTGTCCTTACGCCACCTGTTTCCCAGTGCCCCCTCCTTCCTTTAGCTCTGACTCCCCGGTGAGATTCCCTCATGGGAATCCTGTTTCTGGCTAAATCCAGACTTGGATCCACAAACCCTCCAGTACCCGCATGGGGATATGGCATCTTCCATCCCTCGGCTACTTCCCGGTGTCCCCCGTCACCTGTTTCCTGGTTCCCTCCCTTTGGTAGCTCTGATTCCCTGACAAGATTCTTCATGGGAATCTGGCCAAAGCAGGTTTGGATGCAGCACAATCCCTGTGGCATCACCGGGGCACCACAAACCCTGTACCTGCACGGGGATGTGGCATCCTCCATCCCTCGGCTACTTCCCGGTGTGCCCCCTTCCCTCCATCAGTGCCAATTCCACGATGAGATTCCTCATGGGAATCCCACCCTGGGATGAACCCAGGCTTGGATGTGCCACATACGCCATGGCATCACCACACCCCGCCAGTACCTGTGCGGTGACAAAGGATCCTCCATCTCTCGGCTACATCCTGGTGTTCCCCTGCCTCCTCCCGGCGCTCCTGGGGCACACCGGGCGGGAGTAGACGGAGGTGTAGCCACGGTGCGTGCGGGGGCAGAAGCGGCGCGTGTGGGCCCGGTCCTGAGTGGCCCCGCACTGGGGACAGACGTAGCTGCGCAGCACCGGGCACTGCAGGCGGCCGTGGGCGTCCCGCAAGCTGTGGCTCCGGTACACGGCCGGGGCCTCCCCGTTGTGCTTGCAGAACGAGCACAGGGCCAGCCCAGCACGCGGAGCTGTCTCGGCACACGGAGCCGGCCCCGCACACGGAGCTGGCCCCGCACACGGAGCTGGCCCAGCACACGGAGCCAGGGGCCCCAGGGGCGGCGAGGGGTCCTCAAGGCCTGCGGGGTCACGGAGGAGCGCGGACACCATGGCTGCCAGCCCCAGGTAGTCCCGCCACATGTCGAACTGGCCTGTGGGTTCCGTGCATTGCAGCGGGATGGGGATCTCGGTGCTCCCGGTGCGGTGTGGGGTGGGATACCGCAGCGCTCTCATGCTTCCAGCACGAGGCTGGACACCACAGTGCTGCAGGGCTCCCGGTGTGGCGAGGGGACAGATAGCGCTTCTCACGCCACTGGTGCTCCCCACACTGCGCGTGGCTGGGTGCGGCTCCTTCCTCCAGGTGCTGCTGGTGCTCCCCGTGCTCCCGGTGTGGCGTGGGGCTGGTTCTGCCAGTGTTGCTGGTGGCGTGGGGCTGGACACCACAGTGCTCTCTCCCAGTGCTCCCAACCTCCTTGTACCCGGTGCTGATGCTGCTCCCGGTGCCGCCGCTGCTCCCGGTGCCGCCGCTGCTCCCGGTGCCCGCGGTTCGGGACTGGACGGAGCTCCACGTGCTGGGTCCCAGTACTCCCAGTTTTCCTAGGCCGCTGCACGTGCCCAGTTGCAGCCGAAGGAACCGCCCCGGCACGGCTCCAGGAGGAGTTTGCGCCGTCCCCTTCCCGACTGGAAGGCGCCGGCGTTTGGGTAAATCGACGGGATTTGGGTAAATCGCCGGGATTGAAGTTAATGACCGCGATTTGGGTAAATCACTCTGACTAAAAACCTCCCCACCCCGCCCCAGGGCTTCCTGGTGAAAGGAATGAGATGGATTTGTCTTTAGAAACAAACTATGGGTCTGCTGATAGGTAAAAGCCAGATACTGAGAGGCGAAAGAAGCGAAGGGGGGAACCATGAATTCCACAGGAAAAGAAAAAGGGGGGGTACACATTAGAAGGGGGTCTGTATTAAGCGATTCGGGAATTCTGTACATCTCAAGTACCTCAGCCAACGGGGAAAAGGAAGAGGGTGATGTGGCCGGGAAATTAGGATAAAAAGGAGGCTGCATCTAACAATTTGGGAAACCCCAGGGGAATGCCCCATGGCCTCTCCCTTTATTCGAATGAAGTAACAGGACTCCTCTGTCTCCTTTTTGGACATAAACATCTGGTGTTTGTGGATTCATTTTCCTGACACAAGGAATCCCGGAGCACCTGGATTTTAGGGGAAGATTGGGGATTTTCGGTACTTCAGAAGCTCCGCACCTGAGGGGCACTGGCACCTCCTGCCGGAGGAAATCCACGGGTTTGGGAAATTCCTCCCTAGTGAGGATCACCAGGATCCTCGGGATGTTCCAGGGGGCCGCAGGACACACTAGAAAGTCGGCGATTTTACCCCGAACTCACCGACAGCCTCCACGGCACTGGGATTCACTGGCAGGAGCTGGGATCTGACACTGTCCCACATCCCCTGGTGGATCCTCCATCCACCAGGATCCAGCCTCATCCCCCACCTGCCTGCAGGACCCAGGATCTGTCCTCCATCTCCCACTGGAGTCTGGGATCTGGTCTCATCCCCTGTTCTCCTGCAGGGTCCAGGATCTGTCCCTGTTGTCCATCCGGTGGGGATCCCGCCTCATCCCTCCTCACCCAGTGGGGACCAGGGATCCAAACCTGTTCTCCATCTCCCGGCGGGATCCGACCCTGCTCCTGGCATTACCTCTCCCCATTTATCCCTCAGGAATCCCGCCAGGATCCCTCCCTAACGAGGCACCGATCCAAGGCTAATTCACGCCAAACCCAATCCCAGCATCAAGCGAATCCCAGCATATTCCCAGGAGCCACCGCAGCCCCTTCTGGAGTGAGAAATGGGGAAAAGGGAATAAACTGGGGGGTCGGGGGGGCCGTCATTGACCGGCTGAACCCCAATTCCCCCGCATTTGACCCCAAAGCGCCTCTTGTCCCGGGACGCCCCGGGGCTGGGGAAACTGTGTGACCCCCGGTGTGGGTGGGGTGTCCTCAGGGGTCCCCGAGGTGTCCCCAGGGGTCCGGAGGTGTCCCCAGGGGTCCCGAGGTGTCCCCAGGTGTCCCCAGGGGTCCGGAGGTGTCCCCAGGGGTCCCGAGATGTCCCCAGGTGTCCCCAGGGGTCCGGAGGTGTCCCCAGGGGTCCCGAGATGTCCCCAGGTGTCCCCAGGGGTCCGGAGGTGTCCCCAGGGGTCCCGAGGTGTCCCCAGTTGTCCCCGGGGGTCCCGCGGTGTCCCCCGGCTCTGACGGGAGGGGGGGCTCGGCTCAGCCCGGCGGCCCCGCCCATTGGGCGCACGCGCCGCCTCCCCGGCGCTGATTGGCCGCCGGCCCCACCGGCCCCGCCCCGCCCCGTTCAGCCCCTCCCCTTAAAGGGGCGGTGGGCGCTTTTAACCCCTGCGAGCTGGGCAGGGGGCGTCGGGAGGGTCTGGAGAGGGGGAGTCCCGTGTTCCCTCCAGCAGACCCCAGCCAGCGCGACAGCCTCTCCCCGAGATAGTTGGGGAGCGCAGGGGCTTCGTGGCACGGCACAGTCTGGCATGATGTGAGCAGAGAAACTGAGGCACGGGAAGGCGGGGGCCCGATAGAGCCACTCGTCGCACGTGGGGTGGCACACGGTGGCACACGGTGCCATATGCGCTCCGCCTCTTCATCCCCGGGCCACCCCAGCGCCACCGCCATGGTGGTCCCATTGCCCCATCCTGGCGGTCCCGGGGGTCCCGATGGTCCCTGTGCCCTGTCCCGGGGGTCCCGACGGCCCCTCCCGGTGGTCCCGGTGCCCCCAGCGATGCCACAACCCCCGGCCCGGCCCCGCCCGGCTGCGGTGACTCACCGGCCCCTACAAGTCGAGGCTTGATGCCGGGACGGGGGGAGGACAGGGGGAGAGGGTGATGCCCCCCCAAACACCCAGCAGAGGCCGGGAGGGGCCCTAAGGGTTTGGGGGAGTCTGCGGGGGTGTCGGGGGGGCCCATTCCTGTGAAAGCGCCTTTGTCCCGACCCGCCGATCCCACCCCAGGGTGACTCACGGGCGCGTGGCTGGGCCCTGACTCCCCCCCCCCCCCCCCCGTGCCCCCCACCCGCGGCACCGGGGGCCCCCGGGGCCTCCTCCCCCCTTTCCCCCGCGGCATCGGGATCCCCCGGGGTCCCCCCGACCGCAGCGGAGGCATCTGGGGAGACACAAAGATTCGGGGAGGCTTCAGGGTGAAGGCGGGTCTGGGGGTGCAGGGAGGGCCCGGGGGGCACCCAGGGGTGCAGGGGGGGAACCTGGGCGTGCAGGGGGCCCCGTGGTTGCGGGGGGGGGGGGGTGTTACGGTTGCTGGGGGACCCGTGGGTGCCCATCGCCCCTCTGCCTCGTGCCCTGGGAGGTGCCAGGCACCCTCCCCCCGGGGGATACCCCCTGGGCTACCCCCGGCCCGCGCAGGGCCGCCTCCGGTGGCCCCGCCCGGTGGTGCCGGTCCCGGGGCTGCCGGTGAGTCATGGCCGTGACTCAGCCCCGCCAAAACAGCGTCGCGTGGCAACGCCAGGACCCGCGACAGGAACCCCTCGGGACCCACGGACCCACAGCTCTGCCCCCCACCGACCCACGGCAGGGACCCACCGAGCCGCAGCCCCCCGCTGCACTCCCGAGCAAAGGCACCGCAGGCCCTCGGGGCCCCTGGAGGGGGACAGAAGCCAGGGCTGGCTGGGGATGCTGGGGGGGGCTTGGGCGACCTTGGGATCTGCAGGGATCCAGTGGATCCGGGGCGTCCAGGCGTTGCCCAGGCCGAGGAAGGAAGGAGCTAGGAGGGAGTGTGGGGGGGAGGAAAGGGAAATCCCGGCCCAGTGCCCCCCCCCAGTGCTTCCAGTCACTGCAGTGCCCAAGGTCCAGGGCTGCCAGTCTCTGCCGTGCCCCGAGCCCAGTACTCCCAGCTCCCCCAGTGCCAGGGCTCCCTGGGCACACGTGTGTGGTGCCATGTCTGTGCCGTGTCAGTGACACACATGTGCCATGTTGGTCCATGTCCACATCCACATCGTGCCAGTGACACCCGTGTCAGTGCCATGTTGTGCCCTGTTGTTCTTTGCTGGTGACACCCGTGTCAGTGCCATGTTGAGCCATGTCAGTGCCATGCCGCGCCCTGCTGTGCCGTGCCAGTGACACCTGTGTCACTGCCATGTTGTGCCCTGTTGTTCTTTGCTGGTGACACCCGTGTCAGTGCCATGCCGTGCCCTGTTGTGCCGTGCCCGGGCCGTGCCGGCCCCGCTGCCGCTCCCGCTCCTCCCGGCCAGGCTGACTCAGGCGGGAGGAATGTGCCGGCGGCGCGTGGGCGATGGCCCGGCTGCTGCCATTGCCTAGAAAGGGCATCTCCGAGCCCTGGGCCACAGGGAGCCCACACGGCCACCACGGCCACACAGGCACCCAGCAGGGCCAGCAGGGCCACCGTGGGACTCACAGGAAGCCAGCACGGCCACCATGGCTACTCGTGACAAACAGGGACCTGGCATGACCACCACGGTCCCAGCAGGGCCTCAGCACGGCCACTGTGGCCACTGTGGGGTCGACAGCAACCTGACACGGCCACCACGGTGCTGCC
This sequence comes from Corvus moneduloides, assembly GCF_009650955.1. Lineage (NCBI taxonomy): Eukaryota > Metazoa > Chordata > Aves > Passeriformes > Corvidae > Corvus > Corvus moneduloides. The sequence goes on from NC_045507.1 coordinate 436,350, forward strand.
CTGGGCCTGTGCGGGTGTGAACACACGTGTGCAAGCGTGTGCAAGTGTGTTCAGGTGTGCACAGCTGTGCATGTGTGTGCAGGTGTGCATGGCCACATGTGGGCACACGCGTGTGCTGCGTGCTGGCAGCGCCATGTGCTGCGTTCAGCATTCTGTGTCCCGTGTTCTCTGTTCCCGTGTCCTGTGTTTCCTGTGCCACGTTCCCCGTTCCGTGTTCCACGTTCCATGCCCGACCCTGAGCAGGGCCGGGGGCCCGCGGGAGGCCGGGGGGGGTCCCGCGTTTAAAATTAGCAGCTGGCGAAGGTGGGGGGGGGGTGTTGCTCTGTCCCAGATGTGCAGCCACTGCCAGATGTGGGGTGGGACCAGGAAAGGCCTGGGGGACTCTGGGAGGCACTGGGGCGCACTGGGGTGCCCATCCTGCCCCACTGCTAGGGGGCAGGTGGGTATGGGGGGTGTGGGGCAGTCTATGGGGCAGGGCTGGCCGTGGGGCAGGGGGGTTATGGGACAGTCTATGGGGCAGGGGGCTATGGGGTGGGCTGCGGGACAGGGCTGGGGGTGTGTGACAGGGCTGGCTGTGGGGTAGGGCCGTGGGGCAGGGCCAAGGGGTGTGGGGCAGGGCTGGCGCTGCAGCCACGGTGACGCGTTGTGGTTTCGCTACTTCCGATATAAAACTCTGTTTAATGTCTGTGTGTGCAGCATCGCCATGGTGACCCCCGGCCCCCCCCCGGCCCCACCAGCGCCTTGTGGCGCCCCACGGCCACAGGGTACCCAGGCACTTGCTGTGGGGCGTCCAGGCCCCCAGCCATGGGGCACAGGATCTACTCACTGTGGGGTGCAAGGATCCTGTGGATCCTGTGCCATGGGGCACTGAACCCCACTTCTGTGGGGCACACAGTCCCTGTGCTATGGGGCACATGGCCCCCTTGCCATGGGCCACCAAAACCCCTTTCTGTGGGGCACATGGCCCCTATGCCGTGGGGCACACAGTCCCCTTTCTGTGGGGCACACAGCTCCTATGCCATGGATCACTGAGCCCTCGTGCCATGGGGCACCAGGATCCCCCTTTCTGTGGGCACTGAGCCTACTCTCCGTGGGGCACACATCACTCTTGCTATGAGGCTCTGAACCCCTTCGCCATGGGGCACATGGGCCCCCCCTGCTATGGGGCTCCAAAGCCCCCTTCCTACGGGGCACGTGGCTCCTCGCCGCCGCCGCTCCTTTGCCCACCCGGGCTCATCCCGGCGCCGCTGCGGGGCCGTGCGGGGATCCGGGCCCGGGGCGGGGCGGGCTCGGGGCCGGTGCTGGTTCAGTGAGGGGGGTTGCGGGGTCGGGGCGGTCCCGGGGCGGTCCCGGGGCGGGCGGAGGCGGCCGCGGTCCCTCCTCCCCCCCCCCCCCTTCCCCTCCGCCGCCGCGGCCTCGTCGCTCCCGGGGCGGAGCGAAGCGTTTAAAAGCGTTTCCCTTCTTGGAGTAAAAGTCAGAGACTTGGGGAGCCCCCGGGAGCCCCCGGAGCCCCCCCCCCGGCCCGGCCTCCCCCCCCAGAGCCCCCCGGGACCCCCGGCCGCCGCTCCCGGTGAGTAACGGCCCCGCAGGACCCCCGGAAGGTTCCGGGGCGGCGGGAGAGGGGCCGCGGCCGTGGCCTCGTGCCCGGCGTGGGGATGGCGGGAAGGGCCGCGGGGTCCCGCCAGATCCCACCGGATCCCTCCGGATTCCCCCCGGGGGCGGCGGCGGCACCGCCACGGCCATCGACGGCCCGAGGCTGGCGAGGGGCGGGCAGGGGGGTGCGGGGTGTCCGAGAGGTGTCCGGGGGGTCCCGGGGGGGGGTCTGGGGGCTCCGGGCCTGCTGGCGGGGCGGGGGCCGGGGGGGCCGGGGGGGCGGTGGCGCCGGGCGGTGATTCATCCTTTCCCCCCGGCGCCGACGGGCGCGGACGGGGCGGCCCCTTCCCGCCCCCGCCCCCGCTTGGCCCGCGCGACGCCGGAGCCGCCCCGGCCTGGGAACCCCAAATCCCAGACCACCCCCCCGGCCTGAGAACCCCCAGACCCACAGATCCCACCCCACCCCCCCCCCTCCGGCCTGGGAACCCCAAATCTCACATTCCCCCCAGCCTGGGAACCCTGAAACCCACGGAGCTCCTCCGGTCTGCGAACTCCTAGACCCACCTGGCATCACACCCCCAAATCCCAGACCCCTCCCAGCCTGGGAACCCCGAAACCCACCGACCCCCCGGCTCTGGGAACCCCCAAATCCACTCGGTACTGGCTCTCCCCAGACCTGCAGCAGTCTCCGGCACTGGACCCCCAACCCCGCGGACCCCCCAGACCTGCCGCGCCCCAGCCTTGGGACCCCCAGAATCCACGGCACCCCTGGCCTCATCTCTTGGGCCTTGGGACCACCAACACACAGAGCCCCCCCGCCCCCACAACACGCCCAGCCAGGGACCCCCTCAGCCCCCCAACCGCTCTGGCATCGGATCCCCAAACCGCCCCCCGATATCAGCCCCTCAACCCACGGACCCCCAAAACCTCCTGACCCCCCCATCCCACCCCTGTTCCTGCATTCCGCAGGCGATGGGCGGCGCCGCTGCCTTTTCCCACTCCTGTTTTGGGGACGAAGGTGGGAATTTTGGCACCGGGCACCCCCCACCCCCCCCCGCCGGGGCCGCCCCCGCCCGGGGCCGCGGGAGCCGGTCGGGGCGGCCGGGCCGGCACCGCCCTGGCGCCGGGGGGGCACCGGGAGGGGCCCCCAAAATCGGGGTGGGGGCCCCCAAAAAACTGGGGGAGACACCCTAAAACCCGGGGGGGGCCCAAATCCGGGCCACTCCCAGACGCGAGGTCACCCCCCGCCCCACACTTGGGGGGCACCGGGCTGTGCCCGCGGTGCCAGTGGGGCTGGTGGCACCAAAGGGCTGTTGCCGTCGTAACCGTTGTGGCCCCTCCTCCCCCGCCCCGTGGACCCCCGGGTCTGGCCACCCCCGGACCCCCCAGGACCCCTCCCGGCCTCCTGTCGGTGCCGCCACCGCTGGCACCGGTGACAGCTGGGCCCCACTGGCACCGGGGGGCCGCCACCGTCGCCACTGTCGCCACCCCCCCCGTGGGGACCTGGGGTCGGGGCACCCCTCGAGCCCTCCCGGAGTCCCCCGGGCCCCCCGGCCCCGTGTCGGTGCCGCCGCCGCTGTTTACCCCCATTTTTTGGGCCGGTTCCACCCGATTCCCTTTGAAGTCGCCCCGTTGTCGTGACGACGCTGATGTCACGACCGGGCGGGGCCTCGTGGGTCCCACATGGCGCCTGCAGAGCCCCGGTCCCGGGGACACTAGGGACGCCAGTGCCGGGGCCACCGCGGCCATCAGCCCCAGAGCCACCATGGCCACCAGTGCTGGGGACACCGGGGCCGTGCCAGTGTGACCAACGGCCACGGCCTGGGGGCCACGGGGGTCCCAACATGCGCTGACGGGGACATGGTGATGCTAATGGCACCGGGGGACGTGGGTCCCGGCCGATTAGGGAGATCCAGGGGGTCCCGGAGTGGCTATCCCGCCATGGGGACACCGAGGGGACACGGGGGACGTGGCACGGCTGGGGACACGTTTCACGCCGCAGACTGGTGATGGCTGTTGTGGTGCTGGGACTGGGGAGAGCCACCAGAGGCATGTCCCGGTGCTGTGCCCCAGTCCCGTGGCCCAGTCCCGTGTCCCCTTGCCATGTCCCCTTGCCATGTCCCAGTCCTGTCCCGGTCCCGCCACCCCTCCCGTGTCCCCTCAGGGCATGGCCCAGTGCCACCATGTGCCCGTCTCCACAGAGACTCCGCTGCCCTCGGACCCCCCCGGATCCCCCCCAAAACACTTGGAGCCCCCCCCAGGGGTGACCCTGCAGGGGTGAATCCCCCCCAACCTGCCCACATTCCCACAGGTGCCACCGGTTCCGGCCTCGACACCGAGATGACACCGTGGGAGCACCGGGACCGTCACTGGGATTTCTGAATGTCCGACACCACTCCTCCCCGCTGCCGCCCGCCGGGGTTCCTGGCGATGGGATTTTTTACCGTTTTTGCCCAAAATCACATTGCCAGGGATTTCCAACGGGCCCCAGCCCCCACCACCACGCCGGGGGGGCCGGGGGAGGGGGTTTGGGGGGGTCCTGGAGACTTGGGGGGTGGGGGGGGTTTAGGGGAGTTTGGGTGCAGGGTGCAGGTGGGGGGCTGCATGGGTGCCATGGGGGTGGTTTTGGGGTGCTGGGGGGGGTTTTGGGGGCCGGGGGCAGGGCTTAGCCCACCTGTGAACAGAGTCCAGCCGCGCCATGTTCACAGTGGCTAAGTTCCGCCTCCCGCCCCCCTCACCCAGACAACGGGGGCTCCCCGGGGCCCCCCAAACCCTTGGGGCTCTCCCCCCCCAAAACCCTTGGAGCCCCTTCCCGGGTTCCCCCTGAATACCTGAATCCCCTTGGGCCCCCCCAAGCCCCCCGAGTGCCACTGGATGCTGAATCCCCAAAAGCACCACGGGACTGCTCCACACCCTGGGGAACCCCCAGGACCCCCCGAAGCCCCTTGGCCCCACCCGGGCGCTGCCCCCGGTGCCCGCTGAGCTGATTTGCAGTTGCTTTGGATAAACTGGCTCAGTTCAGCAGGAACAGGGGTCGGGCCCCCGCACCCCGAGACCCCCCTGGGTGTCCCCAGTTCCCCCTGAACCCTCCAACCCCCCCTGAGGAGCCCTCAAAGCCTCCGGTCCCGCGTGTCCATCGCTCTCCCCGAGCTCACCGGGACCCGCAGGATCTTCCACAGCACCGAGACCCCAAAATCCCTGGAGGGGTTACCCAGAAATCTGGGGGGGGGGGGGGAGGGAGCAGGGACCCTTCGGGGGGTGCTAGGAGGGGGGTGGGGGGTGCCGAGGGGACGGTGGGAGGCAGTGTGGGGGCACAGGCGGCTCGTGGGGTGCTGGGGGGGGTCGTGGGGGGTTTCTGGGGGTTCGTGGGTTTTGTGGAGGCGCCCCGGGCGAGTTGTGGGGCGCGGCTGCTGGCCCCCCGTCCCCCCCCCGCTTTCCCCCGCGGTCCCGGGCGAGCCCCGGCAGCGGCGGCCGCGGCCCCCCCGACTGTGCGTGAGTCACGGGAGGGGTTGGAGGGGTCTGGGGGGCCCCGCCCCACGCGAGGCCCCGGGGGGGGCTCCGGCGTCCGGCCCCTCCCCCAATCGTTCCCTGTTTGTTTCCCAAAATAAACCCGGCGGCGCCGATTCCAGGGAATTTCCCTGACGTCATTGGGGGCGGGGCTTTCGCGCAGGCCGCGCCCGCTGTGGGGGAGGGGAGGCGCCCACGTGTCTGGGCCCCGCCCAGGAGGGGGCGTGGCGCCCTCGGGGCCTGGCCCCGCCCCGCCGCGCTCCCATTGGCTGCCGCGGCTCCCTCCGCTGTCAATCAGCGCGGGGCGGGACGAGCTGCCAGTCAGGTGGCGGCGCACCAATCAGCGCGGAGCGGGGGCGGGACCTGGCGATCCATTCATAAAGTTGTGGCGGCGCCGGGAAACGGGGAGGGGGCCGGGATCCCCACCACAGGCCCGGCGATCCATGGAGACCCCTCTGAGAGCACCCGCAGAGACACCGGGACCCCCGAGGAACACTAACATTTCCCCCTAGTCCCGCTTTAAGGACTCCTCAAGACCCCCCCCCCCAGGAGCCTCTTAGGGACCCCCAGAATCCCATGAAGACACCGAGACCCCCCCAGAAACACCCCCCGAGAACATCGGGATCCCCCCCACTGGATGCAATGATACCCCCCCGAGACCCCGATATCGTCCCTCAAGACCCCCCGGGAATACCTGGCCCAGCCCCAGAGACATGGACGCCCTCCCTCCCCGCAGAACCTTCCGGGGGGATAAAGTGACACCGCCAGGGGCCCCCCGTTCTCGGGGCTACACCGATGTCCACCCCCCTCCCCAAATCTGTCCTCCAGGAGCTCCCCAAGCCCTCTCCGACCACATCCCGGGCCCCCCCAAATCAGACACCAGCGTCGGGGGTGCGGGGGGGGACCGCCGCCCACAAACCCCTTTTATTAAACAACGATGGGGGGCTGAGAACAGCCCGGAGTCCCGCAGATCCTCGGGGAGGGCACTGAAGGAGGGTTCAGAGGGCGTTCCCCGGGGGTCTCAGCCGCGGCCCTTCTTGGCTTTGCCCTTGGCGGGGCCTGGCGCCGTGACCAGCGCCAGCTTTTTGGGGAGGCCGCCCTGCGCGCGCTGCACCGTCTCCCGTTCGATCCGCATCCGGATCCCGACCTCCAGGCGCTGGGGAGGGGAAGCACGGGGGGGTTAGGGGGGCACAGATGGATCCCCCCCAGACCCCTCGGGATCCCGCAAACCCCGCCGCGCCCCCCCCCCCCCCACCTTCTTCAGCTTCTGCTGTTGGATCACACGGAGCTTCTTCGGGGCGATGGTGCGACCTGTGGAGAGGGCGGCTGGGCTGAGACCCGAGAGATCCCGGGACCCCCCCCACTGACAACCCCGAGCTCCCAGAAGCCGTGAGGCCCCGCAAGAGACCCCAGGGAGGGCAGCGGAGACCCCAGGACTTCTATGGGACACGCCCGCCACCTCCAGAGCCTCCCTTCCACCCCAGAGTCCTGAGGCCTCCTCTCGCCCTCCCGGGGCTCCCCTGAGCGACCCCTGGACCCCCAGCCCGCCTGTCCCCCTACACCGTTCGCCGGGATCCCCGGCCCTGGGACCCACCTTACCTCCCTTCCGCGGGCCCCGAGTACCCCGGGCCGCCGCCGCCGCCGCCGCCTTGGGACGCTTGGCCGCCACCTTGGGCCGGCCCTGCGCCATCGCCGCTACTTCCGCGTTAGGGCCGGAACACGCTGAGAACCGGCGGGGCGGAGCGTGCGGCACACCGGGATACACCGAGGCGTTACTGCCGCAAAGCCTGCCGGGATACACCGAGGCCTAGCTGCCGCAAAGCCTGCCGGGATACACCGAGGCGTTACTGCCGCAAAGCCTGCCGGGATACACCGGGGCCTCGCTGCCGCAAAGCCTGCCGGGATACACCGAGGCATAGCTGCCGCAAAGCCTAACGGGATACACTGAGGCATAGCTGCCGCAAAGCCTGCCGGGATATACCGAGGCCTCGCTGCCGCAAAGCCTGCCGGGATACACTGAGGCTTTATTGCCGCAAAGCCTGCCGGGATACACCGGGGCGTTTTTGCCGCGAAGCCTAACGGGATACACCGAGGCTTTATTGCCGCGAAGCCTGCCGGGATATACCGGGGCCTAGCTGCCGCAAAGCCTGCCGGGATACACCGAGGCGTCGCTGCCGCAAAGCCTGCCGGGATACACCGGGGCCTCCCTGCCGCAAAGCCTGCCGGGATACACCGAGGCCTCGCTGCCGCAAAGCCTGCCGGGATACACCGAGGCCTCGCTGCCGCAAAGCCTGCCGGGATACACCGGGGCCTGGCTGCCGCGAAGCCTGCCGGGATACACCGAGGCTTTATTGCCGCAAAGCCTGCCGGGATACACCGGGGCCTAACTCCCGCAAAGCCTGCCGGGATATACCGAGGCCTCGCTGCCGCAAAGCCTAACGGGATACACCGGGGCGTTTTGGTCGCAAAGCCTGCCGGGATACACCGGGGCCTAGCTGCCGCGAAGCCTGCCGGGATACACCGAGGCTTTATTGCCGCAAAGCCTGCCGGGATACACCGGGGCCTAACTCCCGCAAAGCCTGCCGGGATACACCGAGGCCTCGCTGCCGCAAAGCCTGCCGGGATACACCGGGGCGTTTTGGCCGCAAAGCCTGCCGGGATACACCGGGTCCTAACTCCCGCAAAGCCTGCCGGGATATACCGAGGCATAGCTGCCGCAAAGCCTGCCGGGATACACCGGGGCCTCGCTGCCGCAAAGCCTGCCGGGATATACCGGGGCCTCGCTGCCGCAAAGCCTGCCGGGATACACCGGGGCCTCGCTGCCGCAAAGCCTAACGGGATATACCGGGGCCTCGCTCCCGCAAAGCCTGCCGGGATATACCGGGGCGTCGCTGCCGCAAAGCCTGCCGGGATACACCGAGGCCTAGCTGCCGCAAAGCCTGCCGGGATATACCGGTGCCTCGCTGCCGCAAAGCCTGCCGGGATACACCGGGGCCTCGCTGCCGCAAAGCCTGCTGGGATACACCGAGGCATAGCTGCCGCAAAGCCTGCCGGGATATACCGAGGCCTAGCTGCCTCAAAGCGTAACGGGATATACCGGGGCCTCGCTGCCGCAAAGCCTGCCGGGATACACCGGGGCCTCCCTGCCGCAAAGCCTGCCGGGATACACCGAGGCGTCGCTGCCGCAAAGCCTGCCGGGATACACCGGGGCCTAACTCCCGCAAAGCCTGCCGGGATACACCGCGGCCTAGCTGCCGCAAAGCCTAACGGGATACACCGGAGCGTTACTGCTGCCGCAAAGCCTGTCGGGATACACCGAGGCCTTGCTGCCGCAAAGCCTGCCGGGATACACCAAGGCCTAGCTGCCGCAAAGCCTGCCGGGATACACCGAGGCGTTTTGGCCGCGAAGCCTGACGGTATATACCGGGGCCTCGCTGCCGCAAAGCCTGCCGGGATACACCGGGGCCTAGCTGCCGCAAAGCCTGCCGGGATACACCGAGGCTTTATTGCCGCAAAGTCTGCCGGGATACACCGGGGCGTTACTGCTGCCGCAAAGCCTGCTGGGATACACCGAGGCCTTGCTGCCGCAAAGCCTGCCGGGATTCACCGGGGCCTCGCTGCCGCAAAGCGTAACGGGATACACCGGGGCGTTTTTGCCGCCAAGGCTGCCGGGATTCACCGGGGCTTTATTGCTGCAAAGACTGCCGGGATACACCGGAACCTGTCACTGCTCCCCCCGCTCCGCCAGCGCCCGGCACACCTCGGAGGGGGCGAAGACCCCCCACTCCGTGATGATGCCCCCCGTGATGAGCTCATGCGGCGTGACGTCAAAGGCGGGGTTCCACACATCGACGTCTGCAGGAGGAGGGGGAACACGGGGTCAGAGGGGCTCTGGCAGCGACCCCAGGCTGTCAGGACCCCCTGACCCAAATGCGACCGCCCCACCTCATTTAGGACCCCCTGACCCATAGGGCACCCCCTGACCCATCAGGGAACCCCCATCCCTAGACACCAACCCACCCTGGGGTCTGTGACACCCTGACCTGCCCAAATGAGACACCCCAGGACGCCCCCGATGCGCGGCACCCACCAGGGTCAGCCAGGAGGACGCCCCCGAGCTGGGTGAGCTCTGTCCCCGGCCGCTCCTCGATGGGGATCAGGCGGCCCGAGGCCAGCGTGGGGTCACAGGTGCTGCTTGGGGCGGCCACGTAGAAGGGGATCTCCATGTGCCGCGCGGCCACCGCCAGCTGGAACGTCCCGATCTTGTTGGCCACGTCCCCGTTGGCAGCCACGCGGTCAGCGCCCACCACCACGGCTAGGGACAGAACGGGGTCAGGGGGACCTGTCCTTTGTCACCTGCCCCCATCACGTCCCCTCCCTGTGCCCCCCCTCTTTGTCCCAGTCCTTTCCCATGTCACCTGTCCCCAGCCTCTGTCACCCATCCCGTGTCCCTCCTCCTTGTCCCCATCCTGTCCCGTGTCCCCTCCTCATCTCGTGTCCCCTCCCTATCCTGTCTCCCCTCCCCATCCCTTGTCCCCATCCCCCTCCCATGTCACCCCCTCCGTGTGTCCCCCTGGCCCCCACCACCCCTCACCCTGCACTCCCCGCTCCCTCATGGTGACAGCGGCCGCACTGTCGGCGATTATCGTGACAGGGATGCCATCGTGGCGCAGCTCAAGTGCTGAGAGCCGCGAGCCCTGGTTGTAGGGCCGGGTCTCGGTGCAGAACACGCGCGACAGAGACCCACGTTGGTGCAGGGCCCGCACGACACCTGGGGACACGAGGGACATGTCAGGGACTCCGCGACAGAGACACCTCCCCCCGCCATCGAGACCTCTGCACAAGCCCTGGGGGAAATGGGGGACACTGCGCCCCCCAGTGCTCCCAGTACCCAGGGCGGTGCTGTAGCCCCCCAGTGCTCCCAGTACCCAGGGCGGTGCCGTAGCCCGCTGTTGCCAGGGTCCCGGTGTTGCAGTGGGTCAGGAGGGTGACAGGGCCACCCTCCGGGACCCTCCCCAGGATATCGCTCGCCCCGTGCGCCCCAATGTTCCGATTGTCCCTCCGGTCCTTCTCCAGGAGCCCCTCGATGTACTCGATGATGCTGGGAAGGGAGGGAAAAACGGGGGGTGTGACCCCCCCAACCCTAACCCCAAACCCACCCCAGGGGATCCCGAGACCCCCCTCAACACCCAAACCCACCCCAAGGGCACCTGGAACCCCAAATCCACCCCAGGACCACCTCAGGACCCCCCCTCAACACCCCAAATCCACCCCAGAGGGATCCCAGGAACCACCTGAGACTTCTCCCAGCCCCCCAACTCCCCCCAATATTGGGGATCCCCAATATTGACAACACCCCCCACCACCACCTCCCAGCCCCCCAGCGCCCCCCAAATTCCGCTCACCCCCGTTACCTCTCCCGCAGCTGCTGGGGGGTGACGCCGGGGGTCTCCACCTGCTGCCGGACAAACGTCTGGAGCCGCTCGGCCTCGCGGCCCAGGTTGGCGGCCGTGGGGCGGGCGCTGAGCAGGAACCCCAATTTCTGCCCCACAAACTCCTCCAGGGCCCCCAAATCATCGGAGGGCCCGGCGCCCCCCGCCAGCTCCACGGCCAGGCTCAGGCAGCCCAGCAGGGCGATGGCCGGAGCCCCCCGCACCTGGGGGGGGGGGCACAGAACAGTCCCTGAGCACCTCCCGGGCGGATTTGGGAGCTCCCCAAACAAGGGGGTGGTTGGGGTGGGTGGGGGGAAGGGAGAGGAGGGGGTTTTGCGGGGGTGATTGGGGACGGGTGGGAGGGGGCCAGGACCAGGGGCTCAGAGGGGGTCGGGGGCACTGGGGGGGGGTCTCCCCTCACCTCCATGTCGCGGATGGCGCCCCAGGCCCGCTCCACGCCCCCCACCCGCTCGTAGCGGAGCTGCCCCGGCAGCAGCCGCTGGTTCAGCACCTCGAGGGAGCCACGCCGGTACCGCAGCGACTCGAGCACCATCGCCACACCGCGACACCGCCCCTTCCGGGGGGAGGGGACCGCCCACGGCGGCGTCACGGGGGGACCGGAGCGCGGGGAGGGCCGAGGGTCGCGATCCGGAGCGGGGGTCCCATGGCGCGACATGCGACACTCACGACAGGCCACCGACAGCTTTTAATGTTGGGCTGCTCGGGGGTATAAATTACAGGGTGGGGGGGGGGGGTCTCTGGGGGTGGGCAGGGGGCTCGGCGCCCCCCCAGACCAGGCCGGGGGTCCAGCCCCCCAAAACCCCGCTCAGGGGCTCTCGGAGCCGGAGTCCGAGTAGTCGGCGACGAGGGACGGGGCGGGGGCGGCACCGGGGGGGCCCGGGGGGGCTCCCCCAGCCTGGGGGGCGGCACAGGGCGGGTCCGACCCGGCCTCGGAGTTCTCCCGGGGCGGCCCCTCCGCCCCCCCGCCGTCCTCCCCCGCCCGCCGCCGCACGATGCCGAGCCCGGCGGGGGTCGGGGGGGGGGCCCGGGGGTCCCCTCGGCGCTCGCCCCGTCCCCAGAGCCAGTTTCTGGAGGGCCCCCCCGCCCGCTCGGGCCGTGCCCTGGGCGAACCAGGAGCGCTGGGAGATCTCGGAGCGCTTCAGCCGCTGCTTCTCCTCGTAGGCTGTGGGGGGACAAGGCCGGGGGGCGGTCAGGGGGGGCGCGGGGCCGCCCCGAACCGCCGCGGGAACCCCCCCGGGACCCCCCCCACGCACAGTCGGGGGCGCGCAGGGTGAGCAGGGCGGCGAGGCGCCGATCCTCCTCCTCCTCGCGGAGCAGCGGGATGCTGAGCCCGGCCCTCGCCCGCAGCGCTGCTGCCTCCTCCTCCTCTTCCCGCAGCGTCTTCTTCTCCTCCTGGGGGCGAGACGGGGCTGGGGGCACGGCCCGGAGACCCCCGGGGGTGCCTGGGGGTCCTGGAGACTCCAGCGTGGACAGGAGCCCCCCCGCTGGGCTTTTCGGGGTCCCGGAGTCCCCCAGTGAAAATTTGGGGGTCCTGGACCTCCCCACTGACCCGGAAGCGCCTCCGGAGGCGGCTGTTGAGGCCAAAATCGTCCTTCCAGGCGTCCTGAGCTTCCTGCAGCCGCGTCAGGGTGGGGGTGGCGCGCTCCAGGACCCCCCGGTCTGTCACCCCGTGCTCCAGCCGGAACATGGGATCCATGGCCAAGCGCTCCCGCTGCTCTGGGGCTGTGGGGACGCCGTTACCGCAGCTCACTGGGGGCACTGGCAGGGACTGGGGGCACTGGGAGGGACTGGGCAGGACCAGGGCGCTGTCCCTGCATCCCAGCGCTCATCCTTGTGCCAGGCCCGACTGGGAGCCACTGGGAGTGACTGGAATCACCAGGACAGGGGTCCCTGGGACTGACTGGAGGCACTGGGCCATACTGGGACTCACTGGTGGGCAGGACCTGGGCGCTGTCCCCGGGGTCCCAGCGCTCCTCCTTGCGCCGGGCCCCGCTGACGATGACATAGTCGCAGTTCCCGGGATCCGTTTGCAGCTCGATGTAGTTGACGCACAGGTGACACTTCATCCGGAACCTGGGGGGCGCACACGGGTCAGGGGGTCCCCGGGGGGTCCCCGGGTGTCCCCGCAGGTGAGGGAGGGGCTGTGGCTCACCTGTACACAGGGGTGGTGTAGTAGGTCCCCACCTTCTTCTTCTCCGCGTTATACCTGACACCTGTGGGGGGATGGGGGGGTCAAATCACCCCCCCCCCCGCAGATGTGGGGACCCTTTGGGACCTCCCAAAACTCCCCAGTCCCCAGGACAGGGGTGCAACTCACCCATCCCGATGTGGTTCTGGCAGCCGTCACACCAGATATTAAAGGGCATCTCGAACCTGGGGGGTCAGGCAGGGTTTGGGGGTGTCAGTGCTGCCCCCGGGATGTGACAAGGGACGTTTTGGGGTGTCCCCCCCCCTCACCTGATGACAAGGATGCCCTGGGAGAGCTTCCGGGCGCGCTCCCGCAGGGGGTGGCTGTGGTGGTACTTGTTGAGGGAGCCATGCTGGGGGGGAAAAGGAGGATCAGGGAGGGGGCCGGCCCCCCCAAAATCCCCACATGCCCTTCCAGCCCCCCAAAACTTCCCCTCCCAGCTTCCTGAACCTTCCTGCCAGCCCCTAGCCCCTCAAAGTCCCACCCTCCCCACAACCTGACATTCCCCCAGCACCCCAATATCCCTCTAAAATCTCCCTGACATCCCTCCCAACCCCCCCTGCCAGCCCCTAGCCCCTCAAAGCCCCTCCCTAACCCTGCGAGCCCCCCAGCCCACCTTGGCGGGGTCGAAGTCAGGCGGGTAGTACTTGTTGGTGCCCTTGCGTTCACCCTGGAGGGAAATCGGGGTGTCACGGGGTGGCCACGGGGTGACCACGGTGGCCCCGGCGTGGCCGCGGTGGTCCCAGCGCAGCTGAGGTGGCCCCGTCCGCACTCACCATGGCCGAGGGTCTCTGGAGCCGCGCGACCGGCACGGGCAGAACCTGGGGGCGACGAGGAGGTCACTGGGGAGCCCTCGGCCCGTACTGGGAGGCGTTAACGGGGTCCGTGCTGGGACAGGGGCACCAGGGCGGGGACAAGAGCCACTGGTTTGTACTGGTACGGGATCGGGAGACAGCACCGGCCAACGCGCTCCCAGAACGCGGCGAGTGGGCACTGGCCTATACCGGGACGGGCCCCCGGCCCAGTTTGGGGTCACTGGTCTCTACTTGCGACCAGCTACCCCTCGGTTTGGGGTCACCGGGCTATACTGGGAGCGGCCCCCCGCTCCAGGATGGGGTCCCCGTTCCGCACCGGGGTCCCTGGGCTGTACGGGAGTCCCCGGTCTGTACGGGGGTCCCCGGGCTGTACGGGGGTCCCTGGGCTGTACCGGGATCGCCCCCGCGCGCACCCCCCGCTCCCCACCGACCTCTTCCGGCTGCGCTCCTCAGGCCCCGCCCCTTCCTCCCCATCGCCGTGCGCTGATTGGCCCAGCCACGCCGAGGGGGCGGGAACCTTCCTGTCGGCCCCGCCCCTCCAGCGGCGTTCGCGATCTCTGGCGGCGCCGCAGCGCGGTGACTTACGGCGGCCCGTAGCAACGGGAGCTGCGTAGCAACGGGGGTCCATAGCAACGGGTTTCCATAGCAACGGGGCGTATTGCAGCGAGGGGTCCATAGCAACGGGGTCCACAGCATCGGGGGGCCCCATAGCGACAGCGTTCAGCGCGTCCGTTTCCATAGCAACGTGCTTCATACCAACGGGGACCGCAGCGACGGGGGGGCTCATGGCAACGGGGGACTGTAGCAACGAGGCTCCATAGCAACGGGCTCCATAGCAACGGGGACTCATAGCAACGGGTTCCATAGAAACGGGATTCCATAGCAACTGACTGCTCCCCTAACCCTCTCCCCTCCACAGCCCCCCACCGTCACCCCTGTGTCCCCATCGCTGTCCCCATCATCCTGTGTCCTCGATGGATAGAGTTGACCCCCCATGTCCTCATGGGGGTGGCAGTGTCCCTGTCATGGTCACCCCATGTCCCCATGGGGGTGGCAGTGTCCCCATCCCTGTCATGCCAGGTCCCCGTGGGGGTGATAATGTCCCTATCCCCGTTTCCATCACCCCAGGTCCCCATGGGGGTGGCAGTGTCCCTGTCCCCTCCCCACCAACCCATGTCCCCTCCACAGGCTGGCGGTGCCCTCGGTCCCATCCCTGCCGCCATCCCTGCCACACACCTGCCACCATCCCCCCAGCCCCAGCAGGTGCCACCGCGATGGCCCGGTGGCCTCTGATCAGCCCCTGCAGGCAGCCACCGCCTTATCACAGGGACACACTAATGAGCTACTGTGGTGCCACCGCGCCCCCAGTGCCACCGCGGTGTCCCCACGGCCGCATCTGCCACCGGCCCTGTCCGGCTGCCGCCCTGCAGGACATCCGGCTGCGCCGGGCATGCGGCCACAACACATGGGCACAGCCTGGCCGGGACACGGGGGGACACGGGGGGGACACGGGGGGGCCCAGGGGGACACAGGGGTCTGGCAGCCTTTGGGGACACCAGGGCAGCGAGGGTGTCCCCACGGTGGGACACCAGTGAGATGGTGGCACCGGCCCCGGGGGACCCCTACCAGGAGAAAGGGCTGAGCCCGGAATTTGGGGACACGGCCGGAGCTGGCGCTGTGTGGGGACACTTGTGACAGGTGGGCTTGCACAGGAGTGGGGCCATGCCCAGGTGTGGGGCCGTGCACAGCGTTTTGGGGTCCCCATCGCTCGCAGGTGACGCTCAGGGTCCCCCTTGGGGGACAGCCCCTGTTTGGGGTCCTGCCCCTGGGGACAGGCCCCAGTGACCCTCCGGGCAGAGCCCCGGTGCCGGGGGACTCCGGCGGAGCTCTGTGCCCCCCCTGCCCCCCGCAGCCCCTCCCGGCCGGGTGTCTTGGGGTCCCGGTGGCCCGGGGGTGACACTGGCAGGGCCACGTGCGGCGGCTGCGGCGCCGGGACAAAAGCGGCGCTGGGGACAAAGGGCCGTGACGTCACCGGGGGCTGGGGGGCACCCGCTGACCCAAATTCGGCCGCTTTGGGGGGTCACGGAGGGGGAGGAGCCGGGGGGACCCCGAAGGGCGGGTGGGGGGGACAGGGCCACTGTGTCCCCACGGGAACGAGCTGGGGGGTGACACCGGCGTCACCGTGTGGGGAAACTGAGGCAGCGGCGGGGTCATTAAACCCCGTTAAGTAATGAAGGGGTAATTAGAGGAGGAGGAGAAGGAGGAGGAAGAGGAGGAGGAGGAGGAGGCGGAGGAGGAGGAAGAGGAGGAGGGGGAAGTCCCAGGCATTGGGGGGCAGGAGGAGGAAGAGGAGGGAGAAGAGGAAGGTCCAGGGCACTCGGGGGGCAGGAGGAGGAGGACGAAAGTCCCGGGAATTGAGGGGCAGGAGGAGGAGGAGGAGGAGGAGGAGAAAAAAGAGGAGGAGGAGGAGAGGGAGGAGGAGAGGGAGGAGGAGGAGGAGGAGGAAGAAGGTCCCGGGTACTGGGGGGGGAAGAAGAGGGGGAGGAGGAGGAGGAGCAGCAGCAGCAGCAGCGCGAGCTCTGCCGCAGCCCGGCCCGATGGGCCCCGCCACCCCGCTGCTGCCGGGGGGCTGACGGCGACCCCCGCCCGGCCCCGCCGCCCCGAGGGGGGGCCACCACCCACCGGCGCCGCCGCTTTCGCCTTTTTTTCTATCCGCTGGATTTTGTGGCTGTTTGGGGATTTTGGGGGGGATTTTTTACCTTTCCCCCCCTCTCACGGATGGTCCGGGCCGGGGGCGCCGGGATGCGCTGAGCGAGCCCCGGGTTTTTCCGCGCCTCTCCCCCTCCTCCCCCCCGCCCCAAATTACCGCAACCCTCCCCCCCCCGGCGGGGGCACCGCGAGCCGCAGCGCCGGGACCCCCGCACTCCGCTCCGGGGCACTGTGAGCCGCAGCGAAGGGACCCCCCCGCACCGGGGCGCCGGGAGCCGCAGCGGGGGGCTCGGCCCTCCCGGTACCGAGACACCGGGACCCACCCCCCGAAACCGGGGCACCGCGAGCTGCAGCGCCAGGACCCCCGCAACACCCTCCGGGGCACCGGGACCCCCCCGCGCCGGGAGCCGCAGCGTCGGAGACCCCCTTTACACCGGGGGGGGCTCCCCCACCCCCTCCGCACCGGATTGCGGGGGGGGCACGGCAAGAGAAGAGCCCCCCCATCCTCCGGGGCACCGCGAGCCGCAGCGGAGGGACCCCCCCATACCGGGGCACCGGGAGCCGCAGCGCCGGGACCACCCCCCGCTTCGGGGCACCGCGAGCCGCAGCGGAGGGACCCCCGCATCCCGCGGACCCCCCTCTGCCGGGGGTCCCCCCCCGCCGCACCGGCTCGCGGGGGGGGCGCGCCGCACTGGAGGATGCTCGGAATGCCGGCACCGCTCCCGTCCGCCGCCTGAGCGCCCCGCGCCCGGTCGGGACGGACCCCGACCCCCCCCCGAGCGTTTGGGGGGGGCCCATGGGATGTGATGAGCTCCTCGACGGTGCCGACCTCAGCAGCGTGACCCCCCCCCGGCGGGATGGCTCGTTTCGGAGAGGAGGTGGCGGCCCGCTACGGGCCCGGCGGCGGAGGGAGCGGCCCCGGGGCGGCGGCGGGGGGCCGGGGCGCGGGGGGGGGTCCGCGACAGGGCCCCCCCGGGGCGCAGCGGCTCTACAAGCAGTCCATGGCCCAGCGCGCCCGCACCATGGCCCTGTACAACCCCATCCCGGTGCGGCAGAACTGCCTCACCGTCAACCGCTCGCTCTTCCTCTTCAGCGAGGACAACGTGGTGAGGAAATACGCCAAAAAGATCACCGAATGGCCATATCCTTTCTGGGGGGGCCCCCGCGCCCCACACCGGACCCCCCGGCCGAGGGGACCCGGCTCTGGCACTCCCCGTGCCCCGTGATGGGAACCTGGGACTGGCACAAGGACCCCGGCCCCAGCCCACAGCCCCGACGTCTGGCCCTCATTGGGGTCTCCTGTCCGGCACTGGGGTCCCCAGTCTGCTATTGGGGTCACCCTGTCCTGCGCTGGGGTCCGCAGACTCGCACTGGGGTCTCCGTGCCCTGCATGAGCTCTTCAGCCCCGTATTGGGATCCCCATCCTCATATCAGGGTCCCAATATGATGGCTCCATGCCCTGACCCGCTTTGGGGTTCCCCTGACCTGCATGAGGGTCCCTATGCCCTGACCTCCATCGAGGACCCCGTTTCCCTGCCTTGCACTGGGGTCCCCATTCCGGTCATGCGTCACCTCTCCATCCCCATATCGGGGTCACCATCCCCATACTGGGTCACCGTGTCCTGCACTGGGGTCCCCAGCCCCACACTGCGGTCCCCATCCTGTGTCCTGCACCTCGTTCCCATCCCACGTCCCCTTGCCCTGCACTGGGGACTCCAGACCCATATTGGGGTCACCGTGTCCTGATTGGGATCCCCATCCAATGTCCCTGTCCCTGTGACCTGCACTGGGGTCCCCAGCCCCCTTTTGGGGTCCCCAACCCCTTGCCTTTCATTGGGGACCCCCATTTCTCTGCCCTGCATTGGGGTCCCCATGCCCCTGCTGCCCCCCCCCCCATACCGCCCCCCTCCCCACATTTGGGGGGTCCAGCTCATCCGGGGGGGCGGAGAGGGGGACCCCATTGCACCAGTACCTCTCGGTGCCCGATTTTTGGGGAGAATGTGTGACCTGGCATCTCCGAGCCCCCGCACCCCACAACCCTCCTGTCCTCCCCCCCACTGCCATCCCTCCGGGGTCCCCGCTGATTCGAGGTGTCCCCAGATCCGTCTCCCCTCCTCAGCTGGGGTGTCTGGGGGCGCAGGGCTGTTTTGGGCTATTTTGGGCTATTTTGTGCTATTTTGGGGAGGTGGAGCCCCGGCCCTGCTGCCCTTGGGGTTCCTCCGAGCCTCTTCCCCCTTTTTCCTGCCCCCAAAACCCTCGGCTGATAGCAGCAACCCAAAAAGGCCCCTGTGACCCCAAAAGGACCCCCACCATCCCAAAACTGCCACTGTCGCCCCACAACCCACCGCTGTCACCCCACACACAGACACTGACACCTCTCCTGGCGGCTGGGGGGCGCCGACGCGGGGCTGGGGGGGTCGTCACGCGCTTTTGAGGGTCTCTGGCTCCACCACGAGCTTTTGGGGACCCCCCCCGACACCGGGGGCACTTTGGGGGCGAGGTCACCCCCTCGGGCACATCCGATGTGCCCGCCAGAGGACCTGGGGGGTCCGGGGGTGCGGGGTTGGGGGTGCGGGTCGCGGGGGGGGCGGGCTGCGCCGTTCGGTGCCGCAGCGGGGCCGGGCAGCGCCGTCCCCGGGGCGGTGGAGGGCGAGCGGGTCCCGGCGCCCCGGGGCAGGGGCGTCGCGGCGGGGCCGGGCAGGGGTCTGGGGGTGTCGGGGTGCCCCGGGGTCCCGGGGGGAGGGGTGATGCATCGCCCCCCGCCCTCCCCGGCGCGGCCCTGCGGGTCCCATCCTGCGGCACGCAGAGCCTCCCACGCCGGTCCCGGGGTGAGGGGGCGGCGGCAGCCGGGGGTTGCTCCCGCGGCGCCCCAAAATCCGTCCTGGGGGGAATCCCGGGGGGCGCGCGGAGGGGAGGGGGAGCCTCCCGATCCCGGTTTGGGGGCGCAGAGCCCCATGGCAGGGAGGCTGTGCCGTGCTGGATCCGTGCTGGATCCGTGCTGCATCGCCGCGTTTCGCTGCCCCGGATAACCGGGCCGGGCCGTGCCAGGAGCCGTGCCGGGCCGGAATCAGGCACCGGATGCCCGGGCCATGCCAGGAGCCGGGCCGGATCCTGGCTCTGGGAGCTGTGCCATGCCAGGGAGCCGTGCTGGACGCCCGGGCTGTTCCAGGGAGCCGGGCAGGGCCAGATCCCGGTACCGGGAGCCGTGCTGGGTACCCGTGTCATGACGGAGGTACCGGCACCGGATCCTCGGCTGTGCCAGGGAGCCGCACCGGGCCGGATACCGGCACCGGGAGCTGGTCAGTGCCAGGGAATCCTGCCGGGCTGGATACCGGTACCGGGAGCTGTGCTGTGCCAGGGAGCCGTGCCTGGTAACAGTGCGGTGCCAGGGAGCCGCGCTGGCCCAGATACCGGCGCCGGGGGACATATTGTGCCGGGAAGAGGTGCTGGAGAACCGAGCCGTGCCACGGAGCTGTGCTGGAGACCAGCGCCAGGTCCCCGTGCCAGGGCTGTGCCCGGTGCCTGTGCCAGGTCACAGCGCTGTGCCGGAGCTGTGCCGGGATGGCAGAGTGGGGTGGCCATTCCGGGTGGCCCCGTTGTGCCAGGCTGGATAACCAGGCCAGGCTGTGCCGGAGAGCCGTGCCGTGCCAGGGAGCTGTTGGGACAGCCGTGCCATGCTGGAGCGCCGGGTGGCCGTTGGGATGGCCGTGCCATGCTGGACAGCTGTCCCGTGCCAGAGAGCCATGCTGGCCAGCAGTGCCACGCCGGAGATCTGTGTGGGACACCCGTTCCGTGCCAGGCTGTGGGGCCGCAGCCATCCCCTGCCCCGGCCTCGTGGGGTCCGGCCTCATCTTTGTGACCTTCAGTGCCACCATGGCCCCAGCCATGGGCACCACTGGTGGGGCGGGATGTGGGGCAGGGCACAGGGCCTTGGGGCAGCACTTGGGGACGCGGGACAGGACACGGACACGTCCCCGCAACCCCCGGGGGTGCCACTGCCCGGTGCCCGCGGGCCGGGCGGGGCCGTGTCGGTCGCGGCGAGTCCCGCTGTCCCCGGGGCGCTTTGATCGCTTCGCGGAGCCGAGGCCGCGGCTGCCGCTTTGATGAGGGAATTAATTAATGAACTGCCGAACACGCGGGCACCGACACCGGGGCAAGGGAAGGGCCTTGGCCCCGCTTTGGGCACCCCGTGGCCCCACTCCCTCAGTTTTCCCCCTGCCGGTGTGGTTTGGGGGTCCTCCAGCCCCGTTTTTTCCTTGACTCGCCCCCCACTCCTTTTGAATACATGATTTTAGCCACCATCATCGCGAACTGCATCGTCCTGGCGCTGGAGCAGCACCTGCCCGACGAGGATAAGACCCCCATGTCGGAGCGGCTGGTGAGCAGGGGGCGAGTGGGCTGGAGAGGGTCCCCGGTACCCCTGAGGCTTGGGGAGGGTCCCTGGGGCTCCCGGGAGGGTCCCTGCAAACCCTGGAGGCTCCAGCAAGGGTCCCTGGGCACGTCTGGAGCTCTGGTGAGGGTCCCTGGACACCCTGGGGGTGCCAGCAGAGGTGCCCGGGCACCCCATGGGCTTTAGTGGAGGTCTCTGGGGGTTCTGCTGGGGGTCCCTGGCCACCCTGGGGGCTCAATCAAGTGTCCCCAGCCCCCCGCGGGGTCCCTGCTGTGTCCCTGCCCCCCCTGCGTGGGCAGCAGGACGGGGGGTTGGGAGGGGGGCTGCCAGCCCGCACCTGGCCCACGCCGGCCACGATTCCCAGCTCCCCCCGGACCCGCCGGCGTCCCAGTTTCCTCCTTACTGGGAATCTGGGCCACGCCGGGAGCGTCGCCGCCTCCGCCCGGGGCAACCTGGGGAGGGCCGGAGGGGGCCGGGGGCAGCGCTGACCCCTCGCCCCGGGGGCAGGGGGTGTCCGGAGGTGGTGGCGTCCCCTGGCACCCGTCCCCGACACCTGTCCCCGCGCCCAGGATGACACGGAGCCGTATTTCATCGGCATCTTCTGCTTCGAGGCGGGGATCAAGATCATCGCGCTGGGCTTCGCCTTCCACAAAGGCTCCTACCTGCGCAACGGCTGGAACGTCATGGACTTCGTGGTGGTGCTCACGGGGTGAGGGGCGCGCGGGGGACACCGGGGACACAGCTGGGACGCAGCTGGGACGCGCCTATTTGGGGACAAACGCGTGTCACCGCGTGTCCGTGCCCGTGGGGACCGCCCCACGCAGGTGTGCGGGTGCAGGACCCCCCCCCCCGTCCCCACCTCTGCCCCACCCTCGTGTCCCACGTGTCCCCGCGCGTGTGCGGGGCCGCCGAGCTCGTCCCTGTCCCCGTGTCCCCGGGGGCCTCCCGGCACTGTCACAACGTGTCCCCGCGGTGTCACTCAGCGCGCGGCACCGGCACCCGCTGGCAACTCCGGCAGCTGCACCTGCCGCTCCAGAATCCCCCCGGCCACGGCAGCATCGCCCCAGAGACCCCCGGTCACAGAGACCCCCTGTCACAGCCCCCCTATCCCCGTGTCCTGTGCTTGCCCAGTGGAGAAACTGAAGCGGGAGTTTTGGGGAGCTCTTTTGGGGGCTATTTTTGGGGGGCTCTGTCCTGCACCCCCTGGCCTCCCTCACCCCCTGTTCCCAGCATTGCTCCCCCCCAGAAATTGGGGTGATGAGGGGGTGAATTAATTGGGGTGATTTGGGGTGAATGAAAGGGGGTGACAGAGGGTGGATAAATTGGGGTAAAGGGGGGTATTGGGGGTCGCTGGGGGGCGCGTCTGACTGCGATGACGGGGGGGTGATGGATGAGCATCTCCATCAGGTTGCCATGGCAACAGGGGACCCTCCGCAGCACCGCGGTCAGCAATGAACCCCTGGGGTACACCCGGGAACCCCCTTTGGCTCGCCGGGCACACCCTCCGGCCCCTCGGGGATGCCGGGGCCGCTGCTGGCCGGTGGCCGCGACCCCCGGGCTGGGACCAGCGCTGGCATCAGCCACCACCGGCAGCATCGCCGGAAAAGGCTAAAAATAGCCCCGAGCTGCCGCCCGCGCTGGCGGCACCGGCTGCCGGCCCTGCGGCACGTGGCCCTGCGGCGGGGACACGGGGACTCGCGCGGGCCGCGACAGCACCGCCGCGGGCTCGTGGTGGCCGCGGGCTCGTGACCGTATGACAGGGACGTGGGGGGCTCGTGGGGGCCAGGGGCTCGTGGCCATGTGACAAAGATTCGGGGGCTTATGGGGGCCAGGGGCTCGTTGCTCTGCACTGGGGACAGGGGCTCGCCGTGGCTGTGACAGCACAGCCGCGGGCTCGTGGCCCTGTGACAGGGACACGGGGGCTTGTGACAGCTGTGACAGTGTGGCCACAGGCTCACGGTGGTGGCCCTTGGACACGGTGGTGGCGTGGCCAGACACGCCATCTCTCGATGGCCGTGGTGACCGATTGTGGGGGTCCCTGGCCGTGCTGGGGTGTGTCAGCAGCTGTGGCCGCTCTTGGCAGCCGCGGTGGCCCTGCTGGGGGTCCCCACACCCGCTGACCCTGCTGACCCCACTGTCCCCGCAGCATCCTGGCCTCGGTGGGCTCCCAGTTCGACCTGCGGACGCTGCGGGCCGTGCGTGTGCTCCGGCCCCTCAAGCTGGTCTCGGGGATCCCAAGTGAGTGCAGGGGGGGGGTCCCTGGGAGGATCTGGGAGTCCTCGGGAGGATTTGGGGGTCCCGGGGGGGGGTCCCGGGGGGGGCGTGGCCGCTCAACCGCCGCTGCTGCAGGTTTACAAGTCGTGCTGAAGTCCATCATGAAGGCGATGATCCCGCTGCTGCAGATCGGGCTCCTGCTCTTCTTCGCGATCCTCATCTTCGCCATAATAGGATTAGAGTTTTATATGGGCAAATTCCACACCACCTGCTTCGACCTGGTCACAGGTGGGGCCAAACGCCCCTGATCCCCCTCCAAAACACTGCCCAAATCCCCTCCAACGCCCCTAAACCTCCCTAAGTCCCCCCTACACCTCCCTGAACCCCCTCCCCACCTCCTAAACCCCCCTCAAACTCCCGCCCCCCGCCCAATCCCCCCTCAATCCACCAAAACCCCCTTTAAGTCTGCCCCAAACCCTCTACAAAACCCCTAAACCCTCTAAATCCCCACCAAACCCTCTCCAAATCCCAACCCCCACCTAAATCCTCCCCAAACCCCCTCCAAATCCCAACCCCCACCTAAACCCTCCCCAAACCCCCTCCAAATCCCTCAAACCCTCCCTAAAGCCCACCGCCCCCCCCGTCCAGCACCCCTCAATCCCCTCTAACCCCCCAAACCCTCTCTAACCACCCTTAACTCCCCCTGAATCCCCTGAAATTCCCCTAACCACCCCCAAAATCTCCCCCCTCCCCTTCCTGCCTCAGTTTCCTACCGGGGCGGGCTGGGATCCCGAGGCTGGGATCACCGGGGTTGGGAGCAGGGTTGGGGGGTCGAATCCTTCCCTCCCACCCCTCCGAACCCTCCCCCGGCCCCAAACCTCTCCGGGCCGGCGGCCAGCGCCCGATTTGGAATGTCCTAATTGCTGCTCTCCCTTGATGAAGCCGTTAATTGGCCGCGGTTATTTCTGTCCGTGCCCTGCGGCGGAGGGGAGGGAGGGGGGGGGTCCTGGGGACACGGAGGGGGTTCAGACAACGGGACCCCCGCCCTCCCCAGACGAGATCAAGGTGGAGGTCCCGTGCGGGACGGACGAGCCGGCCCGGATCTGCCCCAACGGCACCAAGTGCAAGAAGTATTGGGAAGGGCCCAACTACGGCATCACGCAGTTCGACAACATCCTCTTCGCCGTGCTCACCGTCTTCCAGTGCATCACCATGGAAGGGTGGACCGACCTCCTCTACTATGTGAGGGCCTGGCCCCTCCCGGTGCCCTCCCGGTGCCCCCCGGTGCCCGCCCGGTGCCCTCCCGGCGCCCGGCCTCCTCCCGGTGCTCCCCTCTCTCTGGAGTCCCCTCCCGGGTCTGTCCCCTCCTGTCCCCGCGTGTCCTTCCCTAGGTCCCCCCACATGACTTCATGGGACCCTCGTGGGACCCTTCCGAAACTCAGGGGACCCCCTGGGAACTCCTCCAGGTCATGGGGCCCTTTGGGGATCTCCCCCCGACTCATGGGACCCCTCCAACTCGTGGGAACCCCATCAGGTCATGGGACCCCCCCCCCCCCCCGAATTATGGAACCCCCCGAGCTCACCGGACGCCCCCAATTCCTGGGATCCCCCCAAATTTCATGGGACTCCCCCATTCCCTGTCGTCCTCCCCCCTCCCCATTTCCCAGAGCAACGACGCCTCAGGGAACACTTGGAACTGGCTGTACTTCATCCCCCTCATCATCATCGGCTCCTTTTTTATGCTCAACCTCGTGCTGGGGGTCCTGTCCGGGTAAGCGGTGCGGGGGGCGCTCCGAGGGGGGGAGTCCGCGGTGCCCCCCCCCGGACCGGCGCTGACCGGGGGGGTCCGCAGGGAGTTTGCCAAAGAGCGGGAGCGGGTGGAGAACCGCCGGGCGTTCCTCAAGCTGCGGCGGCAGCAGCAGATCGAGCGGGAGCTCAACGGATACATGGAGTGGATCTCCAAGGCGGGTGAGGGTCGGGACCACCCCTCAAAACCCTCCCGACCCCCCCCGAGCCCCCGGCACCTCCATAACCCCCTCCCAACCCTTTGCACGCCCCCAAAACCCCCTGAAATCCCTTCCCAAAGCACTCGAATTCCACTCAAATCCTCTCCAAACCCTCTACAACCCTCTGGGACGCCCCCAAATCCTCCTCAGCCCACCCTAAATCCCCCTCTATCCCCTCCAGCTCCCCCCAATCTCCCCAAATCCCCTCCAACCCGCCCGGGGCATTCCTGGGATCCCCTCAAACCCTCCCAACCCTTCCCAACCCTTCCCAAACCCTCTTAACCCCTCCCAACGCACCCCAATCCCCCTCCCCAAACCCTCTCCAACCCCTTCCAGGGTCTCCAACCGCCCTCTCGGGACCCCCGGGATAACCCGACGCCCTTCCACCTCCCCCAGACCCCTAAAGAGCCCCTTAACCGTGCTCTCAACCCTCTCCAAACCCTCTTAAATGTCCCCAAATCGCCCCCAAGCCCTCTCCCCCCGGCCCTCCCAGGGGTTCCAAATCCCTCTCCCGCCCCCGGCCCCCCCCCCCCCGAGGCCCCCCCGAGCCCCCCTGAGCCCCCCCACTTTCCCTCAGAAGAGGTGATCCTGGCCGAGGACGAGCCCGAGGCCGAGCCCCGGCGCCCCTTCGATGGTAAGTGCGCAGCCCCCGCCCCCCGCCCCGCCCCGGCGGCGACCCCCGCCCGGCCCGGGGGTGTCTCAGAGACCCCCCCGGTGACGGCCGCCCCCCTGTGCCCCCCCCTGCGGGAGCTCTCCGGAGGGCCACCAGCAAGAGGAGCAAGACGGACCTGCTGAGCCCCGAGGAGGGCGAGGAGCAGCTGGGGGACATCGCGGCCATGGGTGGGTGACGGGGGACAGCGCGGGCGGGCTATGGGGGATCGGGGTGACTGGGAGAGGGACGGGGGATGGGTGGGGCTGGAGGGTCGTGGGGGGATGATTTGGGGAGGGGTGGGTGCCCCAGGGATGGTTTGGGGCGGGTGGGTGCCCCCAGGGATGGTTTGGGGGTGTTTTGGGGTGACATGAGGGGGTGGTGGGTGACACGGGGACAGCCTGGCGTGACACGCCGGGCCCCGGGGGGATCTCCTGCAGGGTCCCCCTTCGCCCGTGCCAGCCTCAAAAGTGCCAAGCTGGAGAACGCCACCTTCTTCCACAAGCGGGAGCGGCGGATGCGCTTCCACATCCGGCGGATGGTGAAAACTCAGGCCTTCTACTGGACCGTGCTCAGTCTGGTAGCCCTCAACACCCTGTGTGTTGCTATCGTTCACTACGACCAGCCAGATTGGCTTTCCGACTTCCTCTGTGAGTCAGCCCCAACCCCCGGAACCCCCGGAGCCCCTTGGAGCCCCCCGGAGCCCCCCAGAGCCACCCGGAGCCCCCCAGAGCCCCCCAGCAGCCCCCAACGCTCCGTGTGTTCCTATCAGGCACCACAACCACCCACTCTGGATTTTCGACTCCCTCCAGGAGTCATCCCAGATCCCCAGAGACCCCCAGGGCCCCAGGGAGAACCCCACAGAGTCCCCCCAAACCCACTGGAGACTCCTGGAGTCCCCCAGAACCAACCAGACCCGACCCCTCCCCCCCCCCGAGCCTCCCCAAGGCCCCCAAAGCCCCCTGGACCCCTACAGCTGATGTGACACCCCCCCCCCTCCAGCTTTTGGGACCCCCAACCTCCTGGGATTCCCCAGCCCATGAGACCCCCAGGACCCCCTGGAGTGTCCCCCCCTCACTGCTGTGTCCCCCCCTCCTCAGACTATGCAGAATTCATTTTCTTGGGACTCTTTATGTCCGAAATGTTTATAAAAATGTACGGGCTGGGGACGCGGCCTTACTTCCACTCGTCCTTCAACTGCTTCGACTGTGCCGTGAGTGCCGGGACGGGACGGGAATGGGGCTGGGATGGGATGGGGTGGGACGGGACAGGATGGGATGGAATGGGATGGGGTGGGGTGGGGTGGGATGGGGACCATCTGGGGACACTGTCTCGCTCCCAGGTTATCATCGGAAGCATCTTCGAGGTGATCTGGGCTGTTGTGAAGCCGGGAACATCCTTTGGGATCAGCGTGCTGCGAGCTCTCAGGTTACTGCGCATCTTCAAAGTCACCAAGTGAGTCCCGTGTCCCCCCCCGTTTGTCCCCCACGTCCCCTCATGTCCTCTCATGTCCCGTGTCCCCCCACGCCCCCCCTGCACCCCCCACAGCCTGGTGCTGTCCCCATAGGTACTGGGCTTCCCTGCGGAACCTGGTGGGTGTCCTGCTGAAATCCATGAAATCCATCATCAGCCTCCTCTTCCTCCTCTTCCTCTTCATCGTGGTCTTCGCCCTTTTTGGGATAGCAGCTCTTCGGGGACAGTGAGTGACTGGCTGGGGAAATGGGATCCCCCGGGTCTCTGTGCCCCCAGGTCCCTGCTTGGGGGGCACCTGGTGCTGGTGGGGCTCCCACCGCTGCCCCCCCAAACCCCCCCAGGTTCAATTTTGACGACGGGACCCCTCCCACCAATTTCGACACTTTCCCAGCAGCAATAATGACGGTGTTTCAGGTAGGCCCCACCCCAGGGGGGTCTCTGAGGGGGCGGGGGGCTCGCGGGGGGTCCCCGCTGCCCCCAGGGCTCCTTCCTCCCCCCTAGATCCTGACGGGAGAAGACTGGAACGCGGTGATGTACGACGGGATCAAATCTCAGGGCGGCGTCAAGGGCGGGATGGTTTTCTCCGTCTACTTCATCGTCCTCACCCTCTTCGGCAACTGTATCCTGGGGGTCCTGGGGGTCCCGGGGGTGCTGGGGGGGCTCGGGGAGAGTCCTGGGAGGGGAGGGGCTTCCCTGGTCCCTGCTTTGCCTTGACGCGGCTCCCAGACACCCTCCTGAACGTCTTCTTGGCCATCGCCGTGGACAACTTGGCCAACGCGCAGGAGCTCACCAAGGTCAGGAGTCTGGGGGCTTTGGAGCGCCCGGGGGGGGCTTGGAGGGTCTGGGGGGGGGGGTCTCAGAGCCGGGCTGGACGTGGCGCTGGGGCTTTGCAGGACGAGCAGGAGGAGGAGGAAGCCGCCAACCAGAAGCTGGCGCTGCAGAAGGCGAAGGAGGTGGCCGAGGTCAGCCCGCTGTCTGCAGCCAACATGTCCGTCACCATGTGAGTGTCTGGAGCCAGCTGGGATCATCCCGGATCCATCCCCAGAGCCATCCCAGAGCCAGGCCAGACCCACCCTGGCTCCATCCTTGGGTCCATCCTGAATCCTTCCTCAGCTGCATCCCCGGATCCATCCCGGCTCCATCCCAGCTCCGTCCCTGGGTCCATCCTGGCTCCTTCCTCGGCTCCATCCTGGCTTCATCACAGCTCCATCTGCGGATCGATCTCGGCTCCATCCCAGATCCATCCTTGACTCCATCCCAGCCCCATCCCAACTCCATCCCGGCTCCATCCCATCCCTACCCTTGCCTCCATCCCGGACCCGCCCCAGCTGCGTCCCAACCCCATCCCGTCCACACCCCGGCCCCTCCCGACCCAATCCCGCCCCCGGGGCCGCAGGAAGGAGCAGCAGAAGAACCAGAAATCCTCCAAGTCGGTGTGGGAGCAGCGCACGAGCGAGCTGCGCAAGCAGAACCTGCTGGCGAGCCGGGAGGCGCTGTACAGCGAGCTGGACCCCGAGGAGCGCTGGAAGGTGCCGTACGCCCGCCACCTGCGCCCGGACATGAAGACGCACCTGGACCGGCCCCTGGTCGTGGACCCGCAGGAGAACCGCAACAACAACACCAACAAGACGCGCCCCGGGGAGCCCCCGCCCGACCCCCGCTTCGGGCCGCTCCGCGCCGAGGAGCTGCGCCGGCAGCAGCCGCGCTACCCCGACCACGGCGGCGGCCCCCGGCCCGGGGACCCCTCGGGACCCCCCCCCCGCGAGCCGCCGTCCCCGCAGCAGCAGCCGCGAACCGGAGCGGGAGCCCAGCCAGGAGCGCGGCTACGCCGAGGGCGAGCGGCCCAAAGGGCGGCACCGCAGCCGCGACGGCCGCGCCGGGTCCCCGCCCGAGCGGGAACACCGGCGGCACCGCGGGCACCGGCGCGGGGCCGAGGAGGGCGAGGAGGGCGCCAGGCCCGAGCGGCGGCCTCGGCACCGGGACGGGGGGCGACAGCCACGGGGCGAGGGCGACGGAGAGCACGGGGACGGCGAGCGGCGGCGGCGGCACCGGCACGGGGCACCGCCCGGGTACGACGGCGAGGGCAGGAGGGAGGACAAGGAGCGGCGGCACCGGCGGAGGAGGTGAGGGCGCGGGAGAGACCCCGGGGATCGGTGGGACGCCCCGGAGCTGGAGGGACCCTCCGAGCAGGGGCTGCTATGGATCCCAGGAAGGAACCGAGCGTCCCTCGGCATTCCCGGCTCCCCGAAGCGGTTCTTGGGGTCCCCTCTGAGCCGTTTCCCATCTGCTCCCCCCCAGGGAAGCGCAGCCGCCCCCGGCGCCGTCGGGCCCCACGCTCTCCACCACCCGCCCCATCCAGCAGGACCTGGGGCGCCGGGACCCCCCCGTGGCCGAGGACATCGACAACATGAAGAACAACAAACTGGCCACGGCCGAGCCCCCCGCGCCCCCCGCCGTGGGCAACCACACCCCCTGTCCCTCCACCGGCCCACCCCGCCGGCCCCCGCCCACTGCCAACCCCCCGCCCCCCGAAAACAGCCTGGTGGTCACCAACCCCGGCCCCCCAACAACCCTCCAAGGGGGGGGGAAGCCGGAACACACGGCCGTGGACATCCCACCCCCCTTCCCGCCGCCCCCCAGCAACGCCCTGGTCCAAGGTAGGGGAGCCCACTGAGGTTTGGGCGAAGTCTGGGAGGGTCGGGGATCTGGGGAGTCTGAGGGGAAATCTGGAGCTCCCAGGGGGATCTGGGATGTTCTGGGTGTCCAGGAGGTTTGGGGGAGTTCAGAGGGTCTGGGGAAGTCCAAGGGACCTTGGGGGCGGGTTTGGGGGGGTTGCGGGGATATGGGGGGTCTGGGAGGTCCAGGGGATGTGAAGGATCTGGGGTACGAGGGTGATCTGAGGGTTCAGGGGCTCTGGGGGGGGTCTCTGACGGCGCCACCCCCGCAGTGAACAGGAACGCCAACCCCGAGCCGCTGCCCCGCAAAGAGGAGGAGGAGAAGAAGGAGGAGGAAGGCGACGGGCAGGACGAGAACGGCCCCAAGCCCATGGTGCCCTACAGCTCCATGTTCATCCTCTCCACCACCAACCCGTGAGCACCGGGGGGAGGCAGCAGGGGTCGGGGGGGTCCCGGGGAGGTCCGGGGGTCCCTCCTCACCGTGTCCTCGCCAGGTTCCGGCGGCTCTGCCACTACATCGTGAACCTGCGCTACTTCGAGATGTGCATCCTCATGGTCATCGCCATGAGCAGCATCGCGCTGGCGGCCGAGGACCCCGTGCAACCCAACGCCCCCCGCAACAATGTGAGACCCCCCCCCTTTCTGCCACCAGCGGGGGCCCCCGGGGTGGGGAGTGCTGATCTGAGGGCGGACGACCCCAAAACAGCTCCTAAAGTGGGGGCCCCATGGTCGGGATGTGTTGGCTCTGAGAGAATGAGCTCAGCCACGGTGGAGGGCATGGGAAGCCTGGGGTGCTGTGGGGTTCTGGGGGGTCCCGGGTTGCTGAGGAGGTCTTGGGGGTCCTGAGGTGCTGGGGGCCTTGAGTTTCTGGGGGGTCCTGGGGGGCTCCTGAGGTCCTGGGGATCCCAGGGGTGTCCCAAACTTGTCCCTCCCCTCACAGGTGCTGCGCTACTTCGATTACGTCTTCACGGGAGTCTTCACCTTCGAGATGGTGATCAAGGTGAGCGTGGGGAGGGCCCACAGGGCGGGGGGGCGCCCCCGGAGCCCCCTGACCCCCGCCATTGCCCCTGCAGATGGTGGATCTGGGACTGGTGCTTCACCAAGGTGCCTATTTCCGGGACCTGTGGAACATTCTGGATTTCATCGTGGTCAGCGGGGCGCTGGTGGCCTTTGCCTTCACGTGAGTGCCTGGGGGGGACACGCAGGGGATGGAGGTGGAGTGGGGTGGCCTCTCCCAGCGCCCCGGTGGGGCCTGTCCCGCTGCCCACGCTCTCTGTTGTCGCTTGACGTCCGTCCTCGGCCGCTTGTCACTGCATTTGTGTCGTCCTGTCACCGTCCCTGTGTCGGTGTGGCAGGGAAGGAGGAGGAACCCGCTAGGAAGGGGCGAGGGAGCCCCTAGGAAGGGGCAACTGACCCCTGAGGGACCGAGAATCCCCCGAGTAAAGGGTGAGAATCCCCCGAGTGTCTGAGCAGCCCTAAAGGCTGAGCACTCTCCAAGTAAAGCCTGAGCATCCCCTGAGTAAAGGATGAGCATTCCCCGAGTGTCTGAGCAGCCCCCGAGTGTCTGAGCAGCCCTAAAGCAGAGGCTGAGCATCCTACGAGTAAAGCCTGAGCATCCCTTGAGTAACTGAGCAGCCTCCGAGGCTGGGCTGAGCAACTCCCACAAAAATCAAGCAACCCCCGAGTAACACGGGAGTAAACCCGGAGCGGACCCCAAGCACCTCGCAGGAGGTGGGGCTGCCCCGAGGGTCCCCCCTCGTCCCTCGGGGGGGCCCGGAGGTGCTGGGGGGGGGCTCTGATCGTGCCTTGTCTCTCCGCTTCCTCTGCCTCCGCCGCAGGAGCAGCTCACGGTAAATCCTTCTGCCTTCGTCTCCGTCCTCGTCCTCTCCTTGTGCTCGTGGTCGTGCCTCGCTCCCGCTCCCCAAATTCCCACCCCCGCCCCCCCCAAAAGCGCCTCAGGCAAACACGTGATGAGCGCAGGGGGGAGGGGGCTCAGCCTGGAGGGAGGGGAGGGGTGGGACCAGCAGGGGAGGAGGGCGTGGGACCACCCGTGGTCCTGCTGGGGTTTCCGGGGTGTCCCGGCCGCACCAGGGGTCCCACACCTCCCGCTCGCCCACCCCCAGTGGCAGCAGCAAAGGGAAGGACATCAACACCATCAAGTCCCTCCGCGTCCTCCGCGTTGCTCGGCCCTGAAGACCATCAAGAGGCTGCCCAAGCTCAAGGTGGGCTCTTGGGGGGAGTTCGCCACCCACCTGGGAAATTTTGGGGGGTTCTAACTACCAGTGCTGACCCCCACCCCCTCACCCCCTCCCCAGGCCGTGTTTGACTGCGTGGTGAACTCGCTGAAGAACGTCCTCAACATCCTCATCGTGTACATGCTCTTCATGTTCATCTTCGCTGTGGTGGCCGTACAGCTCTTCAAGGGGAAGTTCTTCTACTGCACGGACGAGTCCAAGGAGTTCGAGAAGGACTGCAGGTACGGCCCGGCCGGGAGGGGCCCACGCCGCCCACCCGGCCCCCGCCCACCGCCCCTCCCTGGGCAGGGGCGAGTACCTGGTGTACGAGAAGGACAACGAGGTGAAGGCGCAGAAGCGCGAGTGGAAGAAGTACGAGTTCCACTACGACAACGTGCTCTGGGCGCTGCTCACCCTCTTCACCGTCTCCACCGGCGAGGGGTGGCCGCAGTAAGGCTGCGCGGATTTGGGGCTGGGGGTCCGGGAGAGGTCTGGGGGGGCTGCAGGACCCCCAGCCCGTCCCTGCCCTGCTCCACCGCAGGGTCCTCAAGCACTCAGTGGATGCCACGTATGAGAACCAAGGGCCAAGCCCAGGGTACCGCATGGAGATGTCCATCTTCTACGTCGTCTACTTCGTCGTCTTCCCCTTCTTCTTCGTCAACATCTTCGTGGCCTTGATCATCATCACCTTCCAGGAGCAGGGGGACAAGATGATGGAGGAGTACAGCCTGGAGAAGAACGAGGTGCCGCCCCTGTGCCCTCCCTCCGCGGAGCTGCGGGGGCCGCACCAGGGTGGGTGACACCCGTGTGTCCCCCTGTCCCTGCAGAGAGCCTGCATCGACTTCGCCATCAGCGCCAAGCCGCTGACCCGGCACATGCCCCAGAACCGCCAGAGTTTCCAGTACCGCATGTGGCAGTTCGTGGTGTCCCCCCCCCTTCGAGTACACCATCATGGCCATGATTGCCCTCAACACCATCGTGCTCATGATGAAGGTGGGCGGGGATGGCGCTGGAGGGGCTGGGGAGCCCCCCAAGGGTTGTTCTCAGCCCCCCAGGCGCCCCTGGTCCTGCACCCCCCTGGGGTTGGTCCTGCTCTGTCCGTCCATCCCTGAATCCATTCCTGTAGCCCAGCTTTGTCCTGCACCTCTGTCCCCCTCGGAGTTGTCCCCGTCCCCTAAACCTGTCCCTGTCCCCCTGGATCCACCCCCCACCCTGGGCTGCACCCCTGTGCCCCCCGTCCCCAC
The DNA here is from genome assembly GCF_009650955.1 of Corvus moneduloides. Taxonomy (NCBI): domain Eukaryota; kingdom Metazoa; phylum Chordata; class Aves; order Passeriformes; family Corvidae; genus Corvus; species Corvus moneduloides. The sequence continues at coordinate 469,500 of NC_045507.1, forward strand.
CCTCCTGTGCTGTCCCTGCAGTTCTACGATGCCTCGGACACCTACGAGTACGTCCTCAAGATGTTCAACAACGTCTTCACCTCCCTCTTCTCCCTCGAGTGTCTCCTCAAGATCATGGCCTTTGGCGTCCTGGTACGGGGGGAACGCTGGGGACCCCGGGGTTGGGGGGGACCCCTGGACCACCAGGGCACCCTGGGGACACGGGGGGTCCCAAGACATCAGGGAACTCCAGGAAGGTAGGGCACCCCAGAGAACCCCGAAACCTCAGGGGACCCCAGGGACCTCATGGGACGAGTGCCCCAGATCTGTCACCAGGCATCCTTGGGTACAGGGATCCACTGCAGGGCCACACCGAGATCTGGGGAGCCAGCGCAGGGGTACCCCGGGATCCAGGACCCCACATGCCTTTCCCCCCTTTCCCAGAATTACTTCCGCGACGCCTGGAACGTCTTCGACTTTGTGACGGTCCTGGGCAGCATCACAGACATCCTGGTGACAGAGTTTGGGGTAGGTGGGGACTGCTGCCCCCCGTCTCCTCCCCCAGCCCCATTCCCAGGGTCCCCTTTCCCCCCTCACCCCCTTTTCCTCGTCCCCCCAGAACAACTTCATCAACCTGAGCTTCCTGCGACTCTTCCGTGCTGCGCGGCTCATCAAGCTCCTGCGCCAGGGCTACACCATCCGCATCCTGCTCTGGACCTTTGTCCAGTCCTTCAAGGTGCCCCCCGAAACCCTAATGTCCCCCCAAATGCCGCCCCCGGCCCCAGCCCCCCGTGACCGGCCCCGCTGTGCCCCCAGGCCCTGCCCTACGTGTGCCTGCTCATCGCCATGCTCTTCTTCATCTACGCCATCATCGGGATGCAGGTGAGACCCCCCAGGTGCAGGTGACACCCCCGGGTGCAGGTGACACCCCCAGCCCCCCCGCGGCCCCCCTGAGCTGCCCTGCCCCCCCCCCAGGTGTTTGGGAACATCGGGATCGAGGAGGAGGATGATGAGTCGGCCATCACCCAGCACAACAACTTCCGCACCTTCTTCCAGGCACTGATGCTGCTCTTCAGGTGGGCCCCGCTGTCACCTGGGCGCTCAGTGCCACCGCAGTGTGGCCCCCGGCACAGTCCCAGTGCCACCCCAGTGTCACCTGGGTACTCAGTGCCACCCGAGCACGTTCCCAGCACAGTCCCAGTGCCACCCAGTGCCATACTGGTGCCACCCGCGCTATGAGAGCCGCGCCGCCGTGTTCCCCCCGCCGTGTCCCCCTTGCCGTCCGTGTGACCGGCGCGTCCCCTGTCGCCAGGAGCGCCACCGGGGAGGCGTGGCACGAGATCATGCTGTCGTGCCTGAGCGGGAAGCCGTGCGACGAGAACTCGGGCATCAAGGAGGATGAGTGCGGCAACGAGTTCGCCTACTTCTACTTCGTGTCCTTCATCTTCCTCTGCTCCTTCCTGGTGAGCTCCCGGGGGGGGGGTCCCCAAACCGCCCGCCCACCCCTGACACCCCTGCTCCTTCACCTCTGCTCCTTCTCCCATCTCCTTCCTCTCTGCTGAGCCCGGGGGGGCTCCGGGGGGCTCTGGGGAGGAGGACACCGCGCCCTCCCACCCTTGACCCCCCCCGCGCCCCCGTTCCCGAAGATGCTGAACCTCTTTGTCGCCGTCATCATGGACAACTTCGAGTACCTGACGCGGGACTCGTCCATCCTGGGCCCGCACCACCTGGACGAGTATGTGCGGGTCTGGGCCGAGTACGACCCCGCCGCCTGGTAAGGACCCCCCCAGGGGGGTGCGGGGGGGGACAGGGACACCCCCGGACCCCGCGGGCTCCTCCCAGCGCCGGGGACACGGTGGAGGGGTCGCGCCCCGTTCCCCCCCCCCATCCCCGGGGGTGCAGCGGGGTCCGTGGGGAGGGGCCGGCAGAAAAGGTGACCGAAACCCCCCCCCCGAGTGCTCTGGCCCCCCCTCGGGGTCCCCGCTGTCCACTGGTGTGTGCCCCCCTCCGAGAGGGTGTCCCCAGGGTTTTCCAACCCCCAGCACCTGAAGTGGCCCCGTGGGGGTCCCGAGTGGTCCCTGGAGCCCGAATTGTCCCCGGGGGGGTCTCTGGTGACAAACCCTCCCCGGAGGGTCTCGGAGGTCCGGGCCAGGGGGTCGCAGCCCTCCCACCCTTAAAGTGCCTCTATTGCAGCGGGTGCAGCCCCCCTCACCCGTGGGGGGGGCGGTCTCTACTTCCCAAACCTCCCCGGGGGGGGGGGTCCCGGGGGTTTCTGTTGCCCCCGCCCCATCCCGGGGGGTTGCGGGGGGCTGTGGGCCCCCACTAACGTGTGTCTCTTGCAGCGGGCGCATCCACTACCGGGACATGTACAGTTTGTTGCGCGTGATCTCCCCCCCCCTGGGGCTGGGCAAGAAATGCCCCCATAGGGTGGCCTGCAAGGTTCGCCCCCCCCCCGCGCCCCCCCCCGGGGCTGGAATGCGCTTCCCGGCGCCGTATATACATATACATCCCGTATATTTATATACATCCCCCCGCGCCCCCGGGCCCGGCATGGAGCCCCCCCACCCCACCCCACCCCTGACCCCCCCCCCCGGCTTCCCGCGGCCCCCCCGGCCTGGGGCACCCCCAACCCCCCCCCCCCCCCCACCCCCCCCCCCCCCGCGGGCGGGCCGAGACGGGGAAATTCTGCTTTGCCTTGGTTTGGGTTTTGAGGTTCTTTTCGTCATTGTTTGGTGTTCGATTCGTTTGAATCGTTCGATTCGTTTGAATCATTTAATTGCTCGTTATTATTTAACTGTTTATCGTTCTCTGCTTGTTTTAAATTATTTAATCATTTGCATTGTTTAGCTATTTTCCATTATTTAGTTATTTTCTGTTATTTAATTGTTTTATTTAATTATTTTTATTATTTAATTATTTTTATTATTTAAATATTTCTTATTATTTAAATATTTCTTATTATTTAAATATTTCCTATTATTTAAATATTTCTTATTATTTAAATATTTCCTATCATTTAGGGGGTTTCGCCACTCTGGTTTTTTATCCTCTTTATTCGTTTTCTTCCTTTTCTTCTCTTTATCCTTTCCACTGCTTTATTATTTTTAATCATGTGATTGTTGTCATTAATCTCGTAATTCATATAATTTTACATTCTCGTTGGTTTTACTAATTTTTTTCATCAGTTTCAGTTGTAAAAATTTCTATTATATAATTTTTACTATGTTATTTCTATTACGTTATTTTATGACATTAATTTTATTATATTAATTAATTTCCTATTACTTTTTATAATTTTCGGGTTTATCACTGCACGATATTCTGGTGGTTTTATAATTTTTATTTTTTATATTTTTATTTGCTATTTTTTCTTAACATTGTTTTTCTTATTCCTTGTTTTGGTGCTTTCTTTGCTTTTTAGCAAAAAAAGTAATAAAAGGTAAACGTAAGAACATAGAAATAAAACATAAAATGATAAAAAGTAAAAATAATAACAATAAAAATAATTATTATTTTTATTGTCGTTATTATCGTTACTTTTTATTATTTTCATTTTTTATTCTTGTTTTTTTTACCTTTTATTATTTTTATTTACCTTATTCTTTATTATCGTCATTATTTCACTTTTAATTATTTTTCATTTTCCCATTTTAATTTTTTAAAATTTATCTTATTTTAAATCTCCTCTACTTTTACTACTTTTGCCATTTATTCTTTCTGGCTTTCACCTTTTATTATTTTTATGATATTTTCATTTTTCTTTGCATTCATCCCATTCTCCCCCTACTTTTTCCTTTTCCTCCCTTTTACTTTTCCCATTCCCACTCCCATCTCTTTTTACTCTTCTCAATTCCCATCACCTTTCCCATTTTTACCTTTTATCATTTTCGCTATATCAATTTTTTTTTTAATTTCCAAATTTTTTTTTGCTTTTTTTTTATCTCCCCCATTTTCACTCTTCTTTCGTTTCTGGTTTGTTTTTTTTTTTCCCCCTCTTAGAATTTCTTCTTATTCGGTGTCCCCCCCCGGCCCGGTGTAACCCCCCCCCGGTGTGTCCCCCCCCCTCTCTCGCCCCCAGGGGCCGCCTGACCCTCGCCGACATGTACGAAATGCTGCGGCACATGTCGCCGCCGCTGGGGCTGGGCACCAGCTGCCCCCCCCGCGTGGCCTATAAGGTAGAATAACCCCCCGGGGGTGCCCCCCCCGCCCCGGCCTCCCCCGGCCTCATTTTGGGGGGGTTTTGGGGGACTTTGGGGTTTTTTTGGTTTTTTTTTTTGGTTTTTGGTTTTTGGTTTTTGTTTTTTTTTTTTCCCTCCTGCGGCCGCCGGCCCCTGCTGAGCCCCCCCCGGACGGGCTGGGTAAGACGCGCCCCCCGTCCCCCCCCCCCGGGGACCCCCCTACCCACCCCAACGGGGTTTTGGGATCCCCCTGGGGCTCAGCTGGACCCCTCAAAATCCTCCGGAGATCTCCTTTTGGGGTCTCCTCAAAGGGCTCAGCCAGCCCCCCCAGCCCCTATTTGGGGTCTCTCAGAGATCTCCTCTTGGGTCTCCCCCGAAAGCCCCAACGAGACCCCCCCAGCCCCTATTCGGGGTCCCCCAAAGATCTCCTCTTGGGGTCCCCCATGGGACTTAGCACCCCCCGCCCTACGAGCCCCTGTTTGGGGTGCCCTAAAAGCCCTTAATTGGGGTCCCCCAAAGGGCTCAGCCGATCCCCAGAGCCCCTGTTTAGGGTCCCCCAAAATTCTCTAATTGACATCCCCTCAAAGGGCTCAACCAGCACCTCCCAGCCCCTATTTGGGGTCCCTTGTGGGGCTCAGAGCCCACTCCCGAGTCCCTATTTCAGGCCCCCCAAAGATCTCCTTTTGGGGTCCCCCCAAAGGGCTCAGCCAGTCCTCCCAGCCCCTATCTGGGGTCCCCCAATGATCTCCTTTTGGGGTCCTCCATAGTGCTCAGCCAGCCCCCCCCGAGCCCCTATTTGGGGTCCCCGCATGAGGCCCCGCCCCCCTATCGGGGGTCCGCCAGCGCACCCCATTTTTAGGGACCCCCCCTCTCCCAGCCCCCCCCTACCCCCGCAGTGAGCTCCCCCCCGGCCCCCCCCGGCTGCTGCACGGCCCCCGCCCCCCCCTGAACCGCGGGGGCTCCGGAGCTGCATCGTGGGGTGGGGAGGGTCCTGCATCGTGGGGGGGTCGGGCATGGGGGGTCCGTGCCTCAGTTTCCCCCCTGGCATCGCTCGCTCCCACCCTATGCTCTGCACCCCCCCCCTCCCCGGGGCTGCATGGGGGGGCTTGGGGGGGCCGCTCTTTTCGGGGAGGGGCACCGGGAGCTGGGAGGGGGCGCGGGGCTGAGGCCTGGCAAACTCATCGTTCCTCCCCCCGCACGTGTGTTCTCCCCCCACCCTGAGGATGCCGGTTTGCACCTCCCCCCAAAAAAAACCTCTGGAATGGGACTGGAAATGAGCCCCCCCCCCCCCATCCTACTGCATGAGCCGCATGTGCCGCCCACCTCCCCCAAAGGTTTTGGGGGTCCCGCTTGGCCGTGCCCCCCCCCATGGGAATTCCGTGGGGAGAAGGCGGGAGGCCGGGGGGGAGGGGTGTGGGGGGGGGTCGTGCCTCAGTTTCCCCGCCCGCTGCGCGGGGGGCCCCCGCCTTCTCACCAGCCCCGCCCCCCCCCCGGGATGGGGGGTTCGGGGGGTGCCGGCTGACCCCCCCCCCCAATTTGGGGCCCCCCTCGCAGCGGTTGCTCCGCATGGACCTGCCGGTGGCTGACGACAACACGGTGCACTTCAACTCCACCCTGATGGCGCTGATCCGCACCGCGCTCGACATCAAGATCGCCAAAGGCAGGGGGACACGGGGGACACGGGGACACCGAAGAACATGGGGGGACACTGGAGAACATGGGGGGACACGGGGGACGTGGGGGGGATGTGGGCGACAGGGGACATGGGCGGCACAAGGGGACGTAAGAACGTGGAGGGATATGGGGGACACCGGGGGACAAGGGGACATGGGCGGCACAAAGGGACGTGGGAACATGGGGGGACATGAGGACATGGGGGCATGTGGTGGGATATGGGGGGCGCGGGGCGCGGTTGGGGAGGGCGGGGGGTCCCCGAGGACGCCCGGAGCCACCCGTGTCACCCACGTGTCCCCGCAGGCGGGGCCGACAAGCAGCAGATGGACGCGGAGCTGCGCAAGGAGATGATCGCGATCTGGCCCAACCTGTCCCCCAAAAACTTGGACCTGCTTGTCACCCCACACAAGTGTAAGGGCCCGCCCCATCCCCGTCCCCGCGCTGTCCCCGAGGTGTCCCCGCTGTCCCCGCTGACCCGTGTCCCCGCAGCCACCGACCTGACGGTGGGGAAGATCTACGCAGCCATGATGATCATGGAGTATTACCGGCAGAGCAAGGCCAAGAAGCTGCAGGCCATGCGCGAGGAGCAGGTGGGAGACCCGCGGTGTCCCCCGGGGTCCCCTCCCGGTCACCCCGCAGTGTCCCCGCCGCCTCCCCACAGCCCCCAAGGGCCCCAGACCGGTCCCGTCCTCGCCTCTGCCACCGCCGGTGTCCCCATCCCAATCTTGTCCCTTCCCCGTGTCCCCCGTGTTCCCAGCACCTCCCTGACCATCCCAGCCACGTCCCCGTGTCCCCGTGTCCCCATATCCCGGTGTCCCGTGTCGCGGTGTCCCCGTGTCCAGCCGCCTGTGTCCCCGCAGAACCGGACGCCGCTGATGTTCCAGCGCATGGAGCCGCCGTCCCCCACCCAGGAGGGGCCCCCGGGGCCGGACGCGGCGCCCGCGGCGGAGCCGTAAGTGCCACCGGGTATCCCCGGTGTCCCCGCGGGGCCGCGGCAGGGCTCTGAGCGCCGCTGTCCCCCAGGGCCGCGCGGGACGGGGACATGAAGGAGAGCCAGTCCTGGGTCACCCAGCGCGCCCAGGAGATGTTCCAAAGGACCGGCACCTGGAGCCCCGAGCGGGGACACCCCGACGACGTCCCCAACAGCCGCCCCAACTCCCAGGTGAGCGGCGGTGCCACCGCGGGGGACCCCGGGACACGCCGGACCCCGCGTGCCCCCTGTGTCCCCACGGGTCTTCCGACCCCCATCCCCATCCTCCCCCATGTCCCCTGCCCGCTCCCCACGTCCCCGCATCCCCCCACTGTGCCCGGGGGGGGGCTGTCCTGGCGCTCCCCCCCCGCCGTGCCTCAGTTTCCCCGGTGCCGCAGCTGGTGGAGATGCGGGAGATGCCCAAGGACGGCCACTCGGACAGTGACTACCTTCCCATGGAGGGGCACGGCCGCGCCGCCTCCATGCCCCGACTGCCCGCGGACACCCAGGTGAGGGGACAGCCCCGGGTGCCACCCGCCCTGTCACCGCAGGGACACCAGGGACCGTCCCCAGGCTGGCAGCACCGCCCATCGCCCCCCCCCGCAGCTTCAATGGTGGGGAGGGGGTGGCTTTGGAGGGCCGGGACCCCTGCGGTGTCACCTGGCAGTGTCCTGTGTCCCCTGCAATGGCTGCAGCGCTGGGCTGGGGGTCTCGAGGAGGGCATGAGCATGTCAGCGGGGGGCTGGGGGGAGGGCGACATGTGGGGTGGCCCGGTGGCCACTGGTCTCCGCGTGGGGACACTCGGCTCCAGCGCAGAGTCAAGGCTGTTCCAGCCCAAACTGGGGGTCCGGGGGCTGCCGCCAGCTTTGGGAGTGTCCCCCCGCCTCAGCATGGCCGGGTTGGGGACAGGGACGGGGACAGGGACGCTCTGGCTGCTCTGCTCATTGCTGCTGCTCGCCCGGCCGCTGCTTGGCTGCTCCGCCCCCCCTGCCCGCCCCCCCGCGCCCCCCGGACCCCCGGCCCGGGTTCACAGCGGTCTCTGTCTCTCCTCCGGCTCCGCGGGCACCGCCTGGGCCGGCTCTGGCAGCGGAGGAAGGTCCGACCCCGAGGCAATAACCTCAGTGTAGGTACCGCGGGGCCCCCGAGCCACCCCGCCAGAGCCTCCCACCCCTCGGACCCCCCCTTCCCCCGGCCCTCACAGCCTCCCTCGGACCCCCCGGAACCCCCACAGCCACTCCCAGAGCCCCCCACCCCACAGAGCTCCCTGAACCCCCCCACTTCCCTCCAGAGCCCCTCTTCCTGGCACCCCCCTCAAAGCCCCCCACCCAACTGACCCCCCTGGACCCCCACGCCCCCCCCGACTGTCCCCGTGTCCCCCCCACACCTCGTCCCCTCTGTGTCTCATCCCCTGCACCACCTCCGGACACCTGGACCCTGGTCAGCGAGGAGCAGCGCCCCTGTCCCCCTGTCCCTGTCCCCCTGTCCCTGTCTCGCTGTCCCCCTGTGCCCCCCGATCCCGCTCAGGGGTCCCCGGCAGCAGCAGCTCAATGCTTAGAGCAGCGGGAGGGGGGACCAGCCCCAGGTCCGTGGGGACACGGTGACCGTGGGGACACGGTGACAGTGGGGACACGGTGACAACGGGGACACGGTGGCAATAGGGACACGGTGACAACGGGGACACAGCGTCCCTCCCAGCCCAGCGGTGGCACACGGAGTCGGCACCCACCCGGGGCGGGGGGCGTGGGGACGGATCCGGTGGCCGTGGGGACAGCTCTGGAGGGGACAGCGGTCAGACCCCGTGTCCGGAGCAGGGGTGGGGAAAGGAGTGGGAGGACGGAGAGATGGATGGATGGATGGATGGATGGATGGATGGATGGATGGATGGATGGATGGATGGATGGATGGATGGACGGACGGACGGGTGGGATCTGGAGCGGCCGAAGCTCCCGAGGGCTCAGGGTACACCGGTGACCCCGCCCTGGAGCTCACCGGCCCCGCCCCCCTCAGGTAACCGCCCCTGGACCCCCACTCAGAGCCCCTCGGCCAAAACTCTCCCTCCAGATCCCCCCCTCTGGAGCCCCCCAGTCCCCCCGCCCAGGTGACCCCCGAGCCCCCCGGCTCAGATGTCCCTCCCGGAGCCCCCGACCCCCGCCCCGGTGACGCCCCCGGCCCGTGTCCCGCAGACCATCGCGGACTCGAGCCCCATGAAGCGCTCGGCGTCGCTGCTGGGCCACTCCCGCGCCCGTGGCGTCCGCCTGGACGATTTCTCGCTGGAGCGGGTCCCCCCCGCCGAGGACGGCCAGCGCCACCACCCCCGCCGCGGCCACCGCGGCCACCGCGCCTCCGAGCGCTCCCTCAGCCGCTACACCGACGGCGACACAGGTGCGACCCTCCGGCCCCCGCGTGTGGGTCTCGGCGTGTCCCCACCCCGTCCTGGGTGTCCCCAAGGCCTAATGGCGGGGCGACTTTGTCTCCTGGCCGAGTTGTGCCTCGAGGCCACCGGCTCTTCTCCGGCCACTGATGTCCCCTGGGTCACCCCTTCTCCTGTCTCCCATATTCGCGGGACGACCCATGTCCCCCGGGTCCCCCCACCTCCTAACGGGGTCCCCACCTCCTGCCCCCCACCCCGGGGTCACAGCCTGTCCTGCTCCCCACATCCCCCGGGTCCCTCAATGTCCCCCGGGCCGCCCCCCGCGCCCCGTCCTGACCCCGCCGTGTCCCCCCCCAGGGCTGGGCACGGACCTGAGTGTCACCACGCAGTCGGGGGACGCCCCCCCCAAGGAGCGGGACCCCGAGCGGGGGCGGCCCAAAGACCGCCGGCACCGGCACCACCACCACCACCACCACCACCACCACCACGGGGGGGGCGCCGGGGGGGACCGCGACCGCTGCGTGCCCCCCCCCGAGCGCCACGACTACGGGCGGCCCCGCTCCCGGGACCGCCGCTGGTCCCGCTCCCCCAGCGAGGGCCGGGAACACGCGGCCCCCCGCCAGGTGGGTGCCCCCCTCCGCTCGCCCCCCCTCCGCCTCTAGGACCCCCCCCGCCGTGGGGGGGACAAGGGCTGCACCCCCGGTGTCTTCAACCAAAGACCCCCGCCCCCCCCGTCCCCCGGGGCGCCCCCGCCCTTGGGTGCTGCCCAGGCTGGGGGGGGCTGCGGGACCCCCCCACTCCGAGGGTCTGCCTGGGTGAGGGGGGAGTCCCAGCGCCCCCCGCCCCGCCCGTTCTGCCTGCCCCAGTTCGGTACTGGTGGCATCCCAGTTACACCAGCAGAGCCCCCTCAGCGCTCCACCTGGGGGGTCCAGTGCCCACCTTGGGGGTCCAGCCCCCCCCCTCACTTTGGGGGTCCAGCCCTCACTTTGGGGATCCAGCCCCCCTCCCCCCCCCAGGAGGGGCAGCACCCAGTGGGAGGGCGATGGGGGGGGAACCCCCCGCAGGGACCTGGGGGTGGCGGGGGGGGGGGCGGCGGCGACGCTTCGACCCCTCCGGATGCGCCCCCTCCCCTCCCTGCTCTCGGCCCCTCCCCCGCGCCCCCTGCCCGCACAGAGCCCCCCTCGCTTGGCCCCCCCGGCCCCCCCGGCTGCTTGGGGGGGCCCTGCCTTGATTCACCTCTCTGTTTCCCCATCGCTGTGCTTTGGCTGCGCTGTCACGGCGAGGGGTGGCCCAGGTAAGCGGCTCGGGGCCCCCCAACATCTGCTCCGGCCCCCCCAGGCTCCGGCCACCCTGGAAAGTTTGGAATGAAGCTGCCTCCCCCCCCCCCCCCCCCCCCCCACTCCCGGACACGCCCCCCCGCCCCAAACCCGGCTGCGACCCCAGGAGGAGCCACTTTGCCACCCTGGGATGCTTTGGGGGACCCCTACATCTCTCCCTTTATGTCCCAAGGGAACCTCCCCCCCCGGAGAAGGACCCCGGAACTCCCCCAGACCAAAATTGGGGTGCACGGACCCTCCTAGGCGTGCATTGGGACCCCCTACCCCTGTTTTGGGGCGCCCCCTGAATCGGGGGTCTCAACCCCTCCGATTGGATTTGGGGGCGCTCCCATAGTCCCGGGGGGGGGGGGGCACAGAGCCTGTGCTGCGGTTTGGGGGTGCACAGGCCCCCTCCGGCCCTGACAATAGTGGGGTACACGGCTCCCCCCGCACCCTGAGATGGGTCTGGGGTCCTCAGCACCTCCATTCAGAGAGCACGGACCCCTCCTCCCCCAGAGGTCTGAATTGGGGGGCTGCCTGGCATCGGGGGGTCCCGTGCAGGGGGGTCCCCACCGGGGGCACACAGATCCCCCCAAACGCGGGTCCCCGCACGGAACAATTGGGGTTCATCCCCAGCCCCCCTCCCCTCCAGACGGAAGGGGGGATAACGCTCCCCAGGACCCTCAGATTTGGGGTACAGGGTTCCCCCCCGGGCTGACTCTTCCAAACTTCTCCAGCCCCCGCTTCCCCCATCCCCCCCCGGCCGCCCCCCCCCGACTCCCCGACCCCGAGCTTTGCCTTGCGAGTGCTTTGGGGGGACCCGGCGCCTCCGCTTCCCCCCACGCCGCCACCTCCCGCCTCCCCCCGCCCGCGACCCCCGTGTCACTTCTGTCCCTTCTGCTCTCCCGTTTGTCCCCTCCCGTGGCTGCATGGCCCGTGGCTGTGTTCCCCCCCCCCGTGGCTGCGACACCCCCGGGTCCCCATTTCCCATTCCCCGGCCCCCATGTCCGTGTCCGCGTCCCCACGCCCCCTCCCACGCCTTCCCGGTGTCCGGGTGTCCCCGCACCGTCGCTCCCCTGTCCTTCCCCGCGCCCCCGCCGCGTCCCCCCGTGTCCCTCCCCCCCTCCCGCGTCCCTCCCCCGCCGCCCGTGCCCCCCCCGCCGCCACCCCGTGTCGCTGTCGCTGCAGGGCAGCAGCTCGGTCAGCGGCAGCCCGGTGCTCTCCACGTCCGGGACCAGCACCCCCCGCCGCGCCCGCCGCCAGCTCCCGCCGACCCCCGCCACGCCGCGGCCCCACGTCTCGTACTCGCCCGCCGCCCGCCGCCCCCCGCCCGCCGCGCCGCCCCCCGCCCGCGGCCCCCGCCGCCCGCCGCCGCCCGCCGACCCCCGCCCCGCCGCCCGCCCCGCCGCCCGCTGGCCCGAGCCCCCCCGCGGGCCCCCCCGCGACGCGGAGCCGCCGCCGCTCGACGGACGCGCCCCCCGCGCCCCCCGCGGCACCGGCACCCCCGGCGGGGCGGGCCCGTCGCCCCCCCGGCCCGCCCGGCGGCTGCCGAACGGGTACTACCCGGGCCACGGCGCCGGGAAGGGGCGGCCCGGCCTCCGCGACCCCTACAGCGAGACGGACGATGACTGCTGCTAGCGGCGCCTCCCACGACGTGTCGCGACAGGGCGCGCACGTACCCGACATATCGCGACAGGGCGCACACGCACCGCGACGTGTCGCGGCCAGGGGGGTGGACGTCGCCACCCACACCGCCCCCCCCGCTCGCTCCCGGGGCTATGGATGAGTTTTATCATCTGGAGGAGCCGCCGCCGCCGCGGGGGGGCGGCCCCGGGGACCCCCGAACCTCCCCGGGACCCCCGAACTTCCCCACGCCCGGGGGGAGCCCCCGGCCGGGAGGAGCCGCCGGGCCGGGAGCGGAGCCCGGGAGGCTCCAGGACGGGCCCCGGGCACCGAGCACCGCCACCGGGAACGGCGGGAACGGGCACCGGGAACGGGCACCGGCCCCCCCGCCCGAGGCACGGAGGCGGCGGAACCGGGGCCGCCGCCATTGCATGAACCGAGTTACCGAAACCAGAAATAAAAGATCAAAGACAAAAAAAGGAAAAAAAAAAAAAAAAAAAAAAAAAAAAAAAAAAAAAAAGAACCCAAACCCGAAAAGTCCCAAACCAGAACCATTAAAAAAAAGGAATTTTGGATCGAGCCCGTCTCGCTCCTTCCCGGGATCGGGGTGGGGGGCACCGGGGTGGGGGACGCGCCGCGGGGAGGGGGGGGCACCGCACCCACGCGGGTTCGAAGATCCCCCGTGACACCCCGGTAACCGCGTGGGCAGCGCGTGGAGCTTCCCGGAACCGGGGGGGTTTCCCGGGTGGTGCCCCCACCCCCGCGGCAGGTGCCGGATATTCCCCTCCCTTCCCGCCCCCGGTCCTGGTCGGGGGGGAATTGAAGCAGGAAGAGGCGGGGGGAGGGGGGCTCCAGCGGTCCGAATTCTCCCCCCCGGTTTGGACCGAGCCCCCCGACCATCAGAGGATCCACCGAACCCCCCCAACCCTCTGGTCCCCCCCAAACTGAGGAGGGGTCACAGCGATACAGCGACTCCCCCGAGGCAGCGGCTGCACAAAACCCACTTTTATTTGATTAACAAAATAATAATTAAGCACAATTAAGGGGGTCGGGGGGGCAGGGCCAGCCTGGAGCCCCCCCCAAGCGCGGTGGTCACCGGGAGGGGGAGAGTGCCCCACCGGGAGCCCCGAGAGTCCGCGTGTGCCCGTTCAGTTCCATCGGGGGGGCCCCGCACCAGTTTGGGGAGTCCCCGTTCCAGTTCCGTGTGTCCCGGGGGGTTCCAGAACCGGTTCCGCGTGTCCGAGGGGGGTCCCCCGAGGGCTCAGCACGCCCCGACGGCGCGGACCAGGAAGCCGAAGGCGGCTGCGGGCGGCCCCGAGCAGCGCCCCGGCGGCCCCGGGGGCAGCGGCGGCGCCTCCTCCTCCAGCCGCGCCCGTTTGCTCGGTACCGGCCCCCGCCCCGGCCCCGCAGAACCGCTGCTGCGCCGCTTCTGCCCGGCCCGGGGGGCTCCGGCGGACCGGGGAGGGGCGGGGGCAGCGGTCGCGGGGTCGCCGTCCCGGTTCGCGGGGTCCGCGGTCCGTGTGGCCGGGCTGTCCCCGGGTGGGGCGCTCGGGGGGTCCTCTGTCGGTCGGCTGGGGGGGCATCCCCGGTCCCATTCACTGCGGGGGGCTCCAGTCGGTAGGTTCGGGGGGTCCCCGGTCCAGTCCCTCAGGGGATTCCCCCATTTCTGGTCGGTCCGAGGTTCGGTTCGGGGGGTCGGTCGGTTCGGGAGGTCCGCGCTCGGTCGGTTCGGGCACCAGGCGTTGCGGGGGTCTCCGGTCGGATTCTCTGAGGGGTCCCCCCGTTTCTGGTCGGTCCCGGGGTCCCCAGTCTGTCGGTTCGGGTGGTCTCCGCTCGGTCGGTTCGGGCACCAGGCGTTGCGGGGGTCCCCAGCCGGGTCCCGCGGGAGGTCCCCCCGGTCGGAGGTCGCTCTGCACGCCGCGTCCCCGGGCAGCGCCGGCCCCGGGAGGGTCTCGGCGGCGGCGCGGGCGCTCAGGTAGCGGTGGCGGGCGGCGCGGACGAGCAGCGAGAGCTGCAGGCTCCGGTGCAGGCGGAGGCCGCCCCGCCGCAACCGGCACCGGTACAGCTTCCACACCGACACCGTCAGCAGCCGCTGCGCCTCCTCCATGGCGGCCCCGCGCCGAGTGCGCAGGGACGGCCCCGCCGCGCTTCTTGTACCGCCCCGGCCCCCCCGTTCCCCCCCCCGCCACCGCATCCGGCCCCGCGGCCGCTCCCGGACCGCCCCGGCCCCCCCGTTCCCCCCCCGCCACCGCATCCGGCCCCGGGGCGGCTCCGCGCGTCTTGGTGGCGCCGGGAACGGAAATGGGTCGGGGGGGCCGTGCCCAAAGGGGGGGGATCTGGAATTCCCTGTGGAGTGTGGGGGGAGTCCGTACACCCCCATGGACTGGGGCTCCCTATGCCCCTTCCCCGATTGGGGGGGGTTCTCTCTGCCCCCCTCCTCCGAGTGGGGGTCCCTGTGGCCTCCCCATGGTTTGAGGGGGTCCATGCGCTCCCGGCATGTGCTGGGGAGGGGTCCTGTGCCCCCCCTGAGTGAGGGGGTTCCCGTGTCTCCCCCCCAATCCCCCCGAGGCGGGGGGGTCCCTTGTGGATTGGGGATATCCCGGTTCCCCCCCCCACGGCTTGAGGGGTTCCTGTGCCCCCCCCCCCCATGTGCTGGGGGAATGTCCCAGTGCCCACCATGAATTGAGGGGTCCCTGTGCCCCCCTCCATGTGCTGGGGGGGTCCCTGTGCCCCCCCGTGTCCCCCCCAGGTCAGCCGGGGACCGCCGGCCCCGCCCCCGCGCGCCGCTTCCATGCCCATATAAGGGAACGGTGACGCCGCGGGAAGGGGGCGGGGCCGCGCGCCGGGGGAGGAGCCGCCCCCGCATGCCCACATAAGGGCAGGAAGGGGCGGGGCCAGCCCTGCACGACCCCTCCCGCCCCGGTCATTTCCCACCCCCCTCCGGGGGCGTTTTTGGGGTCCCAGGCCGCGGCTGTTACAAACTCTGTGTTTATTTTCACTATTCACACGCTCCCTCGCGCCCAACAGCAGTTCATGTGCAACCTCCAGCGTCGGGGGGCTCGGGGGGGGGGTCCCGGGGGGTCCTGGTGGGTCTAGGGGGGCTCCAGAAGGGCCCCTGGGGGGTGTCCGGGAGGAGGGGGGGGTGGTCTTGGCACTTCATTACACAGGACAGACACTGGGGGGGTCCCCGGGGGGCGGGGGAAGCGCAAGCACGGGGGGGGGTCCATGCTGCCGAGCCGCCGCCGCGCCCCCCCCCCTTCTGTACAGCTAAAGGGGCGAACAAAGAGCGGGACCCCGATTTTGGGGAGGGTGGGATCGGAAGGGGGGACAGCAGGGACACTCCCCCCCTTCCTCCCCCCCCCCCGGCGGGCTGAGACCGGCAGAACTCGTTGGAAAAAGAGGAAACTGAGGCACGGAGAGAGGGGAGGAGAAGGGGGAACCCAGGCGGGGGGGTTGGGGGAGGTCCCTGTGCCCCGGGGGGGGCCGAGGGGGGGCCGGGGGGGCAGTGGAGACGCGGAGGGAGCCCGGGGGAGGGGCGGGTAAGGCACTTGACCGAACGTCAGGAGACCTGGGGGGGCAGTGGGGACACCTGGGGACCCTCCCAGACCCCCCCAGCCGGAATGGGACGGGGAGGTTGTCACCAAACTGTGCCTCAGTTTCCCCGGTGGAGTGAAGCCGGAGCGAAGCCTCGGGGAGGGGAGGGCCCGCGTCCCCCACCCCTGCCCAGAGGTGTCACCCCCACCCTGGGTGTCCCTGTCCTGCCCCGGGTCACACACGGGTGTTCCCCCTCCCCCGAGTAAAGACTCCAGTGTAGGGGGGGCCAACAAGGGGAGAACCCTCCCAATTTGGCAGTCCCGGCTCCTTTGGGGGGGGACACAGACAAGTGACACTCCCCTTTGTGCGGGGGGGGGGACACGCACACCTGGGGACGCACACGGACAAGTGACCTGGCGGGGGGGCTGCAGGTCACCTGGGGACACTCTGGCCCCGGGTGGGGGACACAGGGGGACACATGCTGGGGGGGCCAGCGGGGCTGCCCAGAGCGATGGGGAGAGGACACGGGACAGGGGGGACATGGGGGGGGGGCTGTAGGGGCTGCCCAGAGCAATGGGGGTCCCCGGGGTGGGGGGGACGTGGGACGGGGGGGACACGGGGGGGACACACATGCAGAGACAGAGTGGCCCTGGAGGGGAACGGGGGCGCACGGGGGGGGCCCTGGGAGACCCCAAGCTGAGACCCCCCCGAATGCTGGGGGGGGGGGCAGCCGCGCTTGTGCCGAGACGCTGCCGCCCTCCCCCAAACCCCAAATGCTGTGGGGGCCGGGGGGGGGACAGGACCCACCGGGGCCCTGCTGTGGGGTCCCTGCCCCTGAGGGGTCCGTTTGGGGGGGTCCCTGCCCCATGGGGGGGTCCCTAAACCACATGGGTCCCTTGCTGGTGGGACCCTGCCCGTTGTGGGGGGTCCCCCTTCATCCTCATGGGGTCCTCACTGGAGGGACCCTCCCCATGGGGGGGTTCCCTGCCCCTGGGGGGGTCCCTACACCCTCACTGGTGGCTCTGGGGGGGTTCCCTACTCCTGGGGGCGGGGGCTGCACCTGGGGGGGGGTCCCCCAGTTTAGGGCCGAGTCCCCACCCCCTCCCCAGCGCCGCCTCCCCTCCCCGCCGGGGGGGTCCCCGGGGGTCACTGCAGCCCCTCCCCTGCAGGCCCCCCCTCGGGCTCGGGGCCCCCCGCCTCAAAGGGCGGCTCGGGGCCCATGATGTCGGGCTCCAGCTTGCCGGTGTCGTTGATGAAGGAGGTGTAGGAGTCGCCCTCAGCCATGAGCAGCTTCAGCTTGGGGATCCAGCTCTTGCGCACCACGCGCCGCGCGTTGGTGCACATGTCGGCCGCGATGGCGTTCATCTCGCTCTCCTTGAAGTTGGGTGCGAAGTTCTGGCAGTAAACTGGCGGGGGGGGACACATGGGGACAAGATCGTGGGGTGGCCCAGGGCACCCCGAGTGTGGCAGTGCCCACCAAGGGGGGCACGGGGAGAGGTTTGGGTGGGAAATGTGGGGTGGGGGGGTTGGTGGTGTTGGTGCCTCGCTGGGGTCACCTCCTGTGCCCTTCTGTGTCCCCCCCATGCCCTCCCTGAGGTCACTCCTGTCCCACCTTGTCCCCTCTCTGGGGTCCCCCCTTTGCCCCCCATTTCCCCTCTTCCCTGCTCCCCCCAGTGTGTCCCCCAACGTCGAGCCCCTTGTTCCCAGTCAGAGCCCCCCTTCCTCGGCCCCCCCAGCCCCCGGGGGTCCCCCCGTGCCCCCCACTCACACTTGACCGCGTGCAGCACCCGGCTGTCCAGCGGCTTCCGGCTGGGATCGTTGGTGGATGAGCGGATGCCGGTCCCACAGCTGTTGGCCAGCGTGTTCCTGGAAGGGAACAAAACCCAGGCTGAACCCCCTCACCCCCCCAAAACCCTTCCAGACCCCAATTCGGGGTGGGGGGGGACCCCCGGGGCCGCTCACCGGTCAAAGAAGGAGGCGAGGAGGCGGCGCAGCAGCACCTTGTGCCGCGTGCCCGCGCTGACGTGGCAGTTCATCAGCTGCGCCCGCGTGATGTACACGTTGGTGCCTGGGGAGGGGGCGCAGGGGGGGTCAGCGGGGCCCCAGAACACCGCGGGACCCTCCCCCCTGCCCGCCCCAGTACCGGTGACGAGCTCCAGCTTCTCGGCAGGGTCGCCCTCGTCGTAGAGCTTGGGGTGGCAGCGGTTGCCAATCTGGGTGACGAGCTCGGCCGGCAGCGACGCCAGGTCCTGGCGCAGGCGGGCGCGGGCCCGGGGCTCGGGGGGGGGCTGCTCGGGCAGGGCCTCCACCTTCTCTGCGGCTGGGGGGGCACGGGGGGTCACAGGGGGGGCCACGGACCCGGGGGATGGGCCCCGGTCCTGCCACACGTGGGTGTGGAGGGGCTGCTTGTGGAGGGTCACCTTCTTTGGGGGGGTCACTGGAGCCACCCCGGGGGGTCACGGGGGACAAGAAGGGTGTGAGCGGGACACGGAGACTGCGACGGTGAGGGGGTCCCACCCTGAACCTTGGAGGGTCTCTGGATGTGCCCTCGGGGGTGACACGGGGGGGAGGGGGGGAGATGGAGCCCCAACAGGCCTTGCCCACCTTTTGGCCACTCCCCAAATGGGGCGGGGTCTCATGTGACCACACCCCTGCACGTGTCCCCACCTGTCCCCCAAACTCACATCCACCCCCCAAAAGCGGGCAGGGCCTCCTCACCTGCGGGCCCCACGTTCATCATGCTGTACATGGTGTACATGTTGCAGATCTGCCGGTACTGCTCGTCCGAGCCTTCCTCACCCGCGTCCTCCTCCTCGTCCTCCTCATTGTGGAACGAGCCAGGGCTGTCGCTCGTGTAGGCGCTGGACGTGCCCCCGGGGCTGGTCTGGTCAGCGGCCGCGCCGGGCGCCGGGGCGGGTGCGGGGGCCGGGGCGGCAGCGGTGCCGGGCGGCTGCGGCGGGCGCGGCGCCGCCTCGGAGAATTTGGCCATTTTGCGGCTGCCGTTGCCACCGGCATCCTTGGGGGCCCCATCCCAGAGGCGCTTGACCACGAAGGTGCACTGGACGCCGTCGGGCTCACCCTGCTCCGTCTTGACCCGCGACACCAGCGGCAGCGCGGCCGCCCAGCCCTGCGCCGCCGAGGTCTGGGCCACCGGGCTCTGCGGCTCCGAGCCCGGCGTGTCGTCGCCGTGCAGCCCCTGCGAGTCGCAGCTGGGCGAGCTGACCTTGAGGAAGAACTCAGTGCCCTTCTCCATGATCTCCTGGATCTGCAGAAAGCCGGCCGTGTACATGAGCAGGAACTGGTCGCCCACGTTCATGCTGAGGCGGCCGGTGTAGCAGAAGCTGAGGATTTGCTGGAAGGACTGGGGCTGCACGGCCGCCGGCAGCTCCACCACGGCGCTCTTGGAGCTGTGGAACAGGTCTCGGAAGTAGGAGCTGCTGGCGGCCAGCACGGCCCGGTGGGCCTTGAAGGCGTGGCCCTTGACCACCACGGACACGTCGCAGAAGAGCCCCTGCAGCCGCTGCTCGTTCAGGCACTCCAGGATGCTGTTCCCGAAGTTGGGGATCTCCATCTGCAGCGTCTGCGCCATGGCGGGGGCCGGGGGGGGCCTGCGGGGGTGGGACACGGGGCAGGGAGGGGATGTTGGGATGTGGGACAGGGGGTGGACATGTGGGGACAGGGACGTGGGGACAGGGACACGGGGAGTGAGATGGACACAGGGAACGGGGTGGACATGTGGGGACAAGGACACGGGGAGTGAGATGGACACAGGGAACGGGGTGGACATGTGGGGACAGGGACACGGGGAGTGAGATGGACACAGGGAACGGGGTGGACGTGTGGGGACAGGCAACGGGGTGGACATGGGGGGACAGGGACGTGGGGACAGGGACACGGGGAGTGAGATGGACACAGGGAACGGGGTGGACACGTGGGGACAGGGACACCAGGAATGGGCCAGGGACAGGTGGGGTACAGGGGGGACAGAGCAAAGCAGGGACAGAGCGAGGCACAGGACAGAAAAAAGGGGACAGAACACGGGGGGACACCGGGAGGGACGGGGACAGAGGAAGAACAGGGGTCAAACAAAGCCCCAACCCAGGGTCACCCCAAATCCTCCCCCCAGCCCCTCTCAGAATGGGGGGGGGGGGTCCCTGCCAAGGCCGGGGGGGCTCTGAGGGGTCCCCAGTCCTGGGACATGGGGGGGGCAGGCCAGGCCTGGGACCCCCCGGGGCACGAAGGACAAAGAGGGCCCGAAAATTCGGGGGGGGGACACACAAGGAGCCCCCCCATTTGGAGAAGAAAGGGGGCCCCAAGCCTGGCCTGGGGACTGGGGGGACCTTCAAGCCCTCCGAGGGGGAATGGGCGGGATCCCCCAGTCCGGGGAGCTCCAAATTCCGGGGGGATAAAAATCCCCCAGTTGGGGGGGGAGGAGGAGCAGAGGAACCCCAAAACACGGGGGGCGTCATCAAAGGGGACCCCGCTCCCGGGCCTGGGGACAGAGGAGACCCCCAGGCTCCAGCGGGGGAGGGGAGATGACCCCCGAACCCTCAGAGGTGACAACGGGGGGGGGCCCAAGTTTTGTGGGGGGCGTCCTTAAGCCCCCAGTCGAGGGAGGGCTGCAACAGGGGGACCCCAAACCCCGCAGGGGGGTACAGACAGAGCAGCCCCCCCGCTACCGGGGGCGGAAGGGGCGGCATCCCGGGGGAACCGGGGGATCCCCAGCGCGGGGGGGGCGGGAGGTGCCGCAGGCCCGGGGGAACAGGCGGCCGGGGGGGGGTGGTGCACCGGGCCCGGGCGGGAAGGAAGTGGGGCCGGGGAACCGGTGCGGGGGGGCGGGGGGCGGGCTTGGGGCGGGGCCGGGGGGTCCCCGCCTTACCGGGGGCCGGGGGGGCTGCGCTGGGGCCGCGGCCGCTCCCGGAGCCGCTCCCGGTGCCGCCGCGCTCAGCGGCCATTCATTGTGCGGCAGGCGCGACCAGCCGAGTGCCGAGCGCGCCGCCCGCGCCTGCGCGACCAGCCGAGCGCCGAACCATCCACCCCCCGGTGCCCACACGGAGTTGGGGAGGGGGGGGGACGCAGAAACTCTCGGGGAACGCGCAGGAAACGCGCGGATTCCTGACCCACCGCGCCCCGCGGGCGGGGTCCGGCGGGATCGGCTCCTCCCCGCGCTGCCGGGAGGCACCCCCGGAAGATCGCGTTTTAGCGGGGCGGGCGGAGGTTTTCAGGCCCGGCGCGGCCGCCGGCGTCACGTGACCGGCGCAACATGGCGGCGCCCATGTGAGGGGCGGTGCGGGGGATGCACGGGGCGGCGCGCGCGGGTGAGCGGGGGGGGGGAACACGGGGACAACGGGGGACAAGGCGGGGGGCGCGGGGAGGGCCGGAGGACTCGGGGGGCGACACCGGGGCGGGACCCGGAGGGGGCGGGGTTTAGTCCCCCGGCCTTGCCCCACGCCACGTGCTGGGGGGGGAGGGGGGGCGCGGTGTCACCCCCCCGGTCCCGTTTTGGGGGTCTCCCCCTCCTCACGGGGGTCGCGTGTTTCCCCCCTGCCCGCGGGGGGCTCGTCCCCTCCCGTTCCCCGCCTCTTCCTTCCCTTTTCCTGGGGGGGTTTCCTCCCCTTTTCCCGCCCTCTCGGGGCGAGCCCAAACCGCCCCGTTTTCCCCCCAAAACCGCCGCGGTGCGGCCGCACCCCTCTCGTGACCTCCCTCCCCCAGCAGCTGCTGCCCTCAGGACCCTCCGCAGAGGCCTCCTGCTCCCCCCCACCATGGACAGCGCTTCCCCCAACGGCTTCGCCACCCCGCCGGGCTCGGGGGCGTCCCCGGAGGGGTCGGCGGGACCCCCTCAAGGCGAGGGGGGCACCCCCGGCACCGGCGAGACGCTGATCACCGAGGGCCGCGCCACCATTGTCTTCCCCAGCGCCAACGAGGTGTTCTATAACCCCGTGCAGGGCTTCAACCGCGACCTCACGTGAGCCGGGGGGGGCTCGGGAGGGTCCTGGGGAGCCCCGGGGAGTCTTGGGGCACTCTGGGGAGGTCTCGGAGTTGTCACAGGAGAATTTGGGGGGCCTTGGAGGTGTCCTGAGAAGGTTATTGGGGGTCCTTGGAGAATCCTGAGGGGCTCTGGAGTGTCCTGGGAATACCCTCATGTTATCCCAGGAGGATTTTGGGGGCTCTGGGCTGCCCTGGAGGGTCTGGGGGAGGTTTTGGGGTGTCACTCCCCCCCCAGGGGATCCCTGACACCCCCCTTTCCCCCCCTAGCTGTGCCGTCCTGACGGAATTCGCGCGGCTGCAGCTGCGCCCCAAAGGAATTCGGGGTACGGCGGCTTCTGTCCCCCTCCTTCCCCCCCAGACCCCATTTTTGGGGTCCCCAGGGCTCTCCCTCAGCCCCCTCCTCTTTTCCAGTCATCCTTCCAGGCGAGGAGGAGCTGGGGGGGAGCCCTCCAGACCCCCCCGAGGCCAGGGACCCCCAGACACCCCCTGAGACCCCACGGACAGCGCGGCCAGGAGAGGCCTGTGAGGTGTGCAGGGGGTTCGGGGGCCCGGTGGGGAGCTACAAATTCCCCTCGAACCCCCCTGAAACCCCCCCTGTGCCCCCCAGGGGGGCCTGCGGGTGCTGGAGGCCCTGGCGGCCTCAGGGCTCCGCTCAGTCCGCTTCGCCCGGGAGGTGCCGGGGCTCAGGGCCATCGTGGCCAGCGACTGCTCCGCGCGGGCGGCCGCGCTCATGGCCCGCAACGTGGCTCGCAACGGCGTCGGGGACCTCGTCACGCCCCGCCTGGCCGACGCCAGGTAACCCCAAATCCCCAAATCCCGCTGGGAACGGGGAGGGAACCCCCGCCCAGCAGCATCCGGGAGTTCGGGGCTGAGCTGGGAGTGTCCCTGAAGTGTCCCTGTGGGAGGGGGGTTAAGGAGCACCTCCTGCCCCGATTTGGGACCTCTGGGGTTGTTTAGGGGGGTCCCCGTGACCCTTTTGCCTCACAGAACCAGTCCTGCTGTCCCTGAGGGGCGTCAGGGACCATCCTGTCCCCCAAGCGGGGCAGAGGCAGCGAGGGGAGTCATGAGGGCTGGGGGTGTCCTAGGGGGGCCAGGGTCCCCAAGGGGGTGCTGAGGGTCCCCGTGGAGGCCGTGGGGACGCCGTGACCCCCCCCGTGTCCCCCCCAGGATGTTGATGTACCAGAGCAAGGCCGAGCGGGAGCCGTTCGACGTCATCGACCTGGACCCCTACGGGAGCCCTGCGCCCTTCCTGGATGCGGCCGTGCAGGCCGTGAGCGAGGGGGGTGAGTTTGGGGGGGCTTTTGGGGACCCCCCACTACCCCCCGGACCCCCCTGAACCCCGACTCCCCAGGGCTGCTCTGCGTGACCTGCACGGACATGGCGGTGATGGCCGGCAACAGCGCGGAGACCTGCTACAGCAAATACGGCGCCGTGTCCCTCAAGGGCAAGTTCTGCCACGAGATGGTCAGTGCTGGGGGGTCCCCCTGTCCAGGGGGGGCACGAGGGGGTGTCCCACATCCCCCGTGTCCCTGCTGTCCCCTGCCAGGCCCTGCGGATCATCCTGCACAGCCTCGACCTCCGCGCCAACTGCTACCAGCGCTTCGTGGTGCCGCTGCTGTCGGTCAGCGCCGACTTCTACGTGCGCGTCTTCGTCAGGGTCTTCACGGGCCAGGCCAAGGTCAAGGCTTCGGCCAGGTGAGGGTTGGGGGGAGGGGTTTTGGGGGTTTCTGAGCCCCCCAGACCCGCCCTGACCCCATTTCCCTGCAGCAAGCAGGCGCTGGTGTTCCACTGCGTGGGCTGCGGCTCCCACCACCTGCAGCGTCTGGGCAGGGCCACGAGCCACGGCAGCGGGTACGGCCCCCCCAAGGGATTTGGGGGTTCCTGAGACCCTTTGGGGGTCCGCAAGACTCTTTGTGGGGCCGTGACCCTGCGTCTCCCCCCCTCCAGGTTCAAGTACAGCGTGGCCACGGGGCCACCCGTGGGTCCCACCTGTGAGTTCTGCCACCAGCGCCACCAGGTGCGTGTGGGTGCCACCCGCCCCCCCCCAGCCCGGCACCCCAAATTCAGGGCCTGAACTCCCCTTTTTTTCCCCTCTCGAGGTGGGGGGCCCGGTGTGGGCCGAGCCCCTGCACGACCCCGCCTTTGTGGAGGGGGTGCTGGTGGCGCTGGAGCGGAGCCCCGGGCGCTTCTCGACGGAGCCGCGGCTGCGGGGGATGCTCAGCGTCATCGCCGAGGTGACAACGGGGGGACACGGTGTGGGGGGACACCCCAGATCCCCAATGCGGGGCTGGCGGTGACCGTGGGGCTGCCTGTGGGGCAGGAGCTGAGCGATGTCCCCCTGTACTACACCCTGGACGGGCTGAGCAGCACCATCCGCAGCAACACCCCGTCCCTGCTGCAGCTCAGGTAGGGACCCCAAACCCCTCCAGGGAAACCCAAATCCCTTCAGAGACCCTAAGTCCTCTCTGGGAACCCACCCCCTGCAGGGAACCCCAAATCTCCCAAGGCTGAGACCTCCCCAAACCCCCTCCTGCCCCCCTCAAACCCCCTCTGGCCCCCCCAGCCCCATCCTGTCCCCCCAAACCCCCTGGCGATTTTGGGGTCCCCGCTGTCCCGCAGGTCAGCCCTGCTGCACGCGGGGTTCCGGGTCTCGCTGTCCCACGCCTGCCGCAACGCTGTCAAGACGGACGCGCCGCCAGCCGTGCTCTGGGACATCATGCGCTGCTGGGTGAGAAGGGGGCTCGGGGACCCCCCTTTCCCACCCCCCTTTTCCCCACTTTTCCTCACTTTTCCCCACTTTTCCCAGGCCAAGCTCCACCCAGTGAAGCGCGAGCGGCTCCAGGACTCCAGCCCGGCTGCCCGGATCCTCGCAGTGGAGCCCACGTAGGACCCCAGACCCCCCCAAATCCCCCTGATACCCCCCAGGCCCCCCTGATCGCCCCTTTTGCCCCTCCCAGGCTCCAGGCTTCCTTCGCCCTCCACGAGGACGCCAACCCCGGCTCCCGCAAGCGCGGCCTGAAGCGATTCCCCGAGAACCCCGAGGCCTTTTGGGGTCCCAAGGCCAGGGCCAAGGCAGGGTGAGCTCTGGGGGGCTGCTTTGGGGGTTCAGGTGCCCCCCACCCTTCCCAAGGGGGACATTCCCCCCTTTTTTGTGCTCGGAGTGGGGAAAAACCCCCCCAAGACCCCACAACCACCTCAAACTCCCTCAGGACCCCCAAAATTCCCCCCCAAACCTCCCTAAAATAGGAGAAGGGATAAATCCCTTGCTCTGGTTCTTTCTGGGGGGAGATGCCCCTGTCCCTCTCCCCTTTCCAGGGGTCCCCAGCTCATTCCCGGCCTTCCCAGGGGGGACCTCTCCCCGTCCCTGCAGGAGAAGCGGGAGCGGCTCCAGAACAAGCGGAGGCAGCGCCCGGACGGGGCTGGGCTGAAACAATTCCCCTGCAAACGCTTCAAGGAGGTGGGAAGGGGCCCCAAAATATTGGGGGGGGGGGGGGTCCATCTGGGAATAAAGGGGGTGTCCAGGAACACGGGGGGAGTCGAGAAACAGAGAGGGGTCTGGGAGAAAAAAGAAAAGGGGGGAGGATTTAGGAATAGAAGTGGGGTTGGGATAAGGGGGGGATGGCTGGGAATATGGGAGGGGGCTGTGAAGGCAGATCGGGGGTCTCGGGGCAGGTGCCAGCTCCCCCTATGTTGTCCCTCCCCCACAGGGCAGCTGTCCCCGAGGTGACCAGTGCTGCTACTCCCACGAGCCCCCCCCGGCCGCCCCCCATTAAACCAGGTCTGACCAAACTCGGGGGGTTTTTAATGCACTTTTTTTGGGGTTGGGGGGGGTGGCTCAGGGCCCCCCCGGGCCCTCAGTACCGCACCGAGGCCAGGAAGGTCCGGATCTCCATCGGCTCCAGCCGCACCTGCCGCGGGTCCAGCCTGCGCACTGGGGGGGGCTTGGGGGTGCCTGGGGGGGCATGAGGGGTGTGAGGGGGGGCTGGGACCCCCAGGACCCCCCTGCCAGCCCCCTGAGCCCCCTGGTACCTGTGGCTGTGGTCCAGAGCAGGCGGGACACGCTCTGCAGGGGGACATCTCCACCCAGGGCCATCTCCCGCACCGAGGTGATGGTGAAGGCCGAGAAAAGGGTCTGGGGGCGGGGGGGGTGTCAGAGACCCTCCAGAGCCACCCCAAACACCCCAGAGCCCAGCCCGGGGTGGGGGGAGCTGGCACAGACCCTCCCCAACCCCACCCCAGGCAGGCCGAGTGAGGGAGGGGCACCCTGGAAGCTGTCCCAGACCCCCCAGGGCAGCCTCAGGACCCCCAAAATGGGGCTCGGACCCCCAGGACCCCCAGCCCTGTCCCCGTTGCTGACCGTCAGGTCCACGGTGACGGGCTGGGAGCCGTTCTGGCTCTCCCCGCGCTCGAAGAGGTGCTCGAGGCGCAGCAGGAGGCTCCCGGCGCCCCTCGGCTCCAGCGACAGCAGGTGCAGGTTGGGGGGCAGCGCCCGGCGCAGCCCCGAGAACTGCAGGGAGGGGGCGGTGAGCAGGGAGACCCCTGCCCGCCTCACCCGTCCCAGTGACCCCTCTCCGCTCACCTGGCGCAGGTGAGGCCCCGAGCCGGGTGCCAGCACCACGTACGGGGACGTCACCATCTCCTGTGCCTGCGGCCGGTGCTGGTCAGCCGCGGCTGCCGCCGTGTCCAGCAGCAGCCGGTGCCGGCCCCGCACCACCAGGCCCCGCCCGTCCTCCCCGGGCTCGTCCAGCGGCTCCCCCACTCCCCGGTTGTCGTCGTTCAGGAGCCGCCGGTGCACCTGGAGGGGACACGGGCGGTGTCACAGGTGTCCCCTCCCGCGGGGTGTCCCCCCCGGGGTCCCCAGCTCACCATGAGCTCCAGGGACCCGTCCAGGATGCTGCTGCCGCCCTGGGAGCGATCGGTCAGCACCGTCAGCTGCACCTTCTGGTCCTGCCCGGGGGGAACAGGAGTGAGGGGCGTGGCCCAGCTGTGTCCAGCTGTGCCCAACCCCAGCTGTGCCCAGCTGTGTCCAGCTCGTTACCCTGATGAAGATCCGTGTGTTCACGGGGTAATAATTTCCAGCCACAGGCTCGCTCTGGCTCAGGTTCCAGGTGGGCCGGTGGTCACGCCTGGGGGGGCCCAGGGGGCGTCATGGGGGTCCCGCTCAGCCCCTGGAGGGGTCCCGGGGGTCCCCTGAGCCCCCTCACC
Source organism: Corvus moneduloides (assembly GCF_009650955.1). Taxonomy (NCBI): domain Eukaryota; kingdom Metazoa; phylum Chordata; class Aves; order Passeriformes; family Corvidae; genus Corvus; species Corvus moneduloides. Next base: position 496,338 of record NC_045507.1, read on the forward strand.
TGCGCTGCAGCACCTGGCGCCCATTGGAGTCGGTGTAGAAGCGCCCGGCCGTGCGTAGGGGGGTCTCGAAGCGGCTGATGACCTCCTTGCCCAGCCCGTCCCTGGGGGGGGGGGGTGGGAGCGGTGTCACCAGGGGGTCCCCGGGGGAGTCCAGGGGTCCCGGGACCCCTGCCCACACTCACGCCACGGGGATGGGCCCCACGGTCCACTCCAGCTCCAGGTAGGGCTGCCCCGGGCGCAGCCGCAGCACCTGCGAGCACCACGCCGAGAAATTCTGGTGCAGCTCCTGCACCAGCGCAGTCTGGGGGGGAAAACGGGGACGTTCAGCTACATCGGGAAACCCCCCCCCAAACCCGAGGGACCCCCCCCCGGGACCCCCTGCCCACCTTGAGCAGGCGCGTGGCTGCGCGCTTGGCCACGGGGATGGGCGCGGAGGCGTTGGGCCGGAAGATGTAGGCGCCCGAGGCCTGGGGGCTCAGCGCGTCCCCGGCGCTGGCGTTGTACCTGGGGGGGTCAGGGCAGGTCAGGGGGGTCCCCCCTGCAGCCAGGACCCCCCCAAAACCCCCAGGAGTGTCCCCAGCCTCACCAGTAGAAGCTCTGGAACACGGGCAGCGAGAAGCCCTTGGCCAAGTTCTGGATCTCGCGCAGGTGCCCCGTGACGGGGTCGAACAGGACCCGCAGGTGCTGCGGTCAGCGGGGGGACAGCGGCAGGTCAGGCCCCCCCAGGCCACCCAGTCACCCCCCAACTGGTTTAACTGGGAGCTGGGGCTCATCCCCTCCATCTAGGGAACCCCCAGACCCCCCCAAATCTGTGTCCCCCCTGATGTCCCCTCACCTCGTTCTGGATCTGCGGCTCCGGGTCCCCCGAGGGCCACTTGGGGGAGGATCGTGGGCTCAGCTGCTTCACCACAAAGGTGCTGAACCCCAGGGGGGGGGCCCAGGCCTGGAACAGGAGCTCCCCCGGGGCCCCCCCGGCACCGCCCCGCAGCCGCTGCGTCACGCCGGACACCGGGACCACCTGGGGGGGACAGGTGAGGGGTCACGGGGGGGTTTGGGGGGGGGATACTGGGAGGTTTGGGGGGTCAAGGCTCACCTGGCTGGCCACAGGCCGGCCCTGAGGGTCACTCACGGCATAGGAGGTGCCGCTGACCGGCAGCCGCACGGGCCAGGCCACGCCCCGGGCCAGGGGGTTGTAGAGGATCACGGTGAACTGGGGGGGGGGGTGGGAGGTCACACAAGGGGGGGTGTCAGTCCCTGGGGACCACCAGAACCCCCCCCAAACCCCCCTGGGTGCTCACGTGGGCGGTGGTCTCGCTGAGGGGGCACACGCTGACATTGAGGGCGTTGCAGAACACAAAGGGGCCCTTGGTGCCCCCCAGGAGGGACAGGGCGTTGGCCACCAGCACCTGCGGGGGCGGCAGGAATTTGGGGTCACACCCAGCCCTGCCCTTGTCCCCAGAACCCTCCCCTGGCCCCCCAGGGGCTCACCTGGCAGCTGTCCCAGCCCTTGGCCAGCTGCCGGGCGTAGTCGTTGGCCACGTGCTGCCTCTCGGTGCCGGACACAGCATCGTGGTGCTGGGCCACAGCCACGGCCTCGCCTCGGGGAGGGAAAAAGGGGGTGTTGGGGGGGGTTGGGGGTGCCCAGGTCCCTCCCAGGTGTCCCCCAGGCACTCACGGAGCACGGAGCTGTCCCCAGGGCCGTAGGGACCGTCCCGTGAGGAGGGTCCGGCCAGCGCTTCCAGCTGGCTGCAGATCTGGGGGGGAGATCAGGATCAGAGGGGGTGCCCACGAGGGGATCCCCAAGCCCCGGGGTGGTCCCCACGCCCTCGGGCAGTCCCCAGGTGCCCCCCACCTGCAGGAAGCCACTGCTGAGCCGCTCGTAGCCCTTGAGTGCCGGGCGGCTGCTGAAGAAACCGGTCCAGAACTGGTGGGGCCCGTCCGAGTAGGGGAAGAAATCATCCGTCTTCAAGGGCCTGGGGGACATCCCAGCTGTCCCTCCGTCTGTCCAGCCCGCCCGGCCCTCGGCCCCTCCCCAGCCCCTCAGCCCTCCCTCACCAGGTGAGGTTGGCCCGGTGCAGCTCCTGCAGGTAACACGAGGGCGTCGAGTACAGGGCGTGGACGCGGCTGCCGTTGGCTTGCTGGGGACAAAGAGGGGGTCAGCGGGGGCTTGGGGACACCGAGGGGGGCTTTGGGGACAGCCCCTCACCCGGGCGTTGGTGTGGGCGATGAGCTTGTCCAGGTTCTTGAACCACAGGTGGGCGTTCTCGTAGTGGAAGTCGGAGCCCATGGTCATCAGGATGTGGTTGGTGCGGTACTGCCGGGCCTGGGGATACAGAGGACGCAGCTCGGACGCCCAGGGACAGCCAGGCACCCCACCCCAGGGGACAGGGACCCCCATTCCCCCCATCCCAGGAGGGACAAGGACCCTTGGGAACCCCATCCTGGAGGATAGGGACCCCCACTCCCTCAGGCCTCCCCCAATTTTCCCCACTCAGGGGTCCCAGCCCCCCTTTATCCCCCTGGCAGGACCTGGGTGGCCGCAGCCTCCAGGAAGGAGTTGACCACAGAGTCCACGTTGCGCTCGGGGCCGTCGCCGTCCACCACGGGGGGGTCGGTGCAGAGCTGGTCCCAGCACAGCCCGGGGGGGGGGTTGTACACGTTGGGCAGGATCCCTGGGGACAGCGCTGTCACCTCCCCGGCCACCACGGCCAGGGGGACAGGGGATGGGGCTGGGGACACGGCTGGGACAGGACAGAGGGGGAGAAATGGGAAGGGGACACCCCTGGGGACAGGATGGGGCCAGGGGAGAGGGGTGGGGGACACGGGAGGTGACAGGGATGGGGACAAAGGACAAAGCCTTGGGAAGGGATGGCAGGGACAGGACGGGGAGGGGCAGGCAGGGGGCAGTTTGGGGGTCCCGGGGAGTCACTGGCAGGAGGGGGGCACAGGGGGCAGTTTGGGGGGCCCGGGGGGTCACCGGTGAAGATGTCGGTGCGGGGGGGGGGGCAGGCTCGCGCTGCCCCTCCAGAGCAGCTCCAGCTCCCGGCGCTGCAGCCGCGCCCACTTGTCCTGGTGGTCCACGCGCCCCACGAACAGCCCGTCGTACCCCATCTGGGGGGGCACCAGGTCATGGGGGTCACTGGGGGCCCCCACAGCCCCACAAAGAGCCTGTCGTACCCCATCTGGGGGGGTGTCACTGCGGGGGTCCCTAAATAGGTTTGGGGGGGTGATTGGGGATACGGAGGGGGGGTTTGGGGGGGGGGGGGGCTGAGAAGGTTGGGAGTGCCAGGGAAGGTTTTGGGGGGCAGGGAGGATTTGGGGGTGCTGGGGTGATTTGGGAGTGCAGGGGAGGGTTTGGGGGTGCAGGGGAAGGTTTGGGGATGCCGAGGGTGATTCGGGGGTGCCAGGGGGGGTTTGGGGGTGCAGGGGAATGTTTGGGGATGCTGAGGGTGATTCAGGGGTGCTGGGGGGGGTTGGGGGTGCAGGGGAGGGTTTGGGGATGCTGAGGGTGATTCAGGGGTGCCAGGGGGGGGTTGGGGGTGCAGGGGAGGGTTTGGGGATGCCGAGGGTGATTCGGGGGTGCCGGGGGGGTTTTGGGCTGCCCCACCTGTGCGAAGGAGGCCGCCAGGTCGCGGGCGTGGCCGAAGGGGTCGATCTGCCAGGCCACCCTGGGGGTGCCGCAGGCCCCAAACTCGCGGCGCAGGAAGCGCCGGCCCAGGGCCAGCTGCTCCAGGGCCCCCCCATAGTGCGTCGTGGCCTCGTCGCTCATGCACCAGCCCCCCCCCACGAACTCCAGCCGTCCTGGGGGGGACAGCACCCCAAAACCCCTCAGGGGACAGGTCTTGGGGACCTCTCAGAGGTGCAGCCCTGGGCAAGTCCCCCACGGTCACACAGAGACCCCAGACCCCCACCCCAGTGCCACCCACGATCCTCCCAGTCCCCCCCATCCCTTTCTGTCCCCCCCCAGTCCCTCCCAGTGCCCCCCATGTTCCCGAGTCGCTCCGTACCCTCCTGCACCAGCTCCCTGACCAAACTCCGCGTGGCCTCGTCCTGCTGCCGCCACCAGCGCGCCAGGAACGCCACCTCGGCGTAGACGAAGCGCCGGGAGGGGACGGCCACCAGCTGGGCCACCACCGAGTCCAGGATGTACTGGACCCCTGCGTGCTGGTCCCGGTTCCGCACTGGGGGCACGGGGGGGCACCGGGTCACCCCAAAACCCTCGGGATGGGGGAGGTCACAGCACGGGGGGACACGGTGTCACTCAGCGACCCTTGGACCCCCCCACGTCACCTCCAGCCCCTCTGCAGCACGTGGGACGTGTCCCGCCCTCAGGTGACACCACCCCCACCCGCACAGCGGCCTTGGGGACGTCACCTCCCCGCAGGTGGCCTGTGCTCCTCGTGTCCCCACTGTCCCCCCCGTGTCCCCCCCGTGTCCCCCCTGTCCCCGCCGTGTCCCCACCGTGTCCCCGCTGTGTCCCCCCCGTGTCCCCGCTGTCCCCACGCACCCCCATAGTAGTACTGGTCCACCGTCTTGAGCCACCCGACGTCGTCGTGCGAGTGCGGCACCAGGTGCACGTTCAGCATGTCCGGCCGGGTCGGGGGGCACGACTGGGGGGGGTCGGGGGGGGCTCGGACCGGGCTGGGCCCGCGGGACCCCCCGGAACAGCCCCGGGATCCCCCCGCCGCTGCCCCGGGAGGACCGTTGGGCTCCGGAAGCGGTTGGCAAAACCAATGGCCCCAGTTCCCGTTTTCTCAGAGTGCCCAGTGCATCCCAGTGCCCCCAGCTATTCCAGTTCCCCTTTCTTGAGGGCGATCCGGTGTCCCCTCAGCCTCTCCCGGTGACCCCAGTCCATTCAAGTTCCCGTTATCCCAGGACACGCCGGTGCCGCCCGTCCCTCCCGATGTCCCCAGGCTATCCCGGCCCCCCCAGTCTCTCTCTCGCCGGCCCCTCGGTCCCACCTGGTACCCGCAGCCCGCGGCCGCCCCGATCAGGAGCAGCAGCAGCGGCAGCGCCGCCGCCCCGGGCACCGCCATGACACCCATGGTCACGTGACCGCACGCTCACATGACCCGCGAGCTCGCCCCGCCCCGTCCCTAGCGCCAGCCAATGGGCGGTCGGGAAAAGGCGCTGCTGCGCGCCGCGCGCTCTGATTCGCCGCTGCTGCCCGCGGGGGCGGGGCGTAAGGAGACCGCGCCGGGCGGACGGCGGGAGCGACAACGGACGGGAGCCAATGAGGAGAAGACAGCGGCCGTGATTGACAGCTCTTGGGGAGGGCGTTGGCAACGGCGGGAAACGACCAGTGGCCAATGAACGGTGGCGGCTCCCGAGGCCCCGCCCACGACGAGCCCCCCTCAGAGCCCCCTCAGCCCCCCCTCGGCTCTCAGAGCCCCCTCAGGCCCCCCGACTCCCCTGGGCCACCCCTCAGATGCCCCCGAGATAACTTTGATCCCACTCAGACCCCCCCAACACCTCTTTGACCCCCCTCAGATCCCCCCGACTCCCCCTGAAAGCCCCCCAGGACTCCCCCTCCCAGTTCCTCCCTCTCCTGGGGGGCTCCGTCACCCCCGTTCACGTACAGACAGACCACACCAGTGCCAGGACCCCCTTTTATTGCCCCCGCGGGGACCCCCATCCCCCGTCACCATGGCGGGGACATGGGTTGGGGGTTCTGCAGGTAGGACATGACCACGGCCGAGATGGAGAGCCTGGGGGGGGGGGGACACAGATGTCAGAGACCCCCCCAAACCCGGCCCGGGACCCCCCAGGACCCCCCGGCACTCACATGAAGCTGCTCATCATCTGCTTGGTGTCCTCGGAGCTGCGGGAGTTGGCGAAGCTGATGAAGGAGCAGTAAACGGCGATCCAGGCGCACCACTTGAGCTGGGGACCCCCGGGACACCGCCGTGAGACCCCCGGGGGACCCGCGGCGATGGGGCCTGAGACCCCCAAGATCCCCTGGAGACCCCCGGCGTGGGCAGGAGACCTCCGGAGAGCCCTGAGATCCGCCGGGAATGGCCCTGAGCCCCACCAGGGGCTCTCTCTGTGCCTCCCTTTCCCCGAATTGCCCTCAGAACCGATCCCGGTACCGGTACCCCCCGGCAGCTCCCGGTGCCGCCCGCGCCGCACCTTGAGCATGAGCCCGCACATGCTGAACACCATCCCCAGCAGGTTCATGTAGTCGGGGGTCGGGTCCTCCAGCGCCGGGTTGGTCTCGGTGGCCGGGGGCTTGTACCTGGCGGGGGAAGGGGGCTCCGTCAGCCGGGACCCCCGCGGATGCCGCTGATCTCTGCCCGGTTCTGCCGGCCCCTCCGCGGTCCTCCCCTCTCCCTCTCTCGGTCCCTCTCCCGGTCCCACCTGGCCACTTTGCCGGGTCTCCGCGGGTCCGCCATCGCCCCGCCGCCACCGCCTCTTCCGCCGCCGCCGGAAGGGGCCCGGCCCCCGGTCCCAGCCCCGGTCCCGCCTCCGGCCCCATCCCCGGCCCCCGGTGCCAGCCCCGGTCCCCTCATGGCGTTCCCGAGGCCGCGGCCCGCCCAGGCCGAGCTGCCCCGGCAGCGGGTGCGGACCCTGCAGTGCGGGCAGGGCGCGGTGCGGGCCGCCCGGTTCAACGGTGAGACCGCGGAGGACGGAGGGACCGGGGGTACCGGGGGGAAACAGGGAACGGGGGAAGAGATCAGGACGCGGAGGTGAAGAGGGGGAACCGGGCAGGGGGTGCCGGTTTGGGGGTCCTGGGGGTCACGTCCCTTCACCCCCGTGCAGCGGATGGGAATTACTGCCTGACGTGCGGCAGTGACAAGACGCTGAAGCTCTGGAACCCGCACAAGGGCACAGCCCTGCGCACCTACCAGGGCCACGGCTACGAGGTGCTGGACGCCGCGGGGTAAGGAGGGGCTTTGGGGACCCCTGCCCGCCGCGGGGAGCCCCCACCGCGCTCACGGGACCCCCCCTGCGCCCCGCCAGGTCCTTCGACAACAGCCAGATCTGCTCCGGCGGCGCCGACAAGGCCGTGGCGCTCTGGGACGTGACCACGGGGCAGGTGGTCCGCAAGTACCGGGGACACGCCGGGGTGAGGAGGGAACGGGGGGCGGTTTGGGGAGGAGGATTTGGGATCCTGCGTGAGGGGCGAGGCACTAATTCCCTGCTTCTCCCACAGAAGGTGAACTGTGTCCAGTTCAACGAGGAAGCCACTGTCATCGTGTCTGGTGAGGGAGTGGTTTGGGGGAGACTCTGCACCCCCTTTTCCCACCCTGACCCCCCTTTTTTTTTCGCCCGAACCCCTCTTTTTCCCCAGGCTCCATCGACTCCACAGTGCGGTGCTGGGACTGCCGCTCCCGCCGCCCCGACCCCATCCAGGTGCTGGATGAGGCCAAGGACGGCATCTCCAGCGTGAAGCTCTCATCCCACGAGATCCTGACAGGGTGAGGGACGAGCCCCCCGGCACCGGGGCACCCCCTGAACTGGGGACCCCCTAAACCTCCCCCCTCCCCGCAGCTCCGTGGACGGGCGTGTGCGGCGCTACGACCTCCGCACAGGGCAGCTCTGCTCCGACTACATTGGCAGTGAGTGGGGCCCGTGGGGGGGCCCTGGGGGGGCTCCCAAAGCTGGGGAGGCTCCGCGGGACCCCCCAAACTCCCCGTGTGCCCCCAGGCCCCATCACCAGCGTGTGCTTCAGCAAGGACGGGCAGTGCGTGCTGGCCGCCAGCCTGGACTCCACGCTGCGGCTGCTGGACAAGGACACTGGGGAGCTGCTGGGCGAGTACGGCCCCCCCCCGAAACCCTGCGCTCTCCGGGGGGTTTGGGGGACCCCCAGCTCACCCCGTGTCCCCCTCCCCAGGTACACAGGTCACCGTAGCACGACGTACAGGCTGGACTGTGCCCTGAATGAGCAGGACACGCACGTGGGCTGCGCCTCTGAGGACGGCCATGTCTACTTCTGGAACCTGGTGGAGGTGAGGGAGGATCCGGGGGGGGGGGTTTGGGGACACCCTCGACCCCCCCCTGACCCCCGGTGTCCCCCCAGGGTTCACTGGCGCTCAGCCTGCCCGTGGGCCAGGGCGTGGTGCAGTCACTGGCCTTCCACCCGCGCCTGCCCTGCCTGCTGGTGGCCACCCAGGGCCAGGTGACGCTGTGGCGTGAGGACACCTTCCAGCCCGAGGGGGACCCCAACACCTGACGGGGCCTGGGGGGACCCCGGTGACAAAGAATAAACCCCGAGTGGAGACCCTGCCGTGCTTTATTGGGAGCTGGAATAAATAAATACGAGCGCTGGGGGGAGGGGGACAGGCAGGGAGGGGCGCTGGGGACAGGGGGGACACTCGGACAGGGGGGTGCAGGTGTGGGGGGCCCCTGTCCCCCCCCAGGGGGACTCGCCCCACTGTCCCCCACGCCGTGGGAAGCGCCGAGCCGGGAGCCCCTGCAGAGGTGGGGGGGGCTCAGCACCCCCAAAGCTGAGCCAGGGGGGTCCCTCAGACCTCGGAGGTCCCCGCGGGCACCGGGAACGCGTCGGCACTCCGGGCAAACGTCTCGGCCACGAGCAGCGGGAACACGAGCGAGGCGTCGGCGTAGACCTGGCCCAGGGCAGGGGGTCAGGGGGAAAACCCCCACCCTGTGCCCCCCAAATTCCCCCCTCGACCCCCCAGGCCCCCCCACCTTGACGGGGGTGGCGTCCACGCGGATCTTGCCCCAGGACACGGCCTCATCCGGCCGCGCGCCCGAGTCGGAGCCGTCGAACTCCTGCGCCGTGTTGACGTAGACGGAGAAGTCGGCGCCGTTCCGCTGCCGAGGGCGACATCCGGGTGAGCCCCCCGGCCCCCCCCCCACTGCGGGGGGCCCCAAGCCCCCTCCCTGCCCCAGGGGTCCCCTCACCATGAGGTTGGCGTTGGCGATGTGGTGCTTGACCAGGCCCCCGCCCAGGATGATCATGCCGGTCTTGTGGGCGAAGATGGCCTGGGTGTTGATGAGGCGCAGGTCTGCGGACACAGTGCTGGTCAGGGCGCCCTCAGGGCACCCCCAAATCCCCTGGGGCACCCTGGGGAGTCCCCAAGGGGACACTCACCCTCCACGATGTCCAGCACCAGCCCTGGGCGCTTGTAGGAGTGGAAGAAGATCATGTCCCCCAGGGAGCCGTCGGTGAGCGCCGGGCTCAGCACCGGGATGTTGTTCTGTGGGGAGATGGGGGGACGCGGTGACAGCCGCTGGCACCCACGGTGACACCCCCCGGAGCCCCCCAGTGCCCCCCCAGTACCTTCTGGGCCCAGTAACAGATGGACTCGGGGTTGTTGATCTCCTTGCCCAGCCGGGCGATCATCCGGGACGGTGTCCACCGCACGCCCTGCAGGGACCCAGCTCAGGAACCTTGGCCAGGGGCGCCCCAGGGTGTCCAGGGACCCCCAAGCTCCCTCCCAGCGCTGAGGGATCCCAGGTTGGAGTCCCCCACCCTCACCTGCGTGTCCTGCTCGTCCACCATCCGCTCCAGGATGGGCATCAGCCAGTCCTCGAACTTGCAGTAGTTGTCGTTGGGCACCAGCAGGTTCCCGATCCTGAGGGACCCCAAAGCAACCCCGAGGTGACCCTGAGGTGGCCCCAGCCGTGGCCCCAGCCCCCCATGCTTATCCTCCAGACCTGTTAATGCCGTTCTCCCGCAGGTCCCGGCCCCGCAGGCTGAAGTCCCCGATGTAGGTGGGCGCCAGGCACTTGATCAGGTCCTCCTCAATCCCCCCGGCCGTGGTCACCAGCACGTCCACCTGCCCAGGGCAGGGTCAGCGCCTCAGGGACACCCGTGTGCGACCACCCCCACCCCCTGGAACCTCACAGGGACCCCCTTGGGACACCCCAAGGCCTTGAGGGCTCCTGGCCATGGGGCAAGTGGGACAGCGGACCCTGTGACTGCCTGCGGTGCCCAATGTCCCCACACCCTTCTCACTGTCCCCACATTATTGCCAAGTGTCCCCACAGCATCCCCAGCGTTCCCACGCCCTTCTCAGGTGTCCCCTGTCCCCCGCTGCACGAGGTAGCGGATGCTCTCCCTGTCCCCTGTCCCCCTATCACCACGCCGTGCTGCACGAGGTAGCGGATGCTCTCCCTGTCCCTGTCCCCCTGTCCCCCTGTCACCACGCCGTGCTGCACGAGGTAGCGGATGCTCTCCCTGTCCCTGTCCCCCTGTCCCCTGTCCCCCTGTCACCATGCCGTGCTGCACGAGGTAGCGGATGCTCTCCCTGACGCCGGAGCTGACGAGGTTGGAGGTGAAGCCCAGGAAAATGGTGCAGCCCGAGGGCGGCCGAGGCCCGGCCATGGCCGCTCGCTCCCGCTGCTCCGCGCTCAGCGGCTCCAGCTTGGCCGCGATCTGCGGGGAGGACACCGGGGGCGTCACACCGAGCCCGGGCCCCGCCTCGCCCTCCCGGTGCGATCCCCCCCGGGCCGCACCATCCGCTCGATCTCGGCCACCGCCTGCGCGAAGCTCGTGGCCTGGAAGCCGGTGGTACGGAAGGAGCGGAGCAGCGCCGCGTGGTCGGCGCCGCCCGAGAAGTCGTAGCCGCGCACCGGGAGGGCCTCGGCCGGGAGGGCCCCGCTGGGCCGCAGCACGGCCCGGAGCGCCTCTCCCGGCGCCTCTCCCGGGGCCGCCATGGCTCGGCCAGGCCGCTCAGGGCGCCGCCATCTTAGGCCGCGCCCCCCGCGCCGTGCACCTGCGCGATCCCTCCGCCGTGCGGCTGCGCGCCGCCATCTTGCTCAGCCTCCCCGCTCGCCTTTTCCGTACAGCCGCGCGCCGCCATCTTGGCGGGACGGCGGCCGTGGAGGGACGGGAATCTCGCAGACGCGAAAAGGCGCCGGTGCCGAGGCCGGCGCTGCACTGAGGGAGTCCCGGCACGGCCGCAAGCGCCCCAAACCCGCCCAAATTCACCCCAAACCCGCGGGGGCGCACAAGCTCCGCTCCAGTCCAATCCTTTAATACCCATGAATAGGCGGCAGCGTCCAGCCCCACCGACGTCCCGGACCCGGGCCCTGCCCCGCCACAGTGGGGAGCGCACCGGGGAGCCCGCGGGGCGCGGTCTGAGCCCTCCCGCCAGCATCAGGTCCGGAGCCTCCACACCTCCACCGAGAGTCCCCCCGAGGCCGCGGCTACCACGTCCCCGTCCACACTGATCTGGGGGAGGCCAGAGGAGCGTCAGGGGAGCTGGGGACACCCCGGGGGAGCTTGGGGGGCATCCCAGGAGGGGCTGCGTGTGCACACGCGTGTGCAAGGGCTGGGGACAGCTCCTCACCCCGTTGAGGACGTCGTCGTGTGTCCAGGAGCAGATGGTGCGGGGGGGATCTGTGGGGACGTGGATCTGCAGGAAAGGAAAGGCAAAGCCGGGGGTCAGAAGCGCCCTCAGCCCAGCGAGGAGCCCCCCAGCCCTCTCAGGGCCCCCCCAGCCCAGCCCCGCGGGGCCGAGCCGTGGGGACCCCCACCCGCAGCGTCCTGTCCGTGGACGTGGTGTAGAGCGAGCCCAGCGAGTGCCAGAGCCCCGTGATCTGCAGCCGGTGCCCCACGTCGAAGTACTGCAGGGGGACAGAAACCCCTCCTGAGGCTCGGGAGAGGGGACCTGACCCCCACAACCCCCCGTGACCCCCCAAAGTCCCTACCCGGGCGGGCTGGAAGCCGCCGCTGCCACTGCCGAACAGGTACACACGGCCCTGGTTGTCCCCAGCCCAGAGCTGCGAGCCCCGGTAGGACATGGACAGCAGGTAATTGTCCAGCTGTGGAGGACACCTGAGGGTCACCGCGGAGGGCACAGGGGACCCTCCGGGGGAGGACGTGGGGCACAGCCCCCACCTGCAGCCGCTGCAGGACGGCGCCGGCGCGGCGGTCGAACACCACGAGGGTCCGGTCCTCGCTGCCCGACACGATGAGCCGCTCGTCGGCTGCCAGCGACAGGACAGCGCTGGCGTGGGGCTTGTAGCTGCTCACCTGGGCCTGCCCGGCTGGGAGGGGGGTGGGGGGGTCAGGGGGGTCAGTGGGACACCCCCAGAGCCCCCACCCCGCCCAACACCCCCCCAGTACCTCGCGGGTCGTACACGGTCACCGTCTTGTCGTAGGTGCCGGTGACGAGGACGTCGGGGCGGTACGAGAGGCACAGCACGGCCGCCTTCTCCCTGGGGGAGCGGGGAGTCAGCGGGACCCCCGCGGCCGCCCCCAGCCCCCTCCGGCCCCCCCGGGCCGTACCTGATCTCCCCGAACTGCTGCCCCTCGGCCGCCAGGTCCCAGAGCTTCACGGTGCTGTCCCAGGAGCCGGAGCAGACCCGGGTGTCCCGCGCAGCCAAGCACCAGACCCAGCCCTGGGGGGTGGGGGGGGACCCACAGGCGCTGCCGGACCCCAAACCCGCCCCGGGACCCCCCGAGGGAGGGGGTTGTGGGGTCTGAGCCGCACCTTGTGGGTCCCGCTGCGCCCCGAGCCCAGCGCCTTCACCAGCACCTTCCCGGGGGGGCCCCGGCCCAGCTCCCGCAGGTCCCACAGGTTCACGTTGCGGTCGCGGCCCCCCGAGACGCACAGGGACCCCCCCTGGAAACGGGAAGGGGCCGCCGGTGAGCTGGGGACCCTCCTGGAGCTCCAGGAGACCTCCCCGCCCCCCCCCCAGGGCCCGGCGGGTCCCACCTGCAGCAGCAGGACGGAGTCGACGGAGGCGAAGTGCCCCTCGTCCAGGGAGAAGTGCTCCATGGGGGCCCCCCCGGCCCCCCAGCGCTCCAGGTGCTCCTCCAGGTCCTCGCACGCGGCCGCCCAGTCGAAGCCATCCTCTGGGGGGGGCCCCAAAATCGTGGGTGGTCCCCAAGCCTGTCCCACAGACCCTTCAGAGGATGGCGGCTGCGCAGGTGGGGATCCCACCCAACGCCGAGGTTTGGGGCGGCCAGGAGGGTCCCCCAGAGACACCTCGGGGTCCTTTCCCGGGGGGGCAATGGGGCGCTGGGGAGGGGGGAATGGGGCTTCGGGGGGGTCCCAACTCCCCACATCTACCCCCGAGGTGCCCCCAGCGAACGCGGCGGGACCGGGGACATCCCCCCGCCCCCCGGGAGGGTCCCGGGCGCCCCCAGACCCACCTGGCAGCGCGGGGAGGGGGCGGCGGGCGCGGCGCTGCAGCCGGAGCCGCCAGGCCACGGCGTCCCGGGCCACGTCCCGCAGGGCCCGGCAGACGCACGGCAGCACCCGCCGCACCTCCCGCGCCCGCAGGAAGCCGCAGATCCGCAGCAGCAGCTCCGGCGGCAGCGCCAGGAGCCCCCCCGGGACCCCCGCGCCCGCCGCCGGCCCGTCGGGCTCCGCGGGAGAGGCGGCGGCGGGCGCGGGGGGCCCATCCATGGCTGGGGAGGGGGAACGGGGTCAGCACCGAGCGCGGCCCCGGCACTGCTCCCCGTCCCTCCGGGACACCGGGATCCGCCCCAAAGCGGGACCACCCTCCCCGGTTGCCCGGTATCGCGAAGTCCTCACTCCGTTCCCCCGGTACCGGGACGCACCCCAACACCGCCCTCCCGCCTCAAATCAGAGCCCCCGGCCCTCCCCTCGCCCCCCCCGGTACCGGGTCCCGGCCCAGCCCGGCCCCGCCGCGTCCCGTCGCCACGGCCACGGCGGGAGCCACTTCCGGCGCGACCCGCGAACCAGCCAATGGCATTGCAAGCATCGCCATGACGTCATCAGGCGGCACCGGAAGCGAGCCACGTGCGGCCATGGAGGCAGCTCCGGGAGCGGCAGCTCCGGGAGCGCGGAGCGACCCCAAAATCCCCCCGGACCCCCGCAGAAACCCTCCCCGTTGTCCCCCCCGGTAACAAACGACACGGACACAGCGCACGGTCCACAACGGCCTTTCTTGTGCCGCCCGGCGCGACACAACCGGGTCCCCGCCCCCTCCCTCGCCACACCCTCCCCCCGATCCCCGCCCTGTAAACGGTAAAAAAACGGAACAAAAACGGGCAAATCAAACACGCGGAACGTGGCACCGACTCGCTCACGACGAAGCACAACGGCGGTGGCTCGGCCCCCCCCGGCCCCCAGCCCCCCCGCGCCCCCCCCGCCCGGGGCTCGACGCGTTCCTGTGGACGTGTGTGGGGGAGGGGCGGAGGCTTCATGCGGGGGGGACACGGGGACACCGGGGAGACACACGGGAACGGGCCCCCCCCACCCTTTTTTGGCCCCTCCAGCCCCGATTTTCGCCCTCCCCCACCAGGGATTTGGGCCCCTCCCCCAGGGTTTGGAGCCCCCGCCGCGGGTCCCCCCCTCCCGCGGCCCCCACCCCCAGCCCCCCCCCCTTTATTCGTTCCCCGGGGGTGCAACTGCTCTCGGGGCCCCCCCCGGGACCGGGGCACCGCGCCCCGGCCCCCCCGACCCCCCCCGGGCACCGCGGGGTCCCTCCCGGCCGCCGTCCCCGACGGGCTCCCGGCGCCGACCTGAGGGGGAACAGCAGGAGCGATGGTTGGAGGGGGGAGGGGATCACCTGTGCCCCGCCCCCCGGGGGTTTTTGGGGTGCTGCGCCCCCCCCGCACCTGTTTGAGGTGTTTGCACCTGGCTTAGACCCCGTAAAACGCCGCCAGCCGGTCCTTGAGCAGGGGGGGGAACTGCTCCGAGAACTGCTGCCAGTTCTCCTCACCCACCTGGGCCTTGAAACCGTGCAGGATCTGCGGGGAGGGGGCGAAAAATCAAAACCTGGGGGCCCTGCAGGGCCCCCCCCAAAGAACTGCGGGGTCCCCGAGCCCCCCGGCCTGTGGTTACCTTGTAGAACATGTCCCGCAGGTCGTCCTTGGGGCTCACCCAGGACGCGACGGCATCGCAGAAGAAGATGAAATCCTGGGGGAAACACCCCAAAAATGGGGCGATGGGGAGGGGAACAAGCCAGGGACCCCCAGTTTTGGCTGGAGACCAAAAATCCCCCCCCTAAAACCACCCCATCAAGGGCTGGGATCCCCCCGAGGGTAACCCCCACCCCTCACGCTCTTCACTCACCCCAAAACAAGGAGCACTTGGCTCCAGAACAAGGTGCTCCCCCCCCCAAAAAAAAAAAAATACCCTGGAGAGCCCCCCAAAACCTGGGACCCCCCCGCACCTGCACGACCCCCCCAGGGTTGACCCCGATCATGACGCAG
The DNA here is from genome assembly GCF_009650955.1 of Corvus moneduloides. Classification (NCBI taxonomy): domain Eukaryota; kingdom Metazoa; phylum Chordata; class Aves; order Passeriformes; family Corvidae; genus Corvus; species Corvus moneduloides. Next base: position 511,438 of record NC_045507.1, read on the forward strand.
ATCCCCCGGAAGGCCGAGTCCTTCTCCTCGTTGTCGCGGATGTTCCGCAGCGACGTGCACCTGGTGGGGGCAAAAGGGGGAGAAATCGGGGTTCAGCGCCCTCCAACCCCCACCCCCCAAGTTCTGGGGACCCCCAAAAGCCGCCGCAGAACTCACCAGGGCCGGATGAACTGCTGCAGCATCGGGGCCACCTCCTGCGGGCACACGAAGCCGAGGCGCCCGATGGTGATGGCTGGGGAGAGAGTGGGACACGGATTGAGGATTTTGGGGAGGGACTGAGGATTTTGGGGACCCCCCCTCACACGCAGGAACTGTTGGGGGAGCCCCTCAAAGGCTCACCCGTGTTCTCCAGGAGCGTTTTGGGGGTGTTGGGGCGGTTGATGATCTCCACGAGGTTGTTGAGGACCATGGGGACGTAGGGCTGCATCTCCGCGCCTGGGGGGGCAAAGAGGGGTTCAGGGGAGCTCTGGGGGGGTTGGGGGAGCTCTGGAGGTCTCAGGGGAGCCCTGGGGGGGCCGCTCACCCATCTGCATGCAGATCTCCCCGATGGCCCAGGTCGCGTTGTTGCACACGGAGATGAACTCGGGGTTCAGGTTGGTGCCGAGGATGGGCATGAACTCGGCTGGGGGAGGGGGCACAGGTGAGCGCAGACAAACCCCCCGCCCACCCCAAATTCGGGGGACCCCAAAACTCACCGATGCAGGGCTTGACGTGCACAAAGCAGGCCTTGGTGAGGTCGCCCAGGAGGGCGAAGGAGCTCTGCCGCACCTCGGGCATCGTGTCCTGGGGCAGCGAGGGCACGGGTGAGGGCAGGGGTGAGGGCCCGGGTGGGTGTGGGAGGGGTGTGGGGGTTCGGGGGTCCCCCCCTCACCTGCATGCACTGGAACAGCAGGGTCATGATGTTGGAGCGGGCCACCAGCTGCTCCACGTGGCCGCCGAGCCCTTCGGCCAGGCCGCTGAGCAGGTCCAGCGCCACGATCATGAAATCCTTGTCGGGGGCCTCGTACTGCTCCGGGTGCTGGTTGTACATCTGGGGGGGCCGCTGTCACCGCGGGGGGGTGGCTGGCACCTCCCCGGCCCCCCCCCCAGCGCCGGCGAGGGGCTCACCATGGCCTGGGCCAGCGTCTTCTGCACCAGGGTGACGCAGCGCTGGTAGACGGGCTCGCAGTAGGGCAGGAAGCCGCTCTGTAGGGCCGTGGCCACCGAGGACAGGCACTGGGGACAGCAGGGGACGTCGTGGAGGGGCGGCTCGGGGACGGCCACCCCCACTCAGGCCACCCCCGACCCACCTCCAGCAGCGGGAACAGGTCCTTGTCCTCGTCCTTGAGCTCGTTCCACTTCTGGATGAGCGGCGGCATCAGCTTCTGGATGTACTCCTGTGAGCAGGGGGTGTCACACGGGGTGGGGACACCCCGGGGGGGCTTGGGGACAGCGGGGAGGGGGTTGGGGACACGCAGCAGCCGTGCCCTGAGGGCCCTCAGACCAGTGAGATCCACAGGGGGAGTTCAGGATTCGAATGTCTGTGGTCATCAGCGGGCTCGGACAGGGGGACGGGGACAGCCGGGGGGGGTTGGGGACACTGAGGGAGGCTGGGGACTCACCGGCTGGTTGAGGTGGTGGCCCACGGAGTCAGCCAAGGTGCCGATGGCGTCGTAGAGGATGAGCAGGTTCTTGTGCTGGTACTTGCCGAAGGCAAAGACGAGCGTGTCCAGGATGAAGCTCAGGTACGGCACCAGCTCCGTGCACGCCTCCTCCTCCAACGTGGCGAAGGCACTGGGGACAAGGACACCCCAAAACGGGGTCAGGGACCCCAAGAAAACCCCACAGGACCCCCCCCCCCCATCCCAAACCAGGCTGAGAGCCCCGCCGGGTCAGGCAGTACGAACACAAGGCGTCCTCACGGGGATCGGGGGAACGGTGTCATCACCCCCGGGGGGGCTCAGAGCCATCCCACAGACCCTGAACGTCCCCAAACCACCCAAAACCCCCCCCAGCAGCGTCACCTGTCCCCACCCAGCGTCACCTGCAGGCGGCCTCCTGCACGCGCTTGTTGCTGTCCAGGATGCGCTGCAGCAGCTCGGTCATGAGGGGCTTCAGGTAGAGCTCGGGGGGCTGCGCCACCACCCAGTGCGCGTAGCGGCTCAGCGTCCAGCAGGCGATGGAGCGGACCAGGGCCTTGCGGTCAGCCAGGCACCGGATCAGGTGTGGGATCAGCTCGGGCAGGTAGGGCACCATGCCCTGCATGCAGCCTGCGGGGCGGGCACGGCGTCAGAGCCACCCGGGCTTGGGGTTTTCCCTCCCAAGAACGGGTTCCTCCAGCGAGATCAGGGTTTGGTCCCCTAAGGGTAACTCTGAGGGTCAGCCAGGACAGGGATTTTCCCCTTCAAAGAACCGGGATCCCTCCCCAAGAGCAGGATCTCCCCCCAAGGTCAGTCTGGGGCTTCGCCAGGACTGGGATTGGGTTAGAAATCCCTCATGATCAGGATTTTCCTCCCCAAAACCAGGATCCCCTGGATCAGGATTGGGTTGGGGCTGTGTTTTGGGGTCCCCCAGGATGGGGATGCCGTCCCCAAAGGGCCATTTTGGGGTGCCCACCTTCGGCGATGGCCCCCAGGACCAGGATCCCTGACTCCTTGACCACCCACTCGAGGTGGAAGAGCAGCTCCTTGAGCAGGGGCAGCAGGTGGGGCAGCAGCTCCTCCCGGAACACATTGGCCAGGACGTCCAGCGCCGCCGCCGAGCACTTCCCTGAAGGGGTTAATGACACCCTGGGGACACCCCAAAACCACCGGGGACACCCCAAAACCTGCACAGACACCCCAAAACCCAGAGGAACACCCCAAAACCCCACAGGAGATGACCCAAAACCCCACAGGATTTCAGGGATTTTGGGGTCACTCACTGCACCAGGTGTGCCGTGAGCTCAGGAGAGGGTTTGGGATTGGATTTTGGGGTGGATTTCAAGGATTTCAGAGTGGATTCTGGGGTGGACTTTGGGGCATATTTCAGGGATTTCAGGGTGGATTTTGGCGTGGATTTCAGGGATTTTGGGGTGGATCTTGGGTGGATTTCAGGGCGGATTCTGGGGTGGACTTTGGGGCAGATTTCAGGGTGGATTTTGGGGCGGATTTCAGGGTGGATTTTGGGGTGGACTTTGGGGCGGATTTCAGGGTGGATTTTGGGGTGGACTTTGGGGCGGATTTCAGGGTGGATTTTGGGGTGGACTTTGGGGCGGATTTCAGGGTTGATTTTGGGGTAGACTTTGGGGTGGATTTCAGGGATTTTGGGGTGGATTTTGGGGTGGACTTTGGGGCAGATTTCAGGGATTTCGGGGTCGCTCACTGCCCCAAACCCCGACGCCGTGTTCCTACGCAGGTTCCAGTCGGACAGGGCGTCGTCGTCGTCCTCGTCGTCGCCGTCCCCGTCGCCGTCCCCACCCCGCTGCTCCTCGTGCGCCAGGGTCACCGTGCGCGACTTGTGGAAGCGCGGCTTGATGTCCTGGTCACTGTCAGGGACCGCCTCGTCCTCCTCCACGTCGCCCTGGGGGGAATCGCGACGTGACATCATCGTATCATGGCGTGATGTCATCGTATCACGGCATGACGTCGTATCGCGGCGTGACGTCATATCGCGGCAGCGCCCGGATCAGACAGTACGAACACAAACGACCATCACGGGGGTCAGTTCAGGTTGGTCATCATCTCCAGGGCACCCCAGTGCTCCCAGTTACACCAGTATGAGCCCCCCCCAGTGCTCCCAGTGCCCACCTTGAGCAGGATGATGTCGATCTCCGAGTACCTCATGCCGTGCACCAGGATTGGGATCAGCCTGGATTGAGGGTGGATTTTGGGGTCACTCACTGCACCAGGTGTGCCGTGAGCTCTGGGGTGGGTTTTGGGGTGGGTTTAGGGGATTTTGGGGTCACTCACTGCACCAGGTGTGCGGTCAGCACATCCTTGCAGATCGGCTGCTCCGCCAGCGTCAGCCAGAACTCGCAGGCCTCGAGCGCCACGTTCTCGTCGCTGTCCTGCGTCCGCTGCAGCATGTACTGGGGTGGGGGCACAGGTGAGCTCACCTGGCACAGGTGACCCCAAAAAACCCTCACCTGGGCACAGGGAACCCCTCAAATCCCTCACCTGGGGGGGATTCTGGGCTCACTCACTGCTCTGGAGCGGGTTTGGGGGGGGGATTCTGGAGTATTTTGGGGTGAATTTCAGGGATTTCAGGGTCACTCACCGCACCAGGTAACCCTTAAACCGCTTGCCCGTGCCCAGGTGACCCCAGGCCCCACGCTCACCTGGATGATGCTGTACATGTGCGGGATCAGGCGGTCGATGCGCACCTCCAGCAGCATCACCAGCGCCCTGCAGACGTTCTTGCGCACCTCGGGGTCCTCATCCACCGCCAGCGCGAACAGGTGCTGGGGAGGGGCACAGCTGAGACCCCAAAACGCTCCCCCGGGACCCCAAAACCCTCCCCTGGGACCCCAAAACTCCCCCCAGGACCCCCAGGGGCGCTCCCACCTCGATGAAAGTGTCGATGTTCTCCATCAGCGCCTGCGCCCGGTCCATGATGAACTGGTTGACGCAGGCGATGGCGTGGGACCTGCAGGGCAGGGGGGGTCACCTGGAGCCCCAAAACCCACCCTAAAACACACCTGGGAACTCCCAGACCCACGTGGAGCCCTAAAACCCACCCTGAAACCCACCTGAACCCTCCTAAACCCACCTGAAGGCCCCCAGACCCACCTGCAACCCCAAAACCCACCTTAAAACCCACCTGAACACCCCCTAAATCAACCTGGCCCCCCCAGCGCTGTACTTGGGGGACACCTAGGACTGTTTTAGGGCTGCCCAGTGTGACCCCTCCCCCAAAAAAATGGGGAGCAATGGGAGACAAATTTGGGAATCCAGGCACTTTCAGAAATCGAGATTTTTTTGGGGCCACTTCAGCAGTTCCAAGAACAACATCCCCCCACATCCCTACCCCCCCCCGAGGCAATGGGGTCACGGGCGTGTCCCCACCTGTCCCCCACACCTGATTTTGGGGCTGCAGTGCTTGAAGAACTGCAGGAACTTGGGGATCATGACGTTGAGGGGCCGGTTCAGGGCGTCGCTGTCCAGCAGCTCCGAGGAGTCCTCGCAGATCTTCTGCAGCGCCCCGAAAGCGCCCTGGGAGGGGAAAAGGGGGAGGTGGCGGTGGGATTTGGGGGTGCAGGTGGGTCTGGGGGTGTTCAGGGGGGATTTAAGGAGTGTTTTGGGGGTGCAGGTGGGTTTACAGGGTGTTCAGGCATGCTTTAGGATGGGTTTTGGGGGTTGAGGTGGGTCTGGGGGTGCTCAGCCCCACCCCAGGTGCCCCCCAGACCTCGCAGGTGTTGTAATCCTCGGAGTTGAGGAGGTTGCAGAGCTGGGGCAGCAGCTCCGGCCACATCTGCAGCTCCCCCTTGGAGGCGATGGTGGTGATCAGGATACCTGGGATGGGGAGGGACAGGTGAGCTGGGGGGCTTGGGGGGGATTTTGGGGGTTTTTGGGGCCGGTTTTGGGGTCGCCCCTGACCGATGGTGGCACGGATGAGGGACGAGGCATCGCCCAGGTGGTTCAGGCACTCCTGCTTGATGAACTCGGCCACGGGCGGGGGGAAGCTCTGGAAATGCGCCTTGACGTTGTTCTTGAGGATCAGCCCGCTCAGGGAGCGCGTGGGCTCATCTGGGGGAGGGGGAAACGGGGTGTTTGGAGGGGGGCCGGGAGCTGGATCGCCCACAAAATGGCTCCAGTGGCCACTGGCACCCCCCCAAAAACCTCTAGGACCCCCTCAAGGACCCCCAGATTGCCCCCCACCTTCGGACTTGAGACGCGTGAGCACAAAAATCAGGTAATTGTTGAAATCCGGGAACTGGTTCAGCTGCTTCAGCTTCTGTAGGGAAGTCAAGGAGCAGGCACGGACAAAAAGGGACACAGGGAGACAAGAGAGACACAGGGCCAGGGACACCCAGGGCCAAGGATGCCCATCCCACGTCGCCCACCCCAATTTTCCCATCAGCACTAAAGCCACCCCCACCCCGAGGACCTGAACCCCCCAGTCCCAAGACCCCTGCTCTGAGAGGATCTGAACCCCCCAGACCCAATCCTGGAGCTCTCAGCTCCACTCCCGGGGGTCCTCCCCAAATCCTGGTGCTCCCAGCCCCATCCCGGTGCTCCCAGCCCCATCCCGGGGGTCCCAGCCCCCAAAGATACATCCTGCACCACGCGCTGCGTGGCCGTGTTGGGCGACTGCGAGTCCTTGAGCAGCTGCAGCACCTGCTGCAGGCCCTGCTCGTCCGGCTGCCAGTCCATGGCCGGCCCGGGGGGCCCGGGGGGGGGCCCGGGGGGGTCCGTGGGAGTCCCGGGAGGGTCGTCCCGGAGGCAGCGACCCCGGCTGGCAGCGGAGAGAGCGGGAAGCAGTGTTGGGGAGGGGGCAGCACGGGTCGGGGGGGGACATTTGGGGACTCCCCCGGGATGGACTCGGTCTCCGTTGGGGGGTGTGGGGGGGGGGGCACCGCGGGGATCCCCCCGCAGGAGCCGGGACCGGGGCGGGACCCACGCGCCGCGCACGTGGGGCCGGGAATGGCGGGAGAACGGCGATGGGGGGGGGAGGGAAGGGTCCGGTGTCCCCCCCGCGCCCCCGCCCCCGGATAAACCCCCCTCCCCTCCCCCCCAACCTCCGGCACCTCCGCTGCCCCCCGGCCCCATCCGCCGCCCCCGCTTTGAGACCCTCGCCCCCCCATCCCGCCCCCCACGCGCCCTCAAAGCCTCCCCCCACCCCAGTTGCCCCCCCAGCCCCCCAATCTGCCCCCCCAGCCCCCTTCACACCTCCCCCAAGCTCCCCACCCCCCCCCCCCGTCCCTCAGTTCCCTCCCGAACCCCCGTTTCAAGCCCTCGAGACCCCCAAACCCCTCCCCGGGGCCCCCCCAGTCTCCCCCCGCCCCGTCTCCCTCACCGCCCCAGGGACCCCCCAATTCTCCCCTCAGCGCCCCCTTCGCTACCCCCCCTCCACCAGGCCCCGCGCGCCGCTCCCGCCGCCCCCCGCGCTGCCGGTACCTGCCCGGTGAGTTTTGGGGGGAGGTCCCGGTGTGTTTTTGGGGGCGATCCCGGTGGTTTTTTGCGGGGGGGGGTCCCGGTGTTCGGGGGGGGGGGGTCGGAGCGCGGCCGGGGGGGTTTCGCCGCTGCCCCCCGTGACCCCCGCCGGCCACCGTCCGCCCCGCGCGGCCGCGTCACGTGCGCAGCGGGGGCGGGGCCTCAGGGGGAAAAGGCGGAGCCACGCGCGGGAAGAGGCGGGGCTACAACGCGCATGCGCCGAGTCCCCGGAACACAGCGGGCACTACAAATCCCAGCGCACACCGCGCGCGGGCGGAACCATTGCAGGGGAAGGGGGGAACGTCACCGCCAGCCCGTTTAGCGAGCGCCAAGGGGAGCGGCGGCACTGGGGGCAACTGGGAGGAAACTGGGGGGAGTGGGAAGGGGTCCAGAGGGGACTGAGAGGAACTGGGATGGGGATCGGGGCAGCTGGGAGGAGCTGGTGGGGGGTTCAGGGGGAACTGGGAGGAACTGGTGGGGTTCTGGGCGGTCCCCCTCACGTGGGCACAGGCCAAAGGTGTCCCTCCCAAACTTTATTTGGGTGAAAACCCCCCCAAACCAGTAAAAACTCAGTGCAGGGGAAAGGGGAGGGGGTAATAAAGCAAGGTCCCTCCCACACCTGCCGCCAAAACCGCCCCTCCCCGACCCCCAAAAACTCCTCAGCACCTCCGAAACCTCTGAGCTCTTTAATGCTGCGCCGCCCCCCCCCCAAATTCCCCATTTCCCCCCAAAACGTGGATTAGGGGAGGGGGCGGGGGGCAGCGCTGTGACGTCAAGGTGGGGGTGTGACGATATAAAAGGGGCGGGGCCGGCGCCCCCCACCCTTAAATAGGTATTTACAGGGGGGGCACGGGCCGGACCCCCCACCTGGGCCAGGGCTTTTGGGGGGAGGGGGTGGGGTCGGAACCCCCCCCCCCGGTTACTTTCAAAGGGTGGGAGGGGGGGCTTCAAACGCATTTTTGGGGAAGGGGCGTGGCCAGGTGGTTTGGGGGCGTGGCCACTTCTTGGGGGTGGGCACAGGTCACGGGGGGGGGGGTCAGCACTATTTCATCAGGAATTTTTTGAGAGGGGGGTCTGGGGTCAGGACCCCCCACCCAGCGGATATTTTGGGGAGGGGGGCGGGGCCGGCGCTATTTGACCGGGAATTTTTGGGGGGGTCTGGGCCGGGCTCGGGGCCGCCCCCCAGCAGTTTTTTTTGGGGGGGGGCCGGCGCTATTTGACCAGGGGCCGCGTCTTGTCGTCGTCGCTGCACTGGTGGGCTTTGTACTTCTGCACCTCCGCCAAGTACTTGGCCCAGGCATCGCCTTTACTCGTCAGCACCTGCCCCCAAAAAAACCCCAGAACCACCCCAAAAATCGGGGGAGGGCCTTGGCACCCCCGGTTCCTCCCTCCCGACTTCCGATCCCCCACCCCGGCTCTGGCGTTCAGCCCCCGGGACGCCCCGACCCCACCCCAGGAGTTGCAAATTCCCCCCACCCCCCGGGACCCCCAGTTCCTCCCCGGGACCCCAAATTCCCTTTCCCAGCCCCCAAATCCCACCCACCCCCCGCGACCCCCAATTCCCCCCACAGCCACCAAATCCTCGCCAGGACCCCCAATCCCCCTCCCCCGATCCCAAATCCCCCTTCCCGGGACCCCCAATCCCCCTCCCCCGATCCCAAATCCCCCTTCCCGGGACCCCCAGTCCTCCCCCCGATCCCAAATCCCCCTTCCCGGGACCCCCAATCCCAAATCCCCCTTCCCGGGACCCCCAGTCCTCCCCCCGATCCCAAATCCCCCTTCCCGGGACCCCCAATCCCAAATCCCCCTTCCCGGGACCCCCAATCCTCCCCCCGATCCCAAATTCCCCTTCCCGGGACCCCCAATCCTCTCCCCCGATCCCAAATCCCCCTTCCTGGGACCCCCAATCTTCCCCCCATCCCAAATCCCCCTTCCCGGGACCCCCAACGCCACCTCCTCGTCCGTCTTTTGCTTCTTGGCCACCACTCCCGTTTTCAGGGCCAGTTTGTTGCCCCCCCGCCGCCGCCCCACCTGGGGAAGGGACACACCTGCCCCGTTACCGGGAGCGGGGGGGCCGCGGTGACCCCTGGGGCTCCAACCCGCCCCGGATCCCCCCGGAACGGGGGCTTGGAGCAACTCAAGAGGGAAAGAAACGGGGAGAGAGCCCGGAGGGACCGCGAAGGCAGCGGGACAGACGAGTCCGGCAGCGGCACCGGGGAGGAGGCACCGCCGCGACCGAGGAGCTCCAGGAGCAGCCCCGAGGAGCCCCCGGGAGCGGCCCCGCGGCCGCTCCGGTCGTGGCCCTCCACGGCCGCCCTCACGCGTTCGGGCCGGGCCGGCGGGAGCGGAGCCGGGAGGAGCCCGCGGGCCGCTGCATCCTTACGAAGCTGAGCGCGCCGCCGCTCCTCTTCGCGCCGTCGGCCCCGCGCTGCGGGCCGAGCCCGGTGCCGCCACCGCCGGACGCCTCCGCGGCCGCCGCCGCCTCGCGCTCCCGCTGCTGCTCCTCCGCCTCCATCTTCCGCTTGAAGAGCTCCAGGAAGCTGCCGTCGTTCGCGAACACGTTGACGCCGCCGCCCGGGCCCGGGGGGGGCGGCGAAGGCGCCTCCGGGGCCTCCCGGTCTTCGCCGCGCGCCGCCATCTTGTCCGCCGCCACCGCCGCCGGCGCCGCCCGATGACGTCAGCGCGACCGCCGCCGCGGCGGCGGCGCCTTTTTTTGACGTCAGCCAGAACCCCGCTGGCGGGGCGGCGTTGCCTGGCAACGCGCGGGGCTCCCGCCGCTTCGCCCCGCCCCCAGTACGGATTGACGGGCGAGTCCACCAATGGGAAGCGAAAGCGGGGAGGCCGCGGTGGCGCGCCGGCCAATCAGCGCGCGGCGGGCGGCGGCGCGGGGAAGATGGCGGCGGCGGCGGGCGGGTGGGCGGCCGAGGCCCCCGAGGAGTTCGAGGACGCGCCCGACGTGGAGCCGCTGGAGCCGACGCTGGCGAACATCATCGAGCAGCGCAGCCTCAAGTGGATCTTCGTGGGCGGCAAGGGCGGCGTGGGCAAGACCACGTGCAGGTGCGGCGGGGACGGGATGGGGCCGGGGGGACCGGGATGGGACGGGAAGAACGGGACGTGGAGGGGTCGGGATGGGGTGGAGGGATCAGGATGGGGTGGAGGAATCGGGATGGAGTGGAGGATCAGGGGGCCCCTGTGCTGGGGAGACACCGGAGCCGACACCTGGGTGGAGGGACACACAGACACCTGGGGAGGTGGCACCTGGGGACGTGACACCTTTTCCCCCCCGAGGGGGGACACACACGCCTGAGGATGTCACTCGCTCACCCCCTGCCCCCCTTTGTCGTGGCGGGCTGGCACCAGCTCTGGGGGGAACCCAAACCACCCCACGTGGGGACCAGCGGGGGCCGATCCCGAGCCAGGACCTCCCCCCCAGAGCCCCCCAAGCCCCCCTGAGCCCCCCGTGCCCGCCGTCCCCAGCTGCAGCCTGGCCGTGCAGCTGTCCCGGGTGCGCGAGAGCGTCCTGATCATCTCCACCGACCCCGCTCACAACATCTCCGACGCCTTCGACCAGAAGTTCTCCAAGGTGCCCACCAAGGTCACGGGCTACGACAACCTCTTCGCCATGGTGCGTCCGGGGGGGTTCCGCGGGGGTCCCGAGCCCCTCGGGCCGCGCTGACCGCTCCCCGTCCCCGCAGGAGATCGACCCCAGCCTGGGCGTGGCAGAGCTGCCGGACGAGTTCTTCGAGGAGGACAACGTGCTGAGCATGGGCAAGAAGATGATGCAGGAGGCCATGAGCGCCTTCCCCGGCATCGACGAGGCCATGAGCTACGCCGAGGTCATGAGGTGGGCTGGGCTGGGGGCTGCAGGGGGGCCTGGCCTCGCTGGGGGTGGGGAGGGGGCTTTGGGGGGTGTCTCTGCCTCGCTGGGGGTGGGGAGGGGGCTCTGGGCGGGGGAAATCCCGGCCGTGCTGACCCCCCCGTGCCCCCAGGCTGGTGAAGGGGATGAATTTCTCGGTGGTGGTCTTCGACACGGCGCCCACCGGGCACACGCTGCGGCTACTCAACTTCCCCACCATCGTGGAGCGCGGGCTGGGGCGCCTGATGCAGATCAAGAACCAGATCAGCCCCTTCATCTCCCAGGTGGGGCCGGGGGGGAGCCCGGGCAGGGCTCTGGGGGTCACAGGGAGCTGTCACAGCCGTGTCCCCTCGGCAGATGTGCAACATGCTGGGGCTGGGGGACATGAACGCCGACCAGCTGGCGTCCAAGCTGGAGGAGACACTGCCCGTCATCCGCTCGGTCAGCGAGCAGTTCAAGGACCCGGTGAGGCCGGGGGCACTGGGAGGGACTGGGGAGGGAGCAGGGATGGGGAAGGGGCTGAGCCAGTCTGTGCACATTCCTGAGGGGAATAAAGCCCAGGGGATGGGCAGGGATGGGGACAGGGACCCCTCAGGGCAGGGGTGGGGACAGGGACCCCTCAGGGCACGGATAGCAAAGATGGGGATAGAGATAAGGATCTCTGAGGGCCGGGATGGGGACAGGGACCTCCTGGGGGGATGGCGAGCGAGTTCCTGAGTGCTGGGCCAGCGTGTCCCCTGCCCCGCTGTTGCTGTGTCCTGCTGTCCCCTGCTGTCCCCGTGTCCCGCTGTCCCCGTGTCCCGCTGTCCCCGTCCCGCTGTCCCTGTGCCCTGCTGTCCCCTGCTGTCCCCGTGTCCCCTGCTGTCCCCGTGTCCCGCTGTCCCCTGCTGTCCCCGTGTCCCGCTGTCCCCGTGTCCCGCTGTCCCCGTCCCGCTGTCCCTGTGCCCTGCTGTCCCCTGCTGTCCCCGTGTCCCCTGCTGTCCCCGTGCCCTGCTGTCCCCTGCTGTTCCTATGTCCCGCTGTCCCCTGCTGTCCCCGTGTCCCCTGCTGTCCCCTGCTGTCCCCGTGTCCCCTGCTGTCCCCGTGTCCCGCTGTCCCCTGCTGTCCCCGTGTCCCACTGTCCCCGTGTCCTGCCCGTGGTGTCAGCGTGTCCCCGATGTCCCTGCGTCCCCCGCAGCAGCCCGGCGTGTGCATGGCCGGGTTCCTGCCCCGTGTCCCCACCGTCCCCGCTGTCCCCCCAGGAGCAGACCACGTTCATCTGCGTGTGCATCGCCGAGTTCCTGTCGCTGTACGAGACGGAGCGGCTGATCCAGGAGCTGGCCAAGTGCCGCATCGACACCCACAACATCGTGGTCAACCAGCTCGTGTTCCCTGACCCTCTGCGGCCCTGCCGCATGTGCGAGGCCCGCCACAAGATCCAGGCCAAGTACCTGGACCAGGTAACGCTCGGCTGGGGCGCAGCACTGGGCCTGGGGGGCTCGAGTTGGGGTCTGGACAGCTGACCCTCACCTGGGGGTGTGGGATGGGATTTGGGGAGCCCAGGACGGGTTTAGGCCGAGTTGCTGGACAGCTGACCCTCACCTGGGGGTGTGGGATGGGATTTGGGGAGCCCAGGATGGGTTTAGGCCGAGTTGCTGGACAGCTGACCCTCACCTGGGGGGCCAGAGGGGGCCAAACACCGGGGTCAGGAGGGGGAAGGAGCTTCTGGGGGTGGGATTGGGGCTCTGGGACCCTCCCCAAAAGCTTTGGGGTGGGGCAGTTTGTGGGTCCAGGATTCTTCTGGGGTTGGAATTGGGACTGGGGACTTTTCCCAAAGCAACTGGGGGAGTCTGGGGGGGCCCAAAACCCAGACTGGGGAGAGAGAAGGAATTTGGTGAGGGGAGGGGAATTTGGTTCATTTTGGGGAATCTGAGACTGGGAGGGAGATTTTGGAGGAGGGCACTCCAAGGGGCGTGGGAGGATGCAGGGGGGGCCCTGAGGGGTTTTGGGGGTCCCACTGTGACCCCCGGGTTCCCTTGCAGATGGAGGATCTCTACGAGGATTTCCACATCGTGAAGCTGCCGCTGCTGCCCCACGAGGTGCGGGGGGGGGACAAGGTCAACACCTTCAGCTCCCTCCTGCTGGACCCCTACCAGCCCCCCAGCCCCAAATAGCCCCCCCCAAACCCCACCGGACCTAAACAACCCCCCCAGAGCCTGGGGGGTCCCTGCCAGCCCCAAATAGCCCCCCTCATTGCTGAGGAGGGGTGGGGGGGGCACAGCCCCTATTTATCCCCCCCAGGAGGGATGGGGGAGCGGTTCCCCCTCCCTTCCCCCCCCCCGGGGGCTGCGCGCCCCCCCCCCGCTGTCACCCCAGTTTTTGGGGCGGGGGAGGCGGAGGTGGGACCCCTCCCGGGGGGGAGGGCGTGTAAATAAATTTGAGAAGCAAAAGGGCGTTTTTGGGGTTGTTTTTTTTTTTTGTGGGGGAGGGGGCACGGATGGATTTGGGGGGGGGCAGGTGGAATTGGGGGGGTCCGGATGGATTTTTGGGGCAGTGACGTCAGCGCCGCTGGCCCCAAGCCCGGGGGACGTGGGGAACCCTCATTAGCACCGGATTAAGGGTGGGGGGCGCGGGGGGGTGGGTCCTGGGGAGGATTTTAGGGTCCCGGGGGGGGGTTATCGGGGTCCCGGGGGGGTGGAGACGGGGTTCAGCGGCGTTTTGGGGGGTCCCCGTGGCCGCCACCCCTCCTCCGTTTCCCCACCCGCGCCGTCCCCGCGCCCCGCTGGGATCTGTCCCCGCGGCCCCGGCGCTGGCCCGAGGCCACCGCGATGGAGCCAGAGCCGCGGGGGGGGCGCGGGCGGGGCCCCCCCGGCCCCAAAACACCGCCCCCGGCCCCAAAACACCGCCCCCGGCCCCAAAACAAGCCCCCCGGCGCCAATCTCCCCCATGCCCCGGGCGGGGGGCTCGGGACCGGCCGGACCGGCGCGGTCACTCCCGGGGAGCTGCAGCAGGACCCCCCCCCCCGCCTGTCACCCCCCCTCCCTCCCCCGTGTCCCCTCGAGGACCCGCGTGTCACCCCCCGCGGGCTGGCCCGCCCCCGCCGCGATTTAAGGGCCGGGCCGGGGCGGTGGCCGCAGACCCCGGACCGGCGGTGGCCGCTCGCCCGCAGGTGAGGGGGGGACAAGGGGAGGGGACAGCGCCTGGCCCGGGGGGTGGCGGTGCCACGGCGCGAGTCCCCAGCGGTGGGGGGAGGTCCCTGGGGGTTGATTTGGTGTCTCTCCCGCAGGATTTCGGTGTCCCCAACACCCCCGGGTGCCTCCCTGCAATGTCCCTTGGGGTCGCATTCCTGGGGTGGAGCGTCCGCGGGGGTCCCCAGGTGTCCTCGTTTGGGGTCAGTGTCCCTGGGGTGTGCCGGGGGTGTCCCCAGGTGTCCTCCTTTGGGGTCAGTGTCCCTGGGGTGTCCCCAGGGGGTGTCCCCAGGTGTCCTCCTTTGGGGGTCAGTGTCCCCAGGGTGCTGGGGGGGATCCCCTGGGTGTCCCCACGGTGTCCCCTGAGTCCCCACCGTCCCCACAGAGCCTTTTTCCGTTTCCCCCGGAGCCGGGGCTATCCGCAGGTGTCCTCCCGGTGTCCCGCAGGTGTCCCCGCGGTGTCGCGGCTGTCGCCATGACGGTGACCTACACGTCGCGCGTGGCCACGGCGCGGTTCGGGGGCTTCTCGCAGCTGCTGCTGCTGTGGCGGGGGAGCATCTACAAACTCCTGTACCGAGAGCTGCTGCTCTTCCTCGCCGCCTACCTGGGGCTCAGCCTGGCCTACCGGTGCGGGAACACGGAGGGGACATGGGGGGACCCTGGGGGGACCCGGGGGGACACGGGGGCACATGGATGGTACATGGTAGGGACACGGGGGTGACACCGGGGGGGTCCCTGAGCCATCGGGGGCCAGGGCCGATGGCAGAGCCAGTGTCCCCTTGCGGGGCTGGTGGCAGGGCCAGTGTCCCCTTACAGGGCCAGTGACAGGGCCAGTGTCCCCTGGCAGGTTCCTGCTGTCGGAGGCGCAGCGGCGCCTCTTCGAGAAGCTGGTGCTGTACTGTGACAAATCAGCCAACCTCATCCCTGTGTCCTTCGTGCTTGGTGAGACCCCCGAAACCCCCCGGGACCCCCAGCACTCCCCAGTGTCCCCACAGAGCCACCAGCCTCATCCCCGTGTCCTTTGTGCTCGGCGAGACCCCCCTGAATCACCCCGGGACTCCAAGAGCGGCCCCCAGCACCCCCCGGGACCCCCAGGCTCCCCCCATGACCTCCCACTCCCCCCCAGCGCCCCCTCCCCGTGCACCCAGTGCCCCCAGTATCCCCGTCTGCAGGGTTCTACGTGGCGCTGGTGCTGGAGCGCTGGTGGGGGCAGTTCCGGACGGTGCCGGCGCCAGACGGGCTGATGGTGGCCGTGGCTGGCAGCGTCCACGGCGCGGACGCCCGGGGCCGGCTGCTGCGCCGGACGCTGCTGCGCTACGGCAGCCTGGCCGCGCTGCTGGTGCTGCGGGCAGTCAGCACCCCCGTGTACAAGCGCTTCCCCACCACTGACCACCTGGTGCAGGCCGGTGAGTGACCGCTGGCATCACCAGGGTGCCACTGGGGTGGGGCACTGGGAGGGTTGGGGCGGCCACGGTGGCCTTGGCGCCTTGCCCACCGCTGACCACGCGGTGCAGGCCAGTGAGTGACCAGTGATGTCACCAGGATGTCGCTGCGATGTCACCTAAGGGAATGACGTCAGCACGGGGGTGACATCACAGCGGTGATGTCATCGCTGGGGGTGTGACATCATCACAAGGATGTCACAGGCTCAGGCATCACCTTCCCCCGACCGCTGTGACATCAGCGGGGCCACCTGATGTCACCGGGCACCACGGGGGTGGTGTTGAGGGGCTGCTGGGTGACGTCACGGGGCGGGGGGGTGACGTCATGGCTTTGGGGGTGAAATCAGGGGGGTCCCAATGGAGGGGTGATGTCACTGTTTCAGGGGTGTCATTGTGGGCTTGGGGGGACACCCTGGGTCCGGGGTTACACCCGGGGTCCGGGGGTGACGCCGGGGGGTCCCTGCAGGGTTCCTGACGCGCGAGGAGCGGCGCAGGCTCGAGGGGCTGCGCTCGCCCTACAACAAGTTCTGGGTGCCCTGCGCGTGGTTCGGGGCGCTGGCGGGGCAGGCGCGGCGCGAGGGGCGCGTCAGGGACGACTGTGCCCTCAAACTGCTCATGGAGGTACCCCCGGCACCCCCGAAACCCCCCCCCCGCAGCGCCCCCGACACTGCTGAGGCCCCCTAAACCCCCCAAGTGCCCCTAAACACCCCTGAGCCTCCCCACTTTTCCCCCAGATCCCCCTGAGTCCTCCCAACCCTCCCACCACTCCCCAGGACCCCCTGAGAACCCCCCAAACCCCTCGGACCAATCTCGGGACCCTCATGACCCCCCCAACCTTCCAGCGCCCCCCCCAGACCCCCGACAACTCCCGGGGACCCCCCTGATGCCCCCGACGCGCCCTGGGACCCCTTGAGCTGCCCCCAGCCCCCACTGAGCATTCCCAAACCTCCTGACACTTTCTGGGGACCCCCTTTGACGTCCCCCCGCTGCCCCCCCCCCAGGAGCTGAACCGGTTCCGGGCTCACTGCAGCCTCCTGTTCCACTACGACTGGATCAGCGTCCCGCTGGTTTACACCCAGGTGGGCACTGGGAGCACTGGGAGCACTGGGGGGCTCTGGGAGGGCTGGGATGGGGGGCAGGGGACACTGGGCAGGGCTGGGGGGACACGGGGGGGCTGCAAGGGACACAGGGTGACACAGGCGGGGGCGTGAGGGTGGGAGGGGACACGGGGGGGACAGGAGGGGACAGGACAGAGGGGCGCGGGGGGGACACGGAAGGTCCCCAACGCCGCCGGTGTCCCCGCAGGTGGTGACCATCGCCGTGTACACCTTCTTCCTCACCTGCCTGATCGGGCGGCAGTTCCTGGACCCCGCCCAGGGCTACGCGGGACACGAGCTGGACCTGGGGGTCCCCGTGTTCACCCTGCTGCAGTTCTTCTTCTACGTGGGGTGGCTCAAGGTGGGCGAGGAGGCGGAGAAACGGGGGTCTCGGGGACACCGGGGGGGCTCGGGGACACCTGCGAGCGCTGGCGACACGGTGGCCCCGCCGCAGGTGGCCGAGCAGCTCATTAACCCCTTCGGGGAGGACGACGACGACTTCGAGACCAACACCCTGATCGACCGCAACTTCCAGGTGGGGGCGGGGAGAGGGGTGACCGCTTGTCCGGGGGTGTGGCCGGCTGACCGGAGGGTGGCCGGGTGACCAGGCGGGTGGCCGGCCGCAGGTGTCGATGCTGGCGGTGGATGAGCTGTACGGGGAGGTGCCGGCGCTGGAGCGGGATCGTTACTGGGACGCCGCCAGTCCCCAGGCGCCCTACACGGCCGCGGCCGCGCCCCCGCGCCACCCCACCTTCCAGGGGTCCGCCTTCGACGTGACGTGAGTGGCGCCCCAAATTCCCCCCATCCTCCGGGAGCCTCCCAAAATCCCGGGATCCCCTCGAACGCCCACTCTGGGATCCCCCCAGCGCGGGAGCTGAACATCCTGGGAACTCCCAAACCCCAGGAAACCCGAAGCCCCCAGGAATCCCCCACCCTGGGACCCCCCAGACCTTCTGAGTCTCCCCCCGGGTGACCCCAAAATTGGGAATTGGGGAGGTTGGGGCAAGCCCGGGTGTCTGGGGGGTTTCTGGGGTTCCCTGGGGAGGGCTTTTAGGGGATTTTTGGGGTGACCCCGCCCCCCCCGCAGCCTGGCCAAGGAGGAGATGCAGTTCCAGCCGCTGGAGGACATCGGGGACCCCCTGGGGGCCCCCCCGGACCCCGCCCCGCGGGCCCCCCCCGGCCCCCGCCGCCTGTCCCTGCTGCGCCGCAAGAGCAGCTCCGAGGGGGGGGGCGGCCCCGAGCCCCCCCCCGGGGGACGGGGACCCCCAGGACCGGTGGCTGCTGCACCCCAGCGCCGAGCACGCGGTTTAACGGGGGGACCCCAAAACCTGCGGCCGAACCCCGTCCGAGCCCCGCCAATAAAGACCCAGAGGATTTGCCGGGAAATGATTGAATTGTGGAGGCGGGACCCAAATTCGGGCCGCGGGCTCCTGGATGGGAACGGGAACGAGGGATTGGATTTAGCATGGGAAGGAAATCCCAGAAACCTCCGGAATTCCACCTCCAAAGATCCTACCTCCAAATTCCCACATCCAAAATCCCACCTCCGGAATTCCACCTCCAAAGATCCTACCTCCAAATTCCCACATCCAAAATCCCACCTCCGGAATTCCACCTCCAAAGATCCTACCTCCAAATTCCCACATCCAAAATCCCACCTCCGGAATTCCACCTCCAAAGATCCTACCTCCAAATTCCCACATCCAAAATCCCACCTCCAGAATTCCACATCCAAATTTCCAGCCCCAGAATCCCACCTCCAGAATTCCACATCCAAACTTGCGCATCCAGAATTCCACCTCCGAAACTCCCGCCCGTGGCTCTGCGATGTCACCGCTCGCGCCCACCCCCCGGGTTGTTTTTTTTATTTTTTGGGGAACAAACGCCCCCCGGAATTATCCCGCCGACTTCAGGAACCCTCCGAGCAAAACTCCGAGCCACAACCAAGCTTTTATGGGTTCGACGAGCCGGGAGCGGGAGGGGGGTCACAGCCGCCCCTTTTCACCGCAGCCCCGAGCCCCACCGGCCGGGGCTCCCTCCCGCCGCTCACCCCACCCCATCCCCGCCGATCTCCGCCTCGCTCAGCACCACGGGCCGCAGCCGCTCCCGGTGGAGCCGCTCGTTGCGCTCCGAGCGCAGGTCGCGGGGGTCGAGGCGGCGCAGCGGCTCCGGGAGGTGTCGGAATTCCTCCTCGTTGACATCGCAGTCGCGCAGCGCCCGCTCCAGCAGCCACCAGCGCCCCAGGAACCCCACGTCCAGCAGCAGCGCCCCGAAATCGCGGGGCCGCGGCCGCAGGTGCGGGCACAGCGCCGAGTAGAGCGCGGGGTCGCTGCCGTGCGGGGACGCCCCGGCCACGGCCACCAGCCCCAGGCTGCGGACGCGGATCCGGCCGCGCTCCCGCAGCCGCAGCAGCCGCAGGACGTGGCGCTCGGCGCGGGGGCTGCGGGAGCCCGGCGGGAGCTGCCCCAGCGTCGCCCCCGCCGCCACCGCCGCGCTTTCCAGCGACTCCAGGTCCGGCACGGAGCTGGCCAAGGCGGCCGAGACGCCCAGGACGCCCAGGGCAGCCGCAGTGGCCGCGGGACGGCGCCGGGCTCCGGCCGCGGCTTCGCGGAGAGAGGTGGAATAATCCTGGAGCAGCGCCCGGCACCAGCGGCCTGCGGGAATTGGGGAGGGGGGTCAGCGCCGGGGGGAGACCCCCGGGAAAGGGGAACGTCCCCCTTGGGGTGTGCGGGATCCACAGGAAAGGCACGGTTTGGGCTGGGCTGGGACACAGCGGGAGAGAGGGAGGGGCTGGGGAGACCCCCGAGACCCCCCGAGACCCCCTTTTGGTAGACGCCCCAAATGAGAGGTTTTGGGGACCCCCTCGGGTCGTAGGTCACCCCAACCCCCCCCCCCAAAACCCCTCTAAGGGCCCAGGGACACCCCCAGACCCCTCTTTTGGTAGGAATTGGGACCCCCCGGGAAAACCCCAACCGGAGTCCCCCGGACCCGCCCCCCGCGAGGGCCCGGTCCCTCTCCCCCGAGGTTCCCGTCGCCCTGAGCCCCTCCGGGACCCCCCTCACCGAGGCGGGTGTCCCCCAGACGCCCCCAGAGTCCGCGGCTCCCCCCGCCCGCCGCCGCCGCCGCCGCCGCCATCACCGGAGGCGGCTCCGCGCCGGGACCCAGCGGAGCGGGGGAACCAAAGCGGCGGAGCTGCGGGGCGGGCGGGACGCGGACGGGGTCACGCAGGACGGGCGGAACCATCGCGGCGCGCGGGGGAGCGCGGCTGCGCATGCGCGGAGCGGCCCCGCCCGGTTCAAACGCAGCGCGCGGAACGGAGCCCCGGGACAAAGAGAGGAAAAAATGGTTAAGGGGGAAAAAATGAGCCCGGGAACGGGGAGGGAGGTGCCCCCCGGTAATGGGGAGGGGGGGATTAACGCGGTCCCGGAGTCCAGGGGTCCCCGTGTCACGCAGAGCCACCCCCACCCCCTCAGGCCGCTGAGCCCCCCCAAACCGAGGCCTTTCCCCACCCAAACCTCGGGGCTGCCCCTCGCCCCCTCCCCCGGTACTTCGGGGACCCCCCCCCAGTCCAGGTGCTCCCCTTTCCCTGTCACCCCCTCGTCCCATTTCCCCCCCATTCCCCAGCGCCGCACCCACCTCTCCTCCCGTTATCCCGTCTCCTTACGGGAACATCCTTTAAAGGCCCGTTTCGATTTTACAGCACCGAATCCCGGTGCCCTCATCCCCCGTTTTTTCCCCATTCCGCGCCTCCCCCGTCCCCAGGGCACCGCGGACGCCGCCCCGCTGGAGGAGCTGGAGGAGCTGAGCCAGGAGCTGCTGCGGGAGCTGAGCTCGGGCTGCACCGAGGAGCTGCTGCGCCGCGGCCTCGAGCGCCGGGAGCGCCTGGAAACACGGCTGCTGGAGACACAGGGCAAGGCCCGGGACATCGCCAAGGGTGGGTGACCCCAAAACGTCCCCATTGCACCCCAAAACACCCCCCAGTGACACCCGAACACCCCCCAGTGACACCCGAACACCCCCCAGTGACACCCGAACACCCACCAGCAACACCAAACACCCCCCAGTGACACCTGAACACCCCCCAGTGACACCTGAACACCCACCAGCAACACCAAACACCCCCCAGTGACACCTGAACACCCACCAGCAACACCAAACACCCCCCAGTGACACCCGATCCCCTCCCCACTGCACATCTCCACTGCCCCCCAAACCCCTCGCTGCCCCCCCGTCCCAGGTGACCCCCCCCAGCTGACCCTCGCTGCCCCCCAGATCTGGCCGAGGCCGAGGCCAAGGTGTTCCAGCGCCTCCAGGACGTCCAGGCCGATGTCCAGCGGCTCCGGGGCCGCAGCCAGGAGCTGGACACGGAGCTGGAGCGGGCGCGGGGGACGCTGAGCAGCGCCAAGGACAAAACCCAATATCCTGAGGGGGTCCTGGGGCGGCGGGGCGTGGGGATCCCTCGGGATTTGATGTCTCTGGGGGAGGATTTGGGGTCCTGGGGGGCTTTTTGGGTGCGGTGTTTCCCTTGACCCCCCGCACGGCGCTGCGCCTGGCGCTGGAGGAGCTGCAGGAGCAGCTGAGGCAGCTGGAGCAGCACAAGGAGGACAAGGAGGACCCCAGCCTTCCTCCTGACGCGTGAGTGGGGACGGGGACCCCCAGACCCACCCCCTGGGACCCCTGCAACCCCTGCTGAGACCCCAAATGCCTCCCCCGACCCCAGGTACGTGGCGCAGGTGTACTACGAGATCAGCAGGATCGACTGGGATTGCAGCGCGGGGCCGGGGCGGATCAGGGGCAGTGAGTGACCCCTAAAACACCCCCAAAACACCCCTGGGACCCCCTCCCAGCCCGTGACCCCCCGGGTTTTGCCCCCCACAGTTCACTACGGCCCTGACATCGCCGTGCCCCTGGACATAGACGAGGAGCAGCACTCGGGGACCTTCATCAGCGATTACCTGTGGGGCCTCGTGCCCACCGAGTGGAGACCCCGGAGACCCCCGGTGCTCCCCAGGGAGCCCCTGTCACCCTGAAACCCCCCCACCAATCCTGGCAGAGCCCCGGAGAGCCTCCCTCCCCATTAAATCACAAATCGCTTTATTTTCGCTCCAAGGGCAGCTGGGAATCACCAGAACGGCTCCAAAACCTGGGCCGAAGGTGGGGGAATCGGGGAGGGCACCGCAGCAAAAGTCCTGTGAGGTTTTGGGGGGGGTCTCGGTGACATCTGCACCCCTCGTGCCCCTCAATCCGCCACCGGTGGGGGATGGATTTGGGGGGGTTGGGCAAACTCCAGAATTCCGGGCGTGGGGCTGCACCCAGAGCCCCCCCGGCCCCCCCGGCGGCGCCGGGGTCAGCAGGGCCCGCCTGGGGGGGGCTCCTCGGGGGGCGGCTCCTCGGGGGGGGGCTCGGGGTGACAGGGCTCCATGGTGACGGCCACCCCCAGCCCGCTGCGCCCCGAGGGCATCGGGGTCACCTCGGTCCAGGCATCGGCCTCGGGGTCGTAGCACTCCACCGACTCCAGGAACGAGTGGCCATCGTAGCCCCCTGCCAGCGGGGAACCGGGTCAGGCTGGACCCCCCCAGAAAGCCCCAGAGACCCCTCAGACTTCCAGAAACCCCCCCCAAGTCCCAAAGACCCCAAGGAGCAGCAGGAACCCCAGACAGACCCCAGGACCCTTCCCAGAGTCCCAGAGAGACCCCAGGAGTCCCCTAAAAAACCCCCAGGACCCCTCAGCGCCCCCCCAGCCCCCTGCCCGTACCCAGGACGTAGATCCTGCCCCGGAAGGCCGTGACCCCCAGGGCGCTCCGGCGGTGTCCCATGGGAGCCACGAAGCTCCAGGTCTCGGTGTCCACCTCGAAGCGCTCGGCGCTGCTGAGCTGCTGCGTCCCGTCGTAGCCCCCCATGGCATAGAGGCAGTTCCCGAGGGCGCAGACCCCTGGGGGGGAGCGACGGGGGGGCTCAGAGACCCCCAAAAACCGACAGAGCAGCCTTGGAAACGCCCAGAAAGTCCCAAAAATAACCCAAAACCAGAGAGGCACCCCCAAAACCCCGCCCTGACACAGAGAGTGCCTGAGGGCGCAGACCCCTGGGGGGGAATATGGGGGTCAGACAGCCCCAAACCCCACTGGGACCCCTCCAGAACCTCCCGAACTCCCCCCAAAATCCTCCAGATCTCCCCCAAACCCCTCTAAATCCCCCCAGCCCCACCTGGCCGGTGACCACAGCAGGGACGGCGTTCCAGGAGGACCTCTGCAGGTGGGTCCAGCCCCCCCCCCCCCCCAAAACCCCTCTGAGACCCCTCTAAGCCCCTCCGGCACCCCCTGACCGCCCCCAGCCCCACCTGCGCCGCTGCGGACGGTGGCCATGGGGGGGATGGGCTGCCAGCTGTCCCTCTCGGGGTGGTACCGCTCGGCCGAGCGCAGCCGGGCGCTGCCGTCGAAGCCCCCGACGGCGTAAAGGAGCCGGTTCAGCACCGCCACCCCCACCCCGATGCGCCGCGTCCCCATCGGCGCCACCAGCGCCCACTCGTCCCGCTCGGGCTCGTACCTGGGGGGCACAACGGGGTCAGACCCCCAGGGACCCCCAAAAGGAACACAAACCCCTCTGTCAGACCCCCACGGACCCCCAAAGGGGTTCAGCCCCCCTCCCCCCCGTTGGATCCACCATGTGGCTCCTCCCCAGACCCATTTACACCCCCAGCCCCACATTTACCCCCCAGCCCCTTTTTACACCCCCAGCCCCCCATTCCCGCCCCACCCCCGTGCCCCCCCCCCCCCACGCCCCTCACCCACCTCTCCACCGAGCAGTGGTGGGTGCAGCCGTGGGACCCCCCCACGGCGTAGATGAGGCCGTCGATGACGCCCACCCCGATGCGGTTGCGGGGGACGCTCATGGGGGCGCAAGGCGACCACCGCCCGCTGACGGGGTTGTAGCAGTCCACGGCCGCCGAGTCCGTGTTGCCCTCGGGCGAGTTGTTCCTGCCCCCCACGGCGTAGAACAGCCCCCCCACGGCGCAGCCCCCCAGCCCCGAGCGCGGCGTCTCCAGCGCCGCCAGCCGCACCCAGGAGCCCTCCACGGGGTCGAACGCCTCCAGCGTGCTCAGCGAGCGCCGCAGGTACCCCCCGGCCGCGTAGATCAGCTGCCGCACCTTGGGGGTCCTGCCGGGGGGGTCCCGCGAGGGCTTGTGCAGGGCCAGGTCGCGGAAGACGCGGGCCAGGTAGCGCAGGGCGTCGCGGCCGAGGTCGTGGCGGCGGCGGAGCTGCGCCCGCAGGAAGCGCGGGGTGAGTGCGTGGCAGCGCACGGCGCGCAGCAGCGCCGGCAGGAACGGGGCCCGCGCCCCCCGGTCCTGCTGCACCCAGGCCACGCACGCCTGGAACACCTCGGACTCGCAGCGCACGTTCAGCTCGTCCCGGCTGACCAGCGTGGCCAGCTGGCAGTGGGACAGCGACAGGAACTCCTCCTGCTTGGAGACCTGCGGGGAAAAGGGGGGGAAAGCTGAGGGAAACTCCGGCAAACAGCTAAAAACCGACGCCCCGAGGACAGGAACTCCTCCTGCACGGAGCTCACAGCTCGAGGCCGCTCAGGTGCTCGCCGTTGGTCCCCAGATTCCTGGCGAGCCCCCCGGTCCCCCTCCTCACCTCAGCGAAGTTCATGTAGATGTACTCGCGGGCCTTCTGCTGCAGCTCCAGGCAGCCCAGGCGCTCGGCCAGCGCGGCGATGCCGATGGCGTTGCTGGGGTGCAGCTGCCCGCCCAGGAAGGCGCAGCACGCCCTGACCACGGCGTCCACCTGGTACATGAGGGCCCCGTGCAGCAGCGGCAGCACGCAGCGCTCGCCCACGGCCACGGCCGCCGTGTAGGCGAACTCCACCAGGCGCTCCATGGCCCGCGGGTGGACGCCCTCGATGGGCACCTCGGCCAGGCCTCGCTCGCGCAGCCCGGCCGTGAACATGGCGCGGAACACGGGGCTGGCGGCCGCCAGCACCACGCGGTGCGCCCGCAGCTCGGTGGCCGGCACGTCCCGCCGGTGCCGCACGCGCAGGGTCACGTCGCACAGGTGGCCCTCGAGGCGCAGCTCGTTCATGGCGGCCAGCGCAGCCCCCGGGTGCTCGGACAGCGTGTACCGGGACGGACCCGCCGAGGACGGGGACGGCGTCACCTCGGCCGGACACTCCGGGGGCGGCGGGGACGGGCAGGACATGGTGGGAGAGCAGCCGGGACCCCCCGGGTTGGGGGGGGTTATGGGGTGATGGAGAGGCTGTGGGGGGAGAAAATAGGGTTAGAACGGGGGAAACTGAGGCAGGGAAGGTCGGGTGGGGGTCAGGATCTCCCGAGAATGGGGTTGGGGAGGTTAGGGAGGGAGAAAAATAGGGTTAGAGGGGGGGAAACTGAGGCACGGAGGGTGGGGAGGGGGCACAGCCCCGCCCCCCCCGCATCATAGGGACCCTTTGGGGAGGGGTCCGGGCGTCTTTTGGGGGGTGGGGGGTCCGGAAAGACAGAAAAAGGGGCTTGAGGAGGGGCATCAAGGAGGAAAGTGAGGCCCGGGGGGATCCCCAGTGTCCCCCCAATTCCCCAACTGGGGTGTCCCGCGCGTATTTTGGGGTGTCCGAGGGTGGATTTTGGGGGTCCCGAGCAGCATTTTTGGGCTATTTTGGGGGATCTCACGCCCCACGCAGCGGCCCCGCTGCCGGTGCTGTCGCGGGGGGGTATTTTGGGGGGTCCCGGGCTTTGTTTTGGGCGTATTTGGGGGTCTCACCGCCTCGTACCGATCCCGGGGTGTCCTGGGGATATTTTAGGGGGCTCGGGGGGGTTGTTTTGGGGGTCCCGGGCGTATTTTGGGGCTATTTCGGGGGCATTTTGGGGATCTCACCGGTCCGTGCCGGTACCGGGGTGTCGCGGGGGGTATTTTGGGGGTCCCGGGGGGTGTTTTGGGGATATTTTGGGGGTCTCACCGGTCCATGCCGCGGCCCCGGGGCCGGGGGGGCGGGGGTGGGGCCGTGACTAAGCAGCGCGCGGAGCCCCCGCCGCGATAAGAGCCCGGATACGCCCTGTGACGTCATGGACACGCCCACGGCCACGCCCCTCGCCTCAATAAGAGTCCCGGGGGTGGTGGTGGCACCGGGGGTGTCCCTGGGGGGGGTCTCCGTGACCCCGCAGTGTCCCTGAGACCCCCCCGCCCCCGCTGTCACTCACCGTGACTCCCGATGTGGCCCCAAAATGCCCCTACAACCCCCCCAGTGCCACCCGGGGCGTTCCTGCGACCCCAAAATATCCCTGAGACCCCCCCCAGTGTCACCTGGGATGTCCCCGGGACCCCCAAAGTGACCCCGAAATGTCTCCGGGGCCTCCCCGGGGTCCCCGCGCCAGGCCCCGCCCCCACCGGGCTCGCGCTGTTTGGCCCCGCCCACTCGCACTGGCCCCGCCCCCTTGTCCCGCCCCCGCCGGGGCCCCGCCCCCCCGCGCGCGCCGCCGCCGCCATGAGCGGGGGGGGCGAGGGACCGGGACCCCCCCCGGGACCGGCACCGGGATCGGCACCGGGACCGGCACCGGGACACCCCCCCGGGGCCGAGCGGGGCGGGCAGCGCGTGCGGGGCCGCGTCCTCGCGGCCTGGAACAGCGTCAAATACGGTGGGAACGGGACACCGGGAGCGGCAGGGCACCGGGACACCGGCAGAGGGACACCGGGACACCGGGATGCGGGAAGGGGGCGGCACCGGGACACCGGGACACCGGCAAAGGGACACCGGGATACGGGAACGGGACACCGGGATACGGGAAGGGGGCGGCACCGGGACACCGGGCGGGGGACGGAGTCCGGGGGTCCTCGGGTCGGTGGGATGCCGGTTCCCGGGACCGCGGGGATGGGGCGGGGGTGTCCCGGGGATTTGGGGATGCCGAGATTTGGGGTCCCCTGTGACCCCCCTTTGCCCCCCCAGGCTGGACGCTGCGGCCGCGGCCCCACTTCAGCCCGCGGGACCCCCTGTACCTGCTGGGCAGGGTCTACGCGCCGGGGAACGGGGGTGAGCGGGACCCCCGGGGGGCTGCGGGGGCTCGGGGGGCTCGGGGGGGCTCGGGGGGGCTCGGGGGTCTCCCACTCCCTTTTTATCCCGCACCGAGTGTCAGGCGCGGTCCCAGTGGGATTTCTGCTCTGGATTCCCGGCCCCCCCCGGGGGATTTGAGGGGATTTGAGGGGGTCTGAGGGTGGTCTCGGGGGTCTCCCACACCCTCTTTTCCCTCCCCCCAGAGGAGCTGGCGCGGTTCCGGCGGGATTTCTGCTCCCGCCTGTGGTTCACGTACCGCAGCGGCTTCCCCGCGCTGCCCGGGACCCCCCGGACCACGGACTGCGGCTGGGGCTGCACCCTGCGCAGCGCCCAGATGCTGCTGGGCCAGGGGCTCGTGCTGCACCTGCTGGGCCGGGGTAAGGGACCCCCGAACCCGGGGAGAAACTCCCAAACCCGAGGGAGACCCCAAAACCTCCATGGCACCCCAAAACCTTGAGGGGACTCCTCGAGCCCCCCCCCCCCCCCAGTGTCCCCCACTCCCTTCCAGACTGGACGTGGCCGGAGGCGCTGCTGGAACTGGAACCGGGGGGGACCCGGAGGAGCCGTGACCCCCCAGGCCGGACACGGGATGGCCCGAGGGTTCCCCGGGATGGACATGGATCCCCCAGGCCGGACACCGGATCCCCTGGGTGGACACGGGACCCCCTGGGATGTACCCAGGACCCCCCAGGACGGATGCGACCCCCCCAGAATGGACAGGGACCGCCTGGGGTGGATACGGGACGCCCCAGGATGGACACGGAGTCCCTCGGGGGGACACGGGACCCCTCGGGACAGGCACGGGACCCCCCGGGGAAGCTCCGGGACTCCCCTGGACGGACACGGCCCCCCCCGGGATCCCCCCGAGCCCTCCGGGACGCGGAGCAGCGGCACCGCGCCATCGTGTCCTGGTTCTCCGACCACCCCCGCGCCCCGTTCGGGATCCACCGGCTCGTGGAGCTGGGCCGGGAGTTCGGGAAGAGCGCCGGGGACTGGTTCGGCCCCGCCATCGCCGCGCACCTGCTGCGGTGAGCGGGGCCGGGGGGGCTCGGGGGGACCCCCGTGGGGGTGGGGGGGGACACGCCGGGACCCCCCCGGACCCACCGTTCCCGTCCCGCTCAGGGGGGCCGTGGAATCCTGCACGGAGACCCCCGGGCTCGCCGTCTACGTGGCCCAGGACTGCACCGGTACGGGGGGACCCCTCCCCGAATTGGGGGTGTCGGAGGGGATTGAGGGGGTTTTCAGGGGGGTTTAGGGTGTTCCTGTGGGGTTGGGGGTGTTCCAGGGGGCTTGGGGCGGCCGGGAATGAGCAGCCCCCCCCCCTTTTTTTGTAGTTTACAAGGGGGACGTGGCTAGGTTGGTGCGGGGCGACCCCGAGGGGGGAACAGCGGGACCGGGAGCGCCGGGACACGGAGCACCGGGAGCCTCGGGACACGGGACACCGGGATCAGGAACGCCGGGGGCGCCGGGGCAGCGCCGCGGCCTCGTCCTGCTGGTACCGGCGCGGTTGGGGGGCGAGAGCCTGAACCCCGTGTACGTGGAGTGTGTCAAGGTGGGTCTGGGGGCGACCGGGGGCGACCCCGGTGTCGGGGAGTCAATCCCGGCGCCATTCCCGGTGCCACCGCGTGTCCCCCTCCGCGTCCCCGCAGGAGCTGCTCCAGCTCCGCTCCTGCCTCGGCATCATCGGCGGAAAACCGCGGCACTCGCTCTTCTTCCTCGGCTTCCAAGGTGCCGATCCCGCGGGAGGGGGGGTCCCGGGGGGGGTCCCCGGGGGTCCCGGGGGTGCCCAACCCCTCCGTGCCCCCGCCCAGGCGATTCCCTGCTCTACCTGGACCCGCACCTCTGCCAGGCCAGCGTGGACACGGCCCGGGAGAAATTCCCGCTCCAGGTGGGTGCACCCCAAAAAGGGGCTCTGGGGGGGCCGGGGGGGGCTCAGTGATTTGTGACGCCCCCAAAAAAAACCTTTTGCTGCCTCCCCAAGTCTTTCCACTGCTGTTTTCCGCGGAAAATGCCCTTCGGGAAGATGGATCCCAGCTGCACCTTCGGCTTCTATGCCGGCGGGACGGAGCTGGAGCAGCTCTGGGGGGACCTGGCCCGGGTGAGTCCCTTGGGGGGGGGGGAGGGGTTGGGGTGTCCCCCCCCTTTTCCCGGTGCTGACCCCCCCTTTTCCAGGTGCTGGCCCCCCCCTCGGCTCCGGAGCGTTATCCCATCTTCACGCTGGCCGAGGGTCACGCTCAGGACCAGGCCCTGGACACCCCCCCGGGGCCGCCCCCTTCCCTGCCCCGCCGGGGGAAACGCCCCAAAAAACCCAATTCCGACGAGTTCGTTTTCCTCTGAGCCCCCCCGGACCCCCCGAACACTGGATCGGCCCCGGGAGCTGCAGCCGCGGCTCGGGGGGGCCGCGGGCACCTCCCCCCCTCAAACTGGGGCTGCTTTGGGTCACTACTGCCCCTCCTCCACCCCAGGACCCCCCAGCTCTGGGGACCCCTCACACTCCAATTTGGGGACCCCCCCAAATTCCCGGGGTCCCCCGAATTCACTGTCAGAGGCTGCTCAGGGTGGGGGGGGGGTTATTTATTGCTCCACTCAGGACCCCCCCGGCCACGCCCCCCCCCCAAATAAAGAGAACTTGAATCGAGCTCAGCGTCCCCGTGGTTTCCCAGAAGGTTCCACTGCTTTTCCAGGAAGGTCCCATTGTTTTCCCGAGGTTTCTGGCGTTTTTCCAGAACTTCTGGAGTTTTTTGAGGCGGTTCCGGTGTTTTTCCGAGGGTTTCAGGTGTTTTTTTGGGGATTTGGGGCGTTTTTCCTGCGTTTCTGTTTTTTCCCATTGACGGCTGCCATTTTCCCGCTGCTCCCGGAAGTTTTCCCGCTGCTCCCAGAGTTTTTCCCGGGTTTCTCTGGGGGCTCCCCAGCTTTCTCCCCCCGCTCCTTTCCCCGCTGCCGCTGGAGCTGCCGGAACCGGAGCCTGCGGGGGTTGAGGCCGAAGGCTTCCAGCCTCTTCCCGCTGAACTCCCGGCCCCCCCAAGCGCACGGCCGCGCCCAGGGGGGCCCCCCCCCGGCGCCGGGGAGCCCCGGGATTTTGGGGGGCCGCAGGGGGCTCCCCTTTTCCCGCCTCCTCCTGACGCTTCCTCTTCTCCCGGCGTTTCTTCCCAAATTTCGGCTTCGCCGGCGCTGCCTCCGGCTCCTCAGGTCTGTGGGGGGGGGGGTGTGATGGTGAGGGGGGGGGTCGGGGGAGGTGTGAACACCCCAAAAACCTTCCCGAGACCCCCCCAAACCCGCCCACTCCCCCCATACTCAGCCACGAGGGATCTCAGGATCTGGTGCTTCCTCCCGAGGTTCTGCGCCCGCCGGCTGTAATTGGCCTGGTCCTGCCGCTCCTCCTGCTCCGAGCTGGGGGTGGGGGGGGGGGGGGGTCCGTGAGCCCCTCCCCCATCCCGGGGGGCAGCCAGGACCCCCCCGAGCCCCCCCGGCCCCCCCTCACCGGTACATGCAGGTCTTGCGCAGGGAGCACCAGCGGTTCAGCTCTTTGTCATCGGCTGCCAGGATCTGGGGGGAAAGGACAGGGGAAAGGTTTTGGGGGTCCCAGCGCCCCCAGGGGGGGTCCGGGGGGTCCTGGGGGGTTTTACCTCGTCCGTGGTGAGGCCGAAGTCGCAGGGCAGGACCCGGCGGTACTTGAAGCGACAGGGGAGGTCCCCAACCATGTCCTCGAAGTCGAGGGCGTAGAACTCGTCCAGGTACTGCTCGAAGGGGCCGGAGGCTGCGGGATGGGGGGATGGGGAGCTCTGGGGGGCTCTGGGGGGGTTCGGGGGGACTCAGGGGTTTGGGGGTCATGGGGATTGGGGGGGAGATCAGGATTTTGGGGGGGTATCAGGGACCTGGGGGTGTTGTCCCAAGGATTTGGGGTGGGATCGGGATTTTGGGGGTTCTCAGGAATTTGGGGTCACGTCGCTCACCGGGGTCGAACCGGGGCTTCTCCCGCTCCAGGGCCTCCCGGAACTTCGTTTTCCGCCGCTTCTTCCCAAAGGACACCTCGGGGGGGGCCCGGGCCGGGGGGGCCACGGGGTCCAGGGGGGCCTCGGGGACGTAATCCGCGTCCATCTGGGGGGGGGGGGCGGTCAGTGGGGAGGGGACTGCACCCCCCGATCTGGGACCCCCATCCCTGTGCCGAGTTCTGCCCGGCCTCAGCTCCAGTGGGGGTCTCATTCCAAGGGGGGGGTCTCCTCCTCATCGCCCTCACCACAAAGTCGGGGTCCTCGCAGTGCGGCTCTGCCTGGGGCTCCCCCTCTTCCCGCCCCGTCCAGGCGTCCCAGTTCCACTCATCTGCAGGATGGGAGACACGGTGACACCAGGAGAAGGGGGGGGACAGACTGGGGCCCCCCCTGGGACCCCCCACTCACCATCCAGCCCCTCCTCCTCCTCAAACTGCGGCTTCTCCTCCTCGCCCCGGCCGTAGTATTCCTCCCCGAACCATTCCTGCCGGGAGAAAAGGGGGATCAGCGGGAGCTGGGAGGCACAGGGGGGTCGGGATTGGGACACCCACGGCCATGAGGCGGTCATGGCGGGCGGGGTCGAAATCCTCCTGGAGCAGGGAGTCGGTGAGGCCGAAGGCGTCGGAGCCGGAGGCGTCGCGGATGCGGGCGATGCGGGCGGCCAGCTCCTGCCGTTTCAGGTTCTTCAGCTGCTTCAGCTCCTCCCGGCGCCGTGCCCGATCCTGGGGGGGGAAAAAAGGGGTGAGGTGGGTGCGGGGGGCCGCCCAGGATCCCTTAAAACCCCCCCAGGATCCTCCTCACCTTCTTCTTCCTCTCGCGGATCTGCTCCCGCTTCTCCTTGCGCCGCTCGTCCCGGCGCCGCACCGAGGTGGGGATGTGGCGTGGGAACGTCTGGATCTGGGGTGGGGGCGAAGAATGGGTCAGGGACCCCCAGAACTGCCCCCAAAATCAGCCCCCCCAACCCCCAAACTGGGAATGGGGTGTGGGAACATCTGGATATGGGGGGAGAAAGGGTCAGGGATCCCCAAACTCCACCCCAAACTCCTCCCTGTGAATCCTCTCCCTACCCCATGAACATTTTGCCCCCTCTCCCGTTTTTGTCTCCCACCCCCAATTCTTGCCCCCCACCCCCCAATTTCCCTCCCCTCCCCCGTTTTTCCCACCTGAGCCGCTCCCGGCTCCTCGAAGCGGAAATTGTGCCGGCGCTCGAATTCCTGCTGCCGCTGCAGGAACTGCTCTCCCTCGTCCGAGGAGTCGTCCAGGGAGGGGAGGGATGCCCTGGGGGGGCCGGGGGGGTTACAGGGGCTCTGGGGGGGGATCCAGGTGTAACGGGGAGGGGTCTGGGGTCCCGCTCACCCCTCGTCCCCCTCCTCCTCCTCCTCCTCGCGGAAGCCGCTGCCCAGGAGATAATCCCGCAGGAATCGCTCGCCCGGCTCCAGCGCCGGGTCCGACCAGAACTTCTGCAGGGGCTCCTGGG
Source organism: Corvus moneduloides (assembly GCF_009650955.1). Lineage (NCBI taxonomy): Eukaryota > Metazoa > Chordata > Aves > Passeriformes > Corvidae > Corvus > Corvus moneduloides. The sequence continues at coordinate 543,613 of NC_045507.1, forward strand.
GGGTGCGGGGCGGGGCTCAGAGCCGGGGGTCACCCCCCGGGACCCCCCCCACAGCGCCCAGCCCCTCACCAGGTCCTGCAGCGGCTCCGGGGGGGCCTCGGCCTGGCCCCGCAGCCAGCGCAGGTACTGCTCCTCCTCCCGCTCCTGGGGGGAAATGGCGTCAGTGGGGGACCCCCAAAACCCTCCCCAGGACCCCAAAACCCCCCCCGGGGTCCCCCAGCTCCCCCCTCACCTTCTCCTCCTGGGATCGGACTCGTGGCCGGAGCAGGGCCCCTCCCTCCTCCTCCTCCTCCTCCTCCTCCTCGCTGTCGGCCACGAAGGCTCGGAAACTGCGGGGGGAGGTCCGGGGTCACCCGAAGGCCCCCCAAAATCCCACAGCCCCCCCAGGACCCCCCAAACCCCGCGGGCCCCCCCTCACCTCTCCTTCAGCGCCCGCTGCTCTTCCGCGTAACTCTGGGAGGCTTCGACCTGGGGGGAAGGGATTTGGGGGGTCATGGGGGGGTCACAGGGGTTTGGGGGGGTCATGGGGGGTCACAGGGGTTTGGGGGGGGTCAGAGGGGTCCCACCTCCCCCCCACCCTCACCTTCCTCCGCTTGGCTGCCGCCTCTTCATCCTCCTCATCCTCCTCGTCCACGTATTTGCTGTGGGGAGGGGAAGGTCAGGGCGCCCCGGGGGGGCTCAGAAACCCCCAAAACCCCCCAAACTCCCCTCCCCGAACGCCCCCTCCTCACCCTTCCTTCTCCAGCACCACCTTCCTCTCGTAATCCTTCAGGAACATCGGCTTGGCTGGGCGCTCTTCCTTCTCCTCCTCCTCACCATCCTCCTCCTCCTCGGATTCTGGTGAGGGACGGGATGAGTTTTGGGCCCCCCCCCCCCGGGTTTTGGGGACCCCCGTGGTTCAGAGCGGCCCCCCCGGTACCTTCCCGGGTGTAGAACGTGGTGTCCGCCCGGTAAATCCGGGGGTCCCGCGTCTTCAGCAGCGCCAGGGTCCGGTAGAACTCCCGCTCCTCCCGGGGGTCCAAGGCCTGGGGGGGGGCTGGAGATCAGGGGGGTCCGGGAGGGCTGAGGGACCCCGGGACCCCCCGGGACCCCCAACTCACCACGTCGTCCCCGCTGGACTCGGAGCTGTCGCTGTCGCTGTCGCCGCTGTCCCCATAGCGGTCCCGCACTGCCGGGGGGCACCGGGATCCCTCAGCACCGGGGGAGTCAGCGGCACCCCCGGCCCGGAGCCGGCTCCCCCCGATCCCGGTCCCGTTCCCCCCGTTCCGGTGTCTCACGGCGCTGCAGCTCCTCCCGCCGCCGGTCCCGCCCGATCCCTCCCGTCTCCCCCCGCTCCCGGGCCCGTTCCCGGTGTCTCACGGCGCTGCAGCTCCTCCCGCCGCCAGTCCCGCCCGATCCCTCCCGTCTCCCCCCGCTCCCGGGCCCGTTCCCGGTGTCTCACGGCGCTGCAGCTCCTCCCGCCGCCGGTACCGCCCGTAGCGCTCCGCGAACGCCGCGTTCACGCGGAGCTTGGGCTCCGCCATGGCCGCCCACGTGACCGCCCGGCACTTCCGCCGCCACGTGACAAAGAGCGCCCCGCCCCTTCTCCCTCTTAAAAGGGCAACGGCGCCCAAGGGAGCAGGTGGGACCCACCGCGTCGTCCTGCGCCCCCAAACCGATTCCCCCCCACATCGCCCCTCTCGCCCCGGGACCCCCAGGCTGGAGCCAGGACCCCCCCACTCTGTTTCCACTCCCCTAAGGCCAGCGGGACAGGTGGGCTCAGATCCATCTTTATTGGGGCAGAGGAGGGGGGTGGGCGTGGGGGGGGAACCCGAGACGGGGGGGGCTCCATGGGAGACCACCTCAGCTGGTGCGGATCTGGTAATCTGCAAGAGACAGAGAAGAGGTGGGAAGGGGGGACCCGGGCTGGGGGTCCCAAGGAGATTTGGGGGTACTTGGGGAATTCTGGGGCCCCGGGGCGGGGGTCCCGGGGGTCCCGACTCACCCCCGCTCTGGGTGATGTAGCGCACCCACGGCAGCGCCTGGTACCCGCTTTTCTCGATGATCTTCATGTACCGCACCTGGGGGGATGTGGGGAGTTACCCCCACCGGGCACCCCAACAACCCCCCGGGACCCCCATCCTCTCCCCAAACCCTCCGTCCCCCCTCCCAGGGACCCCAAACCCCCCAGAGACCCCACTTCCCTCCACAATCCTGTCCCCAAACCCTCTGGGACCCCCTCCCCCGGCCCCCCCAGGGCACCTGGATGCCCGAGACGGTGAAGTAGGGGATCTCGAAGCGGACGGCGATGGGCGGCCGCCCCTCCTCCTCCTCCTTCTCCACGCTGGGCAGCCCGAAATGGGCGCGCATCAGGTGCTCCTTCCCCCCCTGCGACCCCGCACCGGCACGTGGGGACCCCCGCAGCCACCCCCGAACGGGGGGGACACGGGGGGACAGCCCAGGATGGGGGGACAGCCGAGGATGGGGGGACAAGGAGCGGGGGAGAGCCTGGAAGAGGGGGCAGGGGATGGGGGCCACCCCGGGCTGGGGGGCAGGGGCTGGGGGGCCAGGGGGGGACCCCCGGGCCGGGCCGCTCACTGGGAAGGACTTGATGCTCCAGATGACCACGTTCCGCTCCGGGAGGTACCGCGCTGACCCCACCGTGGTCTTGAATTTGGGGGAGTCGGCATCGCTGGGCACCGGCACTGCGATCTCCACCCCGTTGGCCACTGACTGCTTCTTGAACTGGCCCTTGGCCTGGAGGGGACATGCGGGGGGGTGTCAGGGGCCGGTTGGGGGTCCCTGAGGGATGGGGGGATCCCTGGGCTCACCTTGACCATGATCTCCACCCGACTGTGGGAGAACTTCTCGATGATGGACTCGATCCAGATGAGTGGCTTCACCTGAGGGGGGCACAGGGGTCACCCCTGGCGTCCCCTAACGGGGTCCCACGGGTGTCCCCACCACGCCAGGAGGGGTCCTGGCCACATGGACAGTGGTGCTGGACACATGGAGAGGGGTCCCAGCCCCACAGAGCAGGGTCCCACCCCTCAGACCGTGGCCCCAAACTCCCAGACTGGGTTTCCAGCCTCCAGACAGGGGTTGCAGCCCGGGTCCCCGTCCCCACCTGCGTGTGCAGGCGGTAGGACATGAGCTCAAAGTCGCCGTCGGGGGGGATGAAGGAGATGGTGCGGTCGTTGTCGAAGCGGGACAGACGGACGCACTGGTGGAACTTCACGTCCTCCAGCTCCACCGACTTGTTCTTCCCCCCTGCGAGGGAGCGGGGGGCTCAGGAGGGGCAGCGGGGCCAGGGCTGAGCCCCCCACCTGCGGCACTCACGGCCTGTCAGCTCGAAGAGGACGCGGTCGTTGAGGCCCAGGCGCAGCTCTGGCATTCCCGACAGGAAAACCTTCAGCTTGATGGTGCCCACCACCTCACTCAGCACCACGCTGCCATTGGCGCTCACCTGCGGGCACGGCCTGCCTTGGAACCGGCACCGGCTCCGTCCTCATCGTCAGCCCCATCCTCGTCCCTGCCCTCATTACCAGCCCCGTCACCGTCACCATCCTCGTCCCTGTCACATCCCGATCACCATCCCCATCCTCATCCTTTTCCCACCCCAATCCCCTTCCCTACCCAACCCCAATCCCCATCCCTTTCCCACCCCAAACCCTTTCCCACCCCAATCCCCATCCCTTTCCCACCCCAATCCCCATCCCTTTCCCACCCCAATCCCCATCCCTTTCTCACCCCATTCCCATCCCCATCCCTTTCCCACCCCAGTCCCCCTCCCCACCCAGCCCCACTCCCCGCCGTGCCCCCTCACCAGCAGGTTCACCGACTCGATGACATCGATGAACACCTCGTTCTTCTTGTACCGGATGCCCTCGGAGCGCCAGGACACCGCGTTGGTCACCGTGGTGGGGACACGCGACTTGCCCGTGTCCAGCTTGTTCCCCTCCTGGGTGATGTACCTGAGGCGGAGGGGGTGTGAGGGGGCTCTGGGGGGGTCCCGCTGCCCCCCGGGCCCCTCCCCACACTCACTCCTGCAGGATCTTGCTGTCCGTGGTCTGCGGGAACCCGAAGTCCATCAGCTCGTCCAGCAGCTCGTAGATGATGACGAAGTTGTCGCGGATGCTTTCCTCCTCCAGCTCCTTGAAGTACTCACAGAACACCTGGAGGGGGCACCCAGCGCCTCTGTCACCCCCCCGGGAGGGGACACCCCGGCTTGGGGTGACCCTCACCCCTCGACCCCCGCTGAGATCCCCAGCTCACCTCCACCACCTTATAGAGGAAGGAGAAGACCAAGGAGACGTTCCCGTTCTTCTTCGTGGTGGCCACCACTGCGGGGGGTTAAGGAAAAAGGGGGGCGCCGGGGGGTCCCCGGGGCTGGGGGGGTCCCGGGGTGGGATCCGGGGGTGGTCCCGAAGGATACGGTAAAGGTTGGCGTGCTTGATCCAGAGGAAGTGGACGTGGCCGTGGGTCAGCACGGGGGTGAGGGTCCCCTCCTCCTCCCGCTGCAGCAGGACCCCCATGAAGTGCTCGATCTCCCCCAGCCCCACATCCCCCTTGTAGCTGCGGCTGATCAGCGGCTGTGGGGCGACGGGGAGGGATCAGGAATGGGGACATCCCTCCCAAAGCGCTCACCCCACCTCGGGGTCACGGGGGTCACCGCCACTGACCTTGGCTGACCTTCAAGGGCAGAGGGGACAGCCGGGTGTCCCCCACCCCGGACACCGGGGTGACCCCCGGCAGGCTTTGGGGTGGTCGTGGCGGGGGAGGGGCTCACAAGTGGGACACCCCCATCTCCCAAAATCGGGGTCACGGGGGTCACCGCCACTGACCTCGGCTGACCTCCAAGGCCAGAGGGGACAGACGGGTGTCCCCCGGGGGGGTTTGGGGTGGTGGCGGGGGTCTCACCTTCCCCTTGAGGTCCAGGATGAAGAGGGCGGAGGCGGCCATGGCGCCCGCGCGGCACCGTCACCTCCGGCACCGTCACCTGCCCAGGTGAGCGGCTGCGCCCAGGGGCGCGCGGGGCCTTAAAGGGGACGGTCCCGCCCCACGGCCCCCCCGCGGGGCTCCCACCCCGGCCCTCGGCGGGACCCCCGGGCTCGGCCACTCCACGGGGGCTTCGGCCGCCTCCAGCCCGACCCCACAGTTTTAGAGTGGGGGCGGGCGTGGGGTGGGACCCCCCGAGATGGTTCAAAGGGGGTGGGGGTGGGACCCCTGGGTATCTGGGTGCCCCACCCTGGGGGTCTCTTCACATCACGGGGTCCCCGCAGCCCCTGACTCCCGGATTCCCCACGCTGGGGGTCACTGCACCCCAGACCCCCCGTACATCCCCTCAGGAGGGGTCTCCACACCCCCCCAACTATCACATCCCCACCCCGGGTGGCCCCTGCATCCCCAAACCCCCGGATCCTCCCTCGGGGGGTCCTTGTACCCCCGCGGCCTCCACTCTGGGGGGTCCCCGCATCCCCAGACCCTCTCCGTGGGGGGGTCCCTGTATCCCAGCATCCCCCAATCTGGTGGTACCCAAGCCCCCAGACCCCCAGATCCCCCCTCGGGGAGGTCCCCGTACCCTCAAATTCCCCACCCTGGAGAATTCCCGCACCTCCAGACCCCCGGAGCCCCCCCCCCGCATCCTCCGGTCCCGCCGGAGCCCCGGGCGGGGCGGGACGGCTCCGGGCCCGGCCCTGGGGGCGGGTCGGTGCCGGGGGCCGGGCCCGGAGCCGCCCCGCCCGCAGCCACAGCCCGGGGATACCGGGGTTACCGGCGGGTCCGGGGCTACCGGGGAAGCGGCGGAGGAGCCGCCCAGAGCCGCCGCCATGGACCGAGCCGCGGGCAGGAGGAAACCGAACGGCGATTACGGTACCGGGCATCCGCCCCGCGCCCGCCCGGGGCTCCCCCAAACCCCCGCGTTCGGGCACCGCACTCCCAGGCAGCCCCCGGGGCTGCGACCCCCGGGGCTGGGAACTCCCAGATTTTGGGCACCCTCAGCGTTTTGGGGACCCCTCGGCTCGGGGCCCTGCGGGTTTAGGGACCCATGGGCATGGGGAGCCCCCGGTGTGGGGACCCGCAGCGGTTTTAGACCCCCCGGCTTGGGGATCCCCCGGGGTGAGAACCCCCCAGGTTTGAGGACACCCAGGTTCAGGGACCCCCGCGTTGGGGACCCCGCGTTGGGGACCCTCGCGTTGGGGACCCCCTGTCCAGCCCCGGGACGCTCCCAAGGGGGCTGCAGGGGCGGGGGTCTCGCGTGTTTTGGGGGGCTCCTGGGGAGGCTACGGGCTGTGTCGGGGGGTCGGGGTCGGGCCGGGGCCGCTGCCCCCTCCGGGGGGTCCCGGGAGGTGTGGGGGTGTCCCCGGTCTCCGGCACGGGAGGGAGGGACACGGGAGGCAGCGCCGGGACCCCTCCCCGGGGACCCGCGGCCTCCGGAGCCCCCAAGCCGCGGGGCCGGGGCGGGACCCTCCGCGTCCCCCCGTTTTCTCCGGGCGGGGGTTCCCCCCGGCCCGGCCTTTGTTCCCTTCGCGCGGGGGGGGGGACCCGCAGCCCTGACATCACCGGCGGCCTATGGGCGCCGGGATCCCGCCGCTGCTCCCGGTGATTTATTTACCCAAACGGAACCGGGGCGGAGATGGCACCGGCGTCACCGGGCGGCAGTGGGGGGGGTGGGGGGGGTGGTGGAAGGGGCACCGCCCGCGAGCCCTTTCCCGGCTGGACCAGGACATTTCCCGCCCGTTCCCAACCTTTGGACTCGGTTTGGCGGGGCAGGACCGCGCCCCGGTGCTTCTCGGTACCGGAGCCGGAGCTCCTCGGTGCCCCCCGGGGCCGGAGTTCCCCCGAGTTCCCTCCGGTGCCGGAGCCCGCTGCCCCCGGTTCCCCGCCGTGTCCTCCGGTGCACCGCGAAGCCAGTGCTCTCCGGGGCGGGGTTCGGGCCACGTTCGTGCCCCGGAGGGCGGATTTCGGGGAAGGGCTTGATTTTTGGGGAGGCGGGGTCATCTCAGCCCAGCCCAGCCCAGCCCAGCCCGGCCCGGTGCGGACGAGGACGAGGACGGGGACGGGGACGGCGTCGGCGTCGGGTCCGGGCGCTCGGCGGGATGGGGGGCCACGGGGACAACTACTACGGCAAGCACGGTAACGGGGTTGGGGGGCTCGGGGGCACCTTTGGGGGTTCGGAAGCGCGGCGGGGGCTCGGGGGGGACCTTTGGGGTTCGCCCGGGCTCGGGGGCCCCGTCCGGGGCTCCCCGCGAGTCGGGGGCAGTGCCCGCCGCAGGTTGGGGGCACTTTTGGGGGTTTCCTGCGGGTCGGGGCCCCGCGGTGCGGCGCAGAAGGAGTCGAGCGGCCGCAGGGAAAGGCGGAAAAACAAACCCGAAATGGGCGGAAAACGGGGCAGTAAAAGGCGAAGCAAAACGAAAGCAAAAGCGGCCGCGCCCCGGACGAGAGGGCGCCGCGGTTTTAGGGGGCTGGGGAAGGGTGCCCGGTTTTGGGGGAGGGGGGCTGAGGAGACCCCGGTTTTGGGGCCGCCCTCCCCGGCAGCCGCAGAACCGGCCCGACGGCCGCGGTCGGAGCCAGCGGCGGGACAAACCAGCTCCGGCGGTTCTGGGGCGTCACCGCGGCGCCGGCACCGCCGGGATCGGCTGCCCGGGGGTCCCGGGATGGCTCCCGGTTCTGACCCGCCCCCCCCACCGGCCGCTGTTTAGGGGGGTTTGGAGAAGAGGGATCGGCGCCCGGGAAGGGGAGAGAACTCCAGAACGCCCCAAAATATCCCAAAGCAGACGTGTCCCCCCAAAAAGGACTTGTCCCTGCCGCGGGGCTGCTCCGAGCCCCACCAAAATCCACCCCAAGTCCCCGGCCCCCCCCTGCTCCGGGCGCTTCCACGCTGGCTCAATTCCCACCCTAAAAATAAAGCGGAGCAGCGGGACGGCGCCGGGAGGCCGCGGCGGGGGCCGGGGCTGCTCCGGGGCTCCCCGGGACCTCCCGGTGACCCCCCGGTGATCCCCCCACCCCGGTATCGCCGCCGCCAGCCCCGCTCCGCCCCCGCAGCTCTTTGGTGCTTCCGTGGGATTTCGGGTCCCTCCTGGTATCGCTCCGGGACATTTTTGGGCAGAGCCACTGGTGGAAAGGAGTTTTCCAAGGGAGTCGTTGTTCCCAGGCCCAGGAGGTGGATCCGCAGCAGGGAAAGGGCATCTGAAGATGTTTTTTCCTCCCGATTCCGCTCATCCCGAGGATTTCATTGGAAGCGTTCGGCTCCCTCTGCTCTGCTCGCTGCGTGCTGTGGGGCGAGGAGGATGAGGAGTACCTTCCTCCCATCCCAGCCGTTCCCCATTCCCACTCCTCTTCCTCTCCGCAGGAACGCCACAGAAGTATGACCCGACTTTCAAAGGTCCCATCTATGACAGGTGAGCAGAGCCCCCCAGGGTCCCCAGGGTCCCCAAATCTGTTGTCTCAAATCCATGGTCCCCCAATTCCTGTCCCTGCTGGCAGGGGCTGCACTGACATCATCTGCTGCGTCCTGCTCGTGGTGGCCATCGTGGGCTATGTGGTGGTCGGTGTCGTGGGTACGTCCCAGGGCTCAGGGGGGTCCCGCTCGTCTGAAGGGGCTGGGCGGGGCCCTGTGGGGTCTGGGGGCTGCAGGGGGGGCTGACTGCAGCTTCATCATCCTGTGCCCCCCAGCCTGGACCCACGGGGACCCCCGGAAGGTGATCCACCCCACGGACAGCCGCGGGCAGTTCTGCGGGCAGCAGGGGACCCCCAACGAGTGAGTGCCGGACGCGCCGCCGGAGAGACCCCGAATTCCTCGGGGGGTGTGGCTGGGGTTTCCCCAAACTGGGCGGTTTTGGTTTGTTTTGCAGGAAAAAACCTTTCCTTTTTTACTTTGACATCGTCAAGTGCGCGAGCCCGCTGGTGCTGCTGGAATTCCAGTGCCCGACCACGCAGGTACGGCCCGGCCCTTCCGGCCCGCGGTGTTCCCCGGCTTCCCCATGGAATGCCGGCCATCACCTGCAGCCCCCCGGTGTCCCCCTCCCCTCCAGATCTGCGTCAGCAAATGCCCTGACCGGTACATGACATACATGACCGCCTACGGAAATCCCACCTCGCTGCAATATTACCGGGATTTCTGCACCCCCGAGTTCGGGAACTCACAGAAGGTGGGTTGTGGGGTCGGCGTTCCCGTGCCGTGGGGTGATTCCTGCCCAGAGCGCTGACGTCCGGCTCGTTGTCCCCATCCAGGGTCCCATCGAGGTGCTGAAGGACAAGGAGTGTCCGGCCATGCTCATTCCCAGCACCCCACGTACGTCCACTATTAGCGAGGAGCTCGTTAGCGATTTGCTGGCTTCCATTGGGATTTTTCGGAGGCTGTTTGGGGGTTCTGGGGGTCCGGGGAGGGGCTTGGGCAAGTTTTCCCAGCTGAGCCGCCCCCTCCTCTGTCTCTCCAGTGGCACGGAGGTGCTTCCCGGCCATCCAGGCCAAGAAGGGCGTCATCATGGTGGGCAACGAGACCACCTACGACGATGGCCGCGGGCACCGCAGGAACGTCACCGAGCTGCTGGAAGGGGCCAAGTGAGTCCCGGACCAATGCCCCTCGTTAAGAGCTGCCTTGTTAGTGTTGCTTTAGAAATCCTGCACCAAAACGTCAGGAACAGGAGCAGAGGGCGGCAAAGGAGGCGCAGTGAGGGCAGCTCCAGGGAATTTGCCGTGCGCAGTTGTTGAATTTTCTTGTTTTTGGGGTCTCTCCCGGCTCCCTCTCCATCGGTGTTTCCCGTCTCCTTGCAGAAAAGCCAACGTGGTGCTGGAGACCCGGCAGCTGGCCATGAAGATCTTCGAGGATTACACGGTGTCCTGGTACTGGATCATCATGTGAGCACGGGGCAGAACTCGGGGATTCCCAGTATTTTACCATTCCCGCCCTGGATTTCCCACAGTTTCCATCATCAAAGCATGAGCAGTGACATCACTCCCGTCCCACTCGCGCTCCGTCTGCGCCGCGGTTCCCGCACCTGGGGGATGCCGGGGCGCGTTGGGAGGGTGGTCACATATGGGTGTCTTCCTCCTGCAGAGGCCTCGTCATCGCTATGGTAGCCAGCCTGATCTTCATCGTGCTGCTGCGCTTCCTGGCCGGGATCATGGTCTGGGTGATGATCGTGATGGTGATCCTGGTGCTGGGATACGGTGAGCAGGGGCTGGGAGCCTCTCCCTGGCTTTTCCCCATTTCCCTCTCCCTATTTCCAGTGTGATTTGCCCTTCAGAAGCTCACGCGCCGCATCCTTCTGGGCATCTCCTCCCCGGCTGGCATCCGTGCAGAAAGGACAATTTTCTGCTTTTTGCCACAGGAATCTTCCACTGTTACATGGAATACGCCAAGCTGAAAGGGGAAGCGGGGTCGGACGTGTCCCTGACGGATCTGGGCTTCCAGACTGACCTCCGTGTCTACCTCCACCTGCGGCAGACGTGGCTGGCGTTCCGTGAGTGCCCATCCTCCTCGGGAATTGGGGTGGGACCTGGGACAGGGCATGGGAAGGGGGGGTCACAGCAGGTTTTGGGGAAGCTCCCATGTGAAGGAGGGACTTTGCTGGGTGCCCAGCCACGGGGCAGTGCTGGACATTCCCGGGAGGAGCGTTCCGTGCCGTGGGGGATTCCCAGGGAAGGCGAAGGTGGCCCTCACGCTGCCCGGGGCTCCCCTTCCCCTGCCAGTGATCATCCTGTGCGTGCTGGAGCTGGTGATCGTGCTGCTGCTCATCTTCCTGCGCAAGAGGATCCTCATCGCCATTGCGCTCATCAAGGAGGCCAGCAGGTCTGGCTGTCCCCGTCCCCACGGCCGCTGTCACCCATCGCTCCGGGGTTTAACTGGGGTTTTGCCAGGGTTTAACCAGGGTTTAACTGGGGTTTGACCATCTTCTCGCAGGGCCATTGGTCACGTCATGTCGTCGCTGCTGTTCCCCTTGTGCACCTTCTTCCTGCTGTGCCTCTGCATCGCCTACTGGGCCAGCACTGCAGTGTATCCTTTCCTCTTCCTCCTCCCTGCATCCCTGTTCCCCAGAAGTCCAAGGTCTCCCCAGGCATGGAATATGATCTGCTTGCAGATCCACCTTAAATATCTGAGGTTTAACCCAAAGCAAACCCTGGGGAGGAAGAGCGGCGGCGGGAGCCTGGGGAGAGTGGAGCAGAGCCTGGTGTGGATATGGGATTGGGTTTGGAGAACGGCTTCTCCTTAACAGTGACCCGCAGCTTCCTGTCTACCTCCAACGAGGCTGTTTACAAGGTGTTCAATGAGTCCACGTGCCCCTTCTCTGGGCAGACCTGCAATCCCGAGGTGAGGACCTCAGGAAACTCAAAACCTGTCAGAGACAAGAATCTTTATTGCCTGAGAAATTCCTGGAGTCCTCTTCCCAGTGGAATTCCACCTTTCTGAGCTGGGGTGCATTGGACTGTTCATTCCTTTTGAGCTGTCGCTGCCCTGAGCAGAGTTTGGTCTGAGCTTCTGGACAATTGAATGGGATAATGAGGTCTGTGACCATGGGGGTCGCTCTGGCTTGACCGGCGGTGTCCTGTGTTCTCTCCAGACCTTCAACACCAGCAACGTCACCAAGCTGTGCCCTGATGCCCAGTGCCTCTTCGCGTTCTATGGTGGCGAGACGGCCTATCACAAGTACCTCATCGTGCTCCAGTTCTTCAATGTCTTCATGTTCTTCTGGCTCGCCAACTTCGTCATCGCGCTGGGCCAGGTGACGCTGGCGGGCGCCTTCGCCTCCTACTACTGGGCCTTCAAGAAGCCCGACGACATGCCGGCCTTCCCGCTCTTCTCCGCCTTCGGCCGCGCGCTCCGGTGTGTCCATCCCCGCGAGGGTGGCCGGGAGCTCCAGGAGGTTGTGCCCTTCTAACCAGGGCTGTCCATCCCTAGGTACCACACCGGCTCGCTGGCCTTCGGCTCGCTAGTCCTGGCCATTGTCCAGGTCATTAGGGTCACACTGGAGTACCTGGACCACCGGCTGAAAGGTACCAGGGTTGGGGTGGGAATGGGGAGATGAGTGGGGTTGGCTGTTGCCGCATCCCTCGGTGCCGGAGCTCAGGGCTAAAGTCCAGGGGAATCAATCCGGTATTTCAGGCGAGAATCAGGATTTTCCTTTTAGAATCCCGTAGCTGCCTCTTTCTCCAAGAAAGAAAATAATTCCTCCCTGGGAGGCAGTGAGGATGGAATTCCCAGTGGAGCTGTGGCTACCCCATCCCTGGGAGTGTCCAGGCCAGGCTGGACGGGGCTTGGAGCAACCTGGGACAGTGGAAGGTGCCCCTGCCCCTGGTGGGGGATGGAATGGGATGAGCTGCGAGGCCCCTTCCAACCCAAGCCATTCCGTGATTCTGTGAAGTGTTTCCCCGGGCAGGAGCCAAGAGACGTGCCGTGGCTGCGGGCTCAGCCAGCCCGTGCCGGTGCCAGGGAGTTCTGTGCCGTGCAGCCGTTCATCGGGAAATGTCAACAGTGCGTGGGGGCGTGGGAAGAGCAGTCTGGGCCCCAGCAGGGCTAAGAACAGGGCCTGGGGGGACGCTGCGGCAACAAGGTCTCACCAGGGACCTTGGAGTTGCTGCTGGAAGATCCGGCCCCTCTGGCTTTTGCACTGACCCCTCTCCCTGCACCCTCCAGCTGCCGAGAACAAGTTTGCCAAGTTCCTCCTGAGCTGCCTCAAGTGCTGCTTCTGGTGCCTGGAAAAGTTCATCAAGTTCCTCAACAGGAATGCCTACATCATGGTGAGAGTCGTCCAAAACCAATGCTCTCGAAGGGCTGGGGCTGCCATGGGGATGGCTCGGAGATTTCCCTGGGAATTGTGTCTCCCGACGCCACAGGAACACAGAGCTTTGCGGTGTTTTCCAGCTATTCAGCTGGAAAACCTTGCCCTCAGCCATATCCTGGTGGCTTTGGGGAGGACCCTGTGTGGGTGGAGGTGTTCAGCTCCGGGTCCCTGTGATGCCTGACCCGGCAGTGGATGAGGAAGCGCTTCCAGGGTGGGATTTGCACCCTCCCCTGGGTAGTGGACTCAGTGCAGCCCCGTTTCTCTCTCCTCTGCCTGGTTTTTCCGCTCCAGATCGCCGTCTATGGCACCAACTTCTGCACCTCGGCCCGGAATGCGTTCTTCCTGCTGATGAGGAACATCATCCGGTGAGATCCTTGGGGAATCACCCCAGACCAGGCTCCCCGTTCCCGGGCTTCCGCTTGCCTTGGCTTCTTCTGTCGGAACTCGGGGCAGGGAGCGGATGCAGAGGCTCATCCCTCTCTTGTCTCCAGGGTGGCCGTGTTAGATAAAGTCACGGATTTCCTCTTCTTCCTTGGGAAGCTCCTCATTGTGGGAAGCGTGGGTAAGTGCTGGGTTCTGGAAGTTTCTCCTCAGGGCATCCGGCTGCCGCCATTGGTTGTGCTGTACCAAAAGCTCCGCTCAAGTCACCCCTCCCGTGAAGCTGCTCCTTTCCATCCCCTTTTCCATCTGCCCACCCATCCCAGAGCCATGTCCATCCCTTGCTTTCCCAGGAATCCTCGCCTTCTTCTTCTTCACCCAGCGGATAAAGCTGGTCCAGGACACGGCGCCGTCACTGAATTACTACTGGGTCCCGATTCTGGTGAGCTGCCTCTCTCTTTGGGGTGACTTTGGAGGGAGAGGACAGAGCTGCCCCACACAAACCCCATCCCACACCCGGTGCCTCAAGGACCTTCTTTGTCGGGGGTGTTTTCCCGGTCGCTGGTGCAATGAGCCCTTTGTTGGTTGCTGCTGGCGCCGTGCCCGCCTGCGCTGCCCACTTTGGCCTCCGTCCAGTGGTGCCTGAGGCCTTTTGTCCCCACTCGGGCTGCTCCGAACAGTCCTGCCCTGTTCACTTCTCCTCCCTCCCCTGGGGAATGTGGGATTCAGCACTTTCCTCCTCCTCCTGCTGCTCCTGGCCGGGGCTCCGGGCTTTCTGCCAGCCGTGGCATTGGTGCGTGGTGTCTCTTCCAGACAGTGATCGTGGGCTCCTACCTCATTGCCCACGGGTTCTTCAGCGTGTACGGCATGTGCGTGGACACCCTCTTCCTCTGCTTCTGTGAGTATCAGCAAAAACCCCCTCTCCCATCAGGCTGACCCCCAGAGTGTCCAGTTTGGGGGTTTGCTCCCAATCCCGCGGTCCCTCTGTGTGGCTTTCTGCCGGTTTTTCCTTTCCTAGCTCCTCGCCTGCGTTCTCACCTGCTCTCCCCTGCCTGCTCCAGCGGAGACCCCCAGCCTGTCCGTGGGCTCTTGCATCTCTCCCTCTGTTTTGGTGCTTTGGGCTTGGTGGAATTAACCACAACTAACCTAAATTTCCCTTTTTTTTCCTCCCTCTTTTCCTTCTTTTCTACCCCTTCCATGTCTCTGGTCACACATTCTCCATCCTCCACCTCCGCCCTGTCTCTCCCCGGCTCTTCCTCTGCTTTTTGCTCTTCCCCTTCACGGCTGCTTCTTCCCGGGGCTGGAAAAGGTGAAGATCTGGAGAGAAACGATGGATCTCCGGAGAGGCCTTACTACATGTCCCCCGAGCTCAGCGAGATCCTGCTGAAGGGGCACCTAGAACCTTCCAAAAGCGCCGATAGCCAAGGCTAGGGCCCGGTGCTGGGCAGAGGCCACAGGACCCTCCCGGCCCCCTGACCCCAGCAGCGACTCCCACGGTGCCGCTCTGTGCCCTGGAAGTCCTTCGAGGGTGGTGGGTGCCGACCCTCAGCGCCCGGTGGTGTCCAGTCTACCTTCCTACCCAAAAATCTGTGTTCCTGCTTTGAAACAACCCACCCGGAGTCAGTTGGGGGTCCCGGTAGTGCCCAGCGAGGAGCGCGGTGCCCAGAGATCATCGTGGTTTTGACGCAGAGATCTTTGTTCTGGAGGGAGAGCTGGCATGGCCGGCACGAGGGATCCCATGTGGAGGGACAGCGTTTGTGGGATGGGCCGAGTGGGTTCCGCCGCCCTAAACTGGTCTCTGGGCATTTCCTCTGAGTCTGCTCCAGCTGAGAGCAGCGAAACTTTCCTTGCCCCTTTCCTCGACTTTTTCCTTGTCCTTTTCTCACCTCTTTCCTGGTAATTTCCTCACCCCTTTCCTCACCCAGTCTCTATGCAAACCACAAAATTATGGAGGATTCCGGGCGAGGTTGCAGAGCTTTGGCTTCACACCCACTGCTTTAGCCCAGCTTGTCCGTCTCCTGTCCCAGCCATGCTCCAGGGCAGGAGGCGTCACCGGTGGCCACTGGGACTCGAGGGTTTCACTCCAGGCACGGGGGGCTTGGAATTTCTCCTCCAGATAGCCCAGAAATGACCAAGATTTAAAAAAAACAGCTCTTGTGGCTCAGCCATGGCTCCCAGCCAGACCCTCCCAGGACAAAGCCACGGTGTTGACACTCCCATTTCCATCCCAAAAGGATCCAAATCCCTCTCCAAACACCCCCGGGCGCTTCGAGCCTGAGGCTTTGTGGCTTTGTTTGGTTTTGGGGTGGTGTTCTTCCACTGCTGGGAAGGCTGGGATTTTCCGACTGCTTGGCACATCAGGATTGCTCCTCTTGGTGAGGGTGTCGGGCAAATCCTGAGGGGAATCCAGAGCTGTTGGGAAGAGCTGAGGGGTCCCCCCTGCCCTCAGCTCTGTTCAACTTCCCCCCTCTCCCCCCCCCGAGAAACAAAACACCCAAATTTCTGCTTTCTTCTCAATCCCCGTGGGCCATTCTGTGACAGAGGGAGAAACCCCCATTCCACGATGAGCGCAGAGACTTGATTTAATCTGGGATCCTTGTTAGAGGGTCGCAGGAGCCTCTGTCACACCGACCCCTGTATCTGCCCCCGCCACGGGGCCGGGGATTTCTCTTTGCAGTGGAAGACCTGGAGCGCAACGACGGCTCTGCGGAAAAGCCCTACTTCATGTCCCAGAACCTGAGGAAGCTGCTCAAGAAGACCAACAAAGGCCAGCCCGACGCGTAGCGCCGCGCCCGGAGACCACCTGGCACCGCCTGTCCCTCGTGGAATTCGCCTCTATGGACCTTGGACCACCCCTCCTCCCCCCCGGCAGCGTGGGGGGACCGGTAAAACGCAGACTGTTGATGATTCGGCCTTAAATCCTCGCGTTGGTGATGGTGACGAGCTTGTCACCACTAATGAGCCGCAGGGCCCATGCCAGCCCCACTCCTGGGCTGTGGCAGGGCCAAAATCCCAATTCCTGGGGGTCAGCGGCTCCAAAGTGAGTTGAACTGGGTTTGATCCCAGTTTGATCCCAGTAAATCCTTCTGCGGCCGGCGTTTCCTCGGCGTCTGGGGGGATCCGGGCGGATGTGGGCACAGAGGGGACGCGCGAATGAGCCGGGAGGTTCAGGCAGCTCCTCCTGGGGTGTTTTCACTGTGGCCCCCCTAAATACTGAATTAGGGTTGTTCATTCCTGCCCGGAGAGCTGGAATCGCTTCCCATCCCTTGCTGCCCTTTGGCGATACCCGAGGGCCCTGCTTTGGGCCCTAATTAATGAATTCTTTTAGGAATAAGCTAATTAGTGCTTCTGTAGCCACTGCAGGGGTGAAGGTGGAGGGGAACGAGGGGGCCACGAGCAGAATTCGGGGCTTGAGGCTCTGCCCAGTTCTTGCACCTCTTGAGGACTGGCAGCTTCCGCAGATTCCTCCCCAAAATCTGCATCCGGTCCCCAAAACTTGTCAGTTTAGGGCAAACCCTTCCCCAGCTTCCCAAACGCTTCACCTGCATAAGGGGTTTTGGGACACCCCCCTCTGGAGCACGCGGAGGGGGCAAGGATGGGCCTGGGGGGGGGTTTGGGTTCATTCCGGGTGATTTTAGCAAAGCCAGTGGCAGCCAACACCTCGCAGCTCCAGGCAGGAGAGGAAAGAGGGCTTTTTTTTTGAGCTGAAAAGGGGTCAATTAACTCTAAAATATAACTGAGTAACTTAAAACCCAAAATGTAACAGAGTTAACCCCTCCTGAGACCCAGTGGAGCGACAGGAGCAGAGCCACTGCCAGCAGCTGGGCGTTTTTGGGGCTCATTTGTTAAAAAAGGACTTAAACGCTCTGAGGCTTTGGGGGACAATTCCCAGCTCCCA
This sequence comes from Corvus moneduloides, assembly GCF_009650955.1. NCBI lineage: Eukaryota > Metazoa > Chordata > Aves > Passeriformes > Corvidae > Corvus > Corvus moneduloides. The sequence continues at coordinate 560,650 of NC_045507.1, forward strand.
GAGGCTGGGGGGGGTCCCACCTTCCCCTCTCCCAGTGGTCACCTGGCTCTCAGAACTGGTGCTGAGGGATCCCTTTGGCTGCTTTTTATCCCTGTTCCCCTGCCACCTTTAGGTTTTGTATCATCCAGGGTATTTTCTATGGAATTATCCAATGCTTTGGGGGCTTTTGTATATTTTGCTTTCCCAGGATGTTTTCAGTTGTTGTTATTTGGAGCTTTTACAGTGAATTTTTGGGGGCAGGTTTTGGTTTCTCTGACACCGCCGGGCAGAGCTTCCCTAGCTGGAATCAAACACTGTCATTTCCCTAATTTTTTTTTTTTTTTTTTTTAATTCCCTAAATTTTCCCTTTCCCCCCTCGTTTTTCAGTATGGCTGATCAGTGGACAGAGGAGTGGAAGGGAAAATTGAAGCCATAAAAATGAAGGAAAAGGTGAAACTAGAAAGGTGAAGGGAAAGAGAAAAATGAAGGGAAAAGTAAAAACAAAGCTAAAAAAGTAAGAGTAAAGCTCAACAGATAAGGTCAAATGAAGCTAAAAAGAGGCAAATCCTCTCTATTTGGGATAAGTGGGAATAATTCAGGGAATAATGACCAGACCCTGTTCCACTTACAGCCATTCCAGCACCTCCAGCGCGTGTCCTGCAGCTCCTGATGCTGGTTCTGGATTAATTCAGTTTTTCCCCTCCCTGTGCAGGTTTCGGGGTGGTTTTGGTTTAATTTCTGCTCAGAATGTTTGTGTTGGGGGCGAATTCCCTCGCACTCCTCGATTTTCAGCTGTTTTCCTCCTAAATCCTGACCCTTTGGGTGTGGGAACGCCAGGGAAAGCAGCAGAGGAGTGGCAGGAACTGGGTTTATTTGCTCAAAAAGGCAAAAAACAGCAGGAATTTGGAAGGCTGGAAGGAAAAGTGGTGAAGGAGAAAAGAAATTTGGGAAAATGTGTTCTTGGGGAAGCCGGGCTGGCTTGGCTGCCTCTCAGCAACACAGGATTTGAGGAGAATTAAGGGGTTTTATTCCCAATAAGCCCAAGCGGCTTTTTAGAGGTGAAAACTGACTGTGATGGGGAGCAGTGAGGGAAATATTCCTGTAAATTAGGCTTTTTTTGGGAAAACTCAGAGTGAGAGACGCTGTCTGGGGGAATTTGGTGTCCGGAAAAGCTTCACTCCAAGACTGGGTTCCTTCTTCCAGGCAAAGCTCCGTGTTCAAGGCATTAAATTATGGAATTTAGGAATAATGGCGCTTTTTTCCCTGTCTAGAACTGCGGCTTCTGTCCCAACAAACCGGATTGTTCTGTGGGCAAAGGAAAAAACCCCAAATCCTAAAAAATGCTAAAACCTGCAGGGCTGATGTTTTACACAAAAATGCTCGTTTTTCATGTGTTTCTGAGGCATTAACGGTGCTGTGACGCTCCGGAGTCTCTGTGCGCTTCCGTCGGCGTCAGCGTCGTGACCAACAATAAAAAAGTGCCTGTTTGGACCTCGTTCTGTCATGTCCATCCCTCTGACATCCCTCTCTCACACCAATTCTGCTGCATTTCACCCCAAAACGGCCCTTCCAGTGCTCACTCAGCTGTTTTCAAACTCAGGGGGTCACTGATTTTGGGGAGTTTTGGCTGAATATGAGGAATTTTCCAACAATCCCTGAGCCGCAGAGGCTCTGGGAGGGGATGATTAAGGAGCAAAGTGCTCCTTCAGACACTTATTTAATGTCGTTTCCCTGGTCATCAAAAGCAAAAGGTGTTTCTGTGGTCAAATGCCTCCAAAAATGCATCTTTGAGGTTGTTCCCCTCAAAAATTTAATGGTTTTGAGGTCAAGCCACTGAAAAAAACCCATTTTTGAGGTCAAACCCCTTCAGTAAAGGTGGTTTTGAGGTCAAACCCCCTCAAAATAAAGCGGTTTTGAGGTCAACCCCCTCCAAAAAAGGTGATTTTGAGGATGTTCCCCTCGTAGAAAGGCGATTTTGACATCAAACCCCTCCAAAAAAAGGCACTTTGAGGTCAAACCTTTTCATTCCTTGTCAGAGAAGGATGTTCCCGGTGGAACGCTGGCTGGGCTCAGGTGCTTCGGGGGGTCGCGCGGACGTGTCCCCTCAGGAGGATCCTCTCAGGGCCTCGCTCCCCTCACAGGGGTCCCCTCAGCCCGCGCCCCCCCGGCCCGTTCCCGCCACCGCTCTCGGCCCCGCCCCCTTCGCGCCACCCTCCCTCCTCCCTCTCCCATTGGCCTCACGCTTTGTCCATCACCTCGTGCCTTGCTAAACCATTGGTCCGCACCCGCCCCCGCTCCCCTTATCCCCGCCCCGCGAGCCCGTCCCCTTCTCCTCTCCGCCCCCTGTCCATCACCCTCCCTCCGCCTTCTCCGATTCGCTCTGCTCCCTGTCCGTCACTCTCCCTCCGCGCCCTCCCATTGGCCCGCGCCCGCCGCGCTCCCCATGGCCCCGCCCCCCCGGCGCGCGCGCGCCCCCCGCCGGCGGCGGCCCCGCCCCCGCCGCAGTCCCGGCGCCGCCGCTCCGGCCCCGTTCCGGCCCCGCTCCGGCCCCGCCGCGGCCGCTCCGGCCCCGCTCCGGCCCCTCCCGGGCCCCGCCGGCCGGGCCGGGCCGGGCCGCCCCCGCGAGGCACCGCCGGCAGCGCCCCGGTAGGAGCCGTGTCCGCGCCGCGCGGGGGGGAGCCGCGCCGGGCTGGCCGGGCCGAGCCGGACCGGGCCGGCCGGGGGCGGTGCCGGGGCGGGAGGAGCCGGGGTGGGGTGGGGGGGGGGGGGTGAGCCGGGGGGGTGGTGGGACGCGGTGACCCGGCCCCCCCCGTGTCCCCTCCCTCCCGCCCGGCCCATTGTGTGCAGACAAAATGGCGGCGGTGAGTGAGGGGAGGGTGGGGGGAGGCGGCCGGGCTCCCTCACGGACCCCCCTCAGCAGCGCCCCGAGGGACCGGGGGGGGATCGAGCCGCCGCCCAGAGAACGCGGGCGTCGCTAGGTGCTCCCCCCGACTCCCCTCATTTCTCGCCGCCGCCGCTTTGTTCGCGCCGCGTTTGCAAATGGCGGCAGCGCCCGGCGGCCCCCGCGCCCCCTCCTCACCCCCCGCGCCCCCTCCTCAATCCCGGTCCCCGCGCCCCCTCCTCATTTTCGCCCCGCGGCCCTGCACTCGCGTGGGGACGGGGATGGGGGGTTTGAGGGGGGCTGGTCCTTTCCCGACCCCCTCAGCCGCCCCTGGGTGGGATGTTGGGGGGGGGCCTTGGAGGAGGTGGGATCACCCCCCTTGGAGGGGCTTGAAGCCCCTCTTCCCTCTCCCCATCCCACCTCATCCCAGGCTGGAAATTGCAGTGGGATCATCCCCTTTGGGGGGATTTTAGCCCCTCTCCCTCCTCAGGACCAGGATCCTGCTCTCCTCCTCCCCTGAGCTTTTCCTGGCCTTTCCCTCCCTGCTCCCTCACGGTTCCCGCTGGTCCAGCCCCGTTATCCGTGTCCGCTCCGTTTCTGGAGGGTTTAGAGGAACAAAAATCCAGCAATCCCTTCCCGCCGCGGCTGCTCCGCGGGGACTGATGGCTTTGTGCCCCCTCAGTGCGGGGTTCCCACTGGAATCCGCGCTCCCGAGGCTCCCGGATTGCTCCCTGTGAGGGCCATGGTGTCCCGGTTCCTCATCCATCCCGAGCAGGCACCAAAACACAGATAAAAGCGACCAATTCTTTCTAAAAACACGGCCTTGAACCCAAGCGCGGCTTCGCCCGTGTCACACTTTACCACGTTTAGGGCAGGAATCCCAGCCTTTTACATCCTTTGGTTGTTTTTCCCTCCGTCCTCCCAAAAACGCCCCTTGGGAGGCTCGATCCGAGCGCGGGAAGTTTGGTGAATTCCAGCTGGGGGTGGGAGTGGAGGAGGGGGTGAGGCCAAAACCAGGTGAAATTCCAGAGTTTGTCCCGTTTCCAAGGGTTGGGGTCCTGGTTTAACCAATCCTGTGGTTCTTCTCCTCAAAAGACACAAATCTGGTGGTGCTGCAGCATCAGCTCCCAGATTTCTCCCTCCAAAAATCCCAGAAGAGGGATAATGGGAGACTCTCTGGCTGCCGTTGTGATTTTGACTGTAGGAACAGCTGGATGGGATTTCAACCCTTTCCTTATCCAGCCTGGAGAAAATTGAGGGAATTTAAAGGAAAATAACGGAGCATGTGGGGCCTTCAGGGCCCAGCCCGGAGCAGGAGGCACCAGGAGATGCCATGTGGCTCCTTGGGAATGATTCTCCCGGCTCAGCTGGTGCCGGTCGGGGTTTAATTTCAATTAAATCCAGATTTATGGCACTGTTAAGTTATCCTGTGGATGAACTGGCAGGACTGGAATCAGAGGGCTTTCCTTGGAGTGGAACTGTGTGTCTGTGTAGCGGCTCGAGGTTTTTATCCTAAAAATGTGAGCCCCAGCTCTGGGTGAGCTGGACAGCGCGAGCGGGGAATGGCGAGGCTGCAGCTGGGGAGATTCTGGTGGGAAGAGGTGAAAGCGAGCTGCGGTCTGGTTTGGTGGCCCGGGAAATGCATGGAAAGGGGAAGGGCTGCCGTGAAGTGGGGTTTGGTTGGGAGCTTTGGGATAATCCATGTGGGATCGACCCTCTCCAGGTGGGATTTGCTGTCGCCAGGCAGATTTTGATGGTAAAAGGAAGTGGAGGTAGAGGAGGATGATCTTCCTCATCCTCAGGTGCAGAGGGTCAGCGTTTTCCAATGCTTTTCACTGGAGTTATCCTTGGAGTTATTGGGAAGCTGTCGGGTGTCGCAAGGCCGGGATTGAACCGGTCAGGGGCAGTGGGGGAAACCAGGATTTTAATTAATTAATTTTACTGGGTACAGTTGGTGACCCTGGCTGGAGCAGGTGCTGATCCTTCCCCTGTCCGTGTGGGAACGATGCCGGAGCTGATCCTGGCGAGTGCAAGGCAGTGTCCAGAGGGTGATCCCGGGACACCAGCGGTCCCGCGGGATCCAGGCGTTCCTCTGTTCCGGGGGACAAAGCACTGGAGTTGGAACAGAAGGCTCCGCTGCCCCAGCTGGGGGCGGTTCCCACAAAAAGGCAGGAATTTGATGTCAGTTGGGCTGAATCTGTTGAATTCCAGGACTTTCGAGCGCTGACTTCCCACCTGGATTTGCTGGGTTTATCCCGTTTCCTCCCGATAAACTCAGGGAGGAGACTCAGTGCAGCCTCTGGACTGGTGTTGGTCCTAATGCAGAGCCAACGGGGCGACTTTGGGGCTGTGCCAGGGATTTGGGGTGAAACCAGGGCTGTGGCAGAGGGATCTGTGCTGGGAGCTTCCCGTTAGGATCCCAGAGGGATCTGTGCTGGGAGCTGCCCATGGATACAGCAGAGGGGTCTGCCAGGAGTTGGAAGAGGGGCCCAGCTGGCTCTTCCTTGTTTAATTAATTAATAATTGTCCCAGGGCGGCTGCTCCAGTGTGGAGCAGGGAGCTCTGTCTGGTTTGGAAAAGTCCCATTTCATGGGAAAACCTCTTGGGAATAAGAGGGAATAAGGATCGGATGCTCCAAGGGTCAGTCTGCAGGTGTCAGAGATGTAAATCCTCGGGAGCAGAAGGAGGATTTGGCTAACGAGTTGGTCTGTGTCTCACTGCTGTTCCTGCTTCCAGCTCCCGCTGCTCCAGCGCGTGCCCCAGGCTCCGGCTGCCCCGGCTCACCCGCTCTCTGTCGCTTTCAGATCCCGGAACGCCGCGGTGCTGCGACGCTCCAGTCACCGGAAAAATCCAAATAAACACCTTTGGAGCATTCAGGCAGACAGCAGAAAACAAAAATGGTAAGAGCCGGGCGGATTCCCGGGCGTGGGATGAATATCTGTGTCCCGGCGCTCCCTAAACATTCCCGACCTCCCTTTTCTGCAGCGCCCGATGCGGATCTTCGTGAACGACGACCGGCACGTGATGGCCAAGCACTCGGCCGTGTACCCCACGCAGGAGGAGCTGGAGGCCGTGCAGAACATGGTTTCCCACACGGAGCGGGCGCTCAAAGCCGTCTCCGACTGGATTGACGAGCAGGAGAAGGTCAGCGGGGAGCAGCCGGAGACGGAGTCCATGGAGACGGCGGCCGAGGAGGAGAACAAGGAAGGAGGGTGAGGAGCGAAGCCGCTGCTGGGATCACAGCGATGTCCTCCTTTAGATCCCTAAACTCACTTAGATCCCTAAAAATCCGCTCGCTGGCGGTGGCAGCGTTGTCCTCCCTGGCCGTGGAATCGAGGGGAATTAACTGAGGCAGGGCTGAGGCGACAGTTCTGAGTGCCGGGTTAATCCTCACAGATCCATCCCTCTGGTTGGGTGGGGCGCTCTCCTGGCTGTGAATCCTGCCGTTGTGACCCTGTGCCGTGTTTTTTCAGGGATCAGAAGGCCACGGAGCAGCTGACGAGGACCCTGCGCGGGGTGATGCGCGTGGGACTCGTGGCCAAAGGCCTCTTGCTGAAGGGGGACCTGGACCTGGAGCTGGTCCTGCTGTGCAAAGACAAACCCACGGCCAAGCTCCTGGAAAAAGTCGCCGATAACCTGGGAGTGCAGCTCGCGGTGAGTGGAGCTGAGCCACCAGGAAAATTCCCTTTGGGATGGTTCTGGTCCCCATGCTCCGGCTTGGAAAAGTCCTTTCCAGAGGCGCATGGCGTTCTTTGGGATTGTTAAATGAACTTTTCCTCGTTGATCATGGAATGGTTTGGGTTGGAAGGGACTTCAAACCCATCTTGTTCCAACCCGTCTCTGTCCCAATGTTGCAGACGATCACCGAGGACAAGTACGAGATCATCCAGTCGGTGGGAGACGCCGCCATCGTCATCAAGAACACGAAGGAGCCCCCGCTGACCCTGACCATCCACCTGACGTCGCCCGTGGTCAGGGAAGAGCTGGAGAAGCAGCTGGCCGGAGGTACGGCCGGCCGGCACCCGGCATCCCGCGGCTAACGACCGGGAAAGTGCTCTTCAGCTTCAGCCGGAGCCGTGGCAACTCTTGCTGGCCAAATCCAAACCAAATTCCTTCATTGCGCCAACCCCACGGAGATCCCAGTTGTGGTTTATCTGGACCGAGCTTCTGAAGCTGAGGAGCACCTTTCACACGGGATTTTGCTCTTCTTTTTTTTTTTTTTTTTTTTTTAAGTATTATTATTTTATCCTTTCTTTTGGTTCCACTTGGGCCTTTAGTTCACTAATTCATCATCTCGTTGTATTACTCGTGGTTTGTCCCCAGCCATGTCAGTGCAGTGACATGAAAATAGAAACCAGATTTGTTTAAGAAACCCAAAAAAACCCCTCTTGAAGGCTTCTTGTCCGAGGAGTTGCATGTCCATGAACCGGGATGTTCCGGGATGTTCCCCCGGTGTGTGTTGCAGCAGAACACCGGGTGCTCAGGGCTCCTCCCGTGGCTCTTCCAGCACCTCAGGTTCAGAATTCCGGAAAGCGATGCAGAGTTTTGGATAAAGTTAGCTTCTCCAAATTCCCTTTGGAATCAGAATTCCAGCAACCACTGGTTGTCCGCTCCAATTCCGATGGGCTCCGTAGGGCCGGCGGTTCCCCCGCTCCGCACTAGCCTTATCTAAAACCCTGATCTCGAGCAATTTTGGGCGACTTCAGGCCTTTCCTCAGTTTTGCTGCAGCACAAACCGGGACCTCTTTGTGCTCTTGATTGTTGATCTCTGGTGTTGATCTCTGACCTCGTCTCCGAGCCTTCTAGTTTGTCGATTTTAGGGACGCTGGACCTTTGACCAACAGGACGTTCTCTGTCGCGGGCCGGGGCCGGGGCAGCCATCCTTCCGGGCGGAGGGTTCCCTGGATCCTCGCCGAGCCTCGCCCTTCCCTCCTCCCCACCCGCTGCGCTCCGGATGCGGAGCCGGGATTTCACCCACCTCAAATTTCCCCCTCACCGGCCTCGCCGCCGCCTCTCCATCCATCCAGGATTTCTGTGCCCTCCACCGAGCCTCACGCCCGGTCTCCTCCTCTTCCTCCTCCTCTTCCTCCTCCTCTTCCTTCTGCCAGCGCACATTCCAGCCCATCCCTCCCTGGGAATTGAGCTTCCCCCCCGTGTCCAGGCGAGGCCGCGCGGCGGCAGTGCCGCAGCCCCTTCCCTCCCGCTCCCACGTCCCAGCAGGATTTTTTGGGAGCCTCAGCTGCCCGTTAGGATGCTGCCTCATCCCCCTCGGCCCGACAGAAGCCCCTTGGTCAAACCGTGCCTTGTCTTCTTATTCCATCCACGACTAGAAACGCTCTCAGTCACCGACTCCCCGGACGTTCTGGACAGGCAGAAATGCCTTGCTGCCTTGGCGTCTCTGCGCCACGCCAAGTGGTTCCAGGTTTGCATTTTGTTCTTATATTTATCTTTAAGTAGAAACATTGGTAAACTCTTTAAGGGGCTGAGTGTTTTTTTGGAGTTGGAGTTTCAAGTGGCCGCTGGCCGCTCGGATGTGCCGGACTGTGGGCGCTGGAGTGACTTAGGAGCCTTTGTACGGAGCAGCCGCGGAGCTGCTACTTTGTGTGAGGAGTAACGTCCCCTTGGCCAAGACCTTGGTTAAGACCTTGGCCAACCCCTTGGCCAACACCTTAGCTAAGACCTTGGCCAACCCCTTGGCCAACCCCTTGGCTAAGCCCTTAGCTAAGACCTTGGCCAACTCCTTGGCTAAGGCCTTGGCCAACCCCTTGGCTAGGACCTTGGCTAAGACTTTGGCCACCCCTCGGCCAAGCCTTGGCTGTCCCGGCGCGGCTCCGAGCTCCGGGTGCGGGCCCAGGCTCCGGCTTTACCCTCGGCAAAGCAGCACCTCGAGGGAGCGTCGGCGGCGCGGGCGGGCGCTCGGTGAATCCCTGTCTGGTTTGGTTCCGCTTCCAGGCCAGGGCCAACGGGCTGAAGTCGTGCGTCATCGTGATCCGGGTGCTGCGGGACCTCTGCACTCGCGTCCCCACCTGGGCCCCGCTCAGAGGATGGGTAATTCCCCCTTTTCCCGTTCCGGGGGGGTTGGCGGCGTTCCTCCCGAGCTCAGCTCTGCTCTTTCCCAAGGTTCCAGGGCACAGCCCCTTTCCCAAGTTGGGGATTTCTATGGATGAACGACTTTTCTGCACTTAGAGACGCAAATCAAATGTCTGTGGTGCAAAGGGTGTCTCGATTGCTAACTGACCTTGCCTTATGAGCTCATGTTGTTATCAAACTGGTTATGAATTATCAACTCGCCTTGATATTGAATTGCTTTATCGATTACCAGCTCAGGTTATCTTTGAATTGGTTTATCAATTATCAACTCACCTTACTATCGAGTTGTTTTATCGATCACTTAATCACATTACTATCAAAATGTTTTATCAGCTACCAAATCACATCATTGTCAGTATTATCAGCTATCAAGTCTTGTTAGTATCAAGATGTTTTCTCAGTTATCAAACCACATCATTATTATTGTTGAGTTGTTTTATAAATTATCAAGTTACCGTCAATTATGAAGTATCAAATCATGTTATTTTAAAATATTTTTATTAATTTTCAAGTCTTGTTATCAAATAGTTTTATAAATTATCAAATCACTTTATTGGTTACCAAACCATGCTGTCCTCAAATACCATCATCAATTTTCTTTATCAATTAACAAACGGTTTTATCGGTTATCAAACAGCTTTATCTTATCAAATCACATCACATATCACACAAATTGTTTTATTAATTGCCACATGACATTGTTATCAAACTGTTTTATCCATTCACAACTTCCACAGCTTGACTTCTCTTCTCCTTTGGGAACCGGAAGCTGCTCTCAGATGGGTCCCTTCCCTGGAGCCCTTTCTTGGAATCCCTTTCCAGGGATCCCTTTTCCTGGAGTGTTTCCTGGGGTCCCTCTGCCAGGATCCCTTTCCAGGAGTCCATTTTCTCAGAGTCCCGTGCCAGGATCTCTCTTTTGGGGCCCTTCTCCCAGATCCTTTTCCCAGGATCCCTCCTGGGATCTCTCTTCCAGGCCCCCTTTCCAGGGGTCCACTTCCTGCTGTCCCGCTCTTGGGCTCCCTTTTCCAGGGTCCCTTCCCTGGGATCCTCTCCCAGGTCCCTCTCCGGGCTCCACCTCCCCTCTCCCCGCCCTCACTTCCCTCCTTCCCTTGCAGCCTCTGGAGCTGCTGTGTGAGAAATCCATCGGGACGGCGAACCGGCCAATGGGCGCGGGCGAGGCGCTGCGCCGGGTACTGGAGTGCCTGGCCTCGGGCATCGTCATGCCAGGTGAGCCTCGGGCCGCGGCGTTCCCGCGGGAGCGGAGCCGGGAGGAGCGCGGGGGTGCCGGCGGTCGGGAGCGCCTCGTTTCCCATGGGCCCTCCCGTCCTCTGGAGCCACCTCAGCCCCGTAGAGAGAGGCACCAGCGGAATTTGGCTCCCGGGGAGCGCGATTCCCGCGGCCGATCCCACACAGTCCCGCGGCAATCCGTGCCTTCGGAGCTGCCCCAGGGAATTTAGGGTAGAAACCCGGGATAATTCTCTGCATATCTTCCTTGTTTCCTGCCTTCAGATGGTTCTGGTATTTATGACCCTTGTGAAAAAGAAGCCACTGATGCTATTGGGCATCTAGACAGACAACAAAGGGAAGATATCACACAGAGTGCTCAGGTATAGTGTGACCTCCACCCGGCCCTTCCCAATCCCCGGCTCGCTCCGCTCCCAGCTCCTTCGGCCAGCGTAGATTAGACCCGTGGCCACGCGGCGCTGTGGTCACTCAGTGGCGTGGTCACACGGTCCTGTGGTCACTCGGCACTGTGGTCACTCGGTGCCACGGTCACTCCACCAGGCCACCCACGTGGGCCCCATAGTTTGGCCACCCAGAGCAAAGAATCAGGTGTTGTGTAGTGAATGGTCCCGACACCCCTTTTTGGGTGAAACTCCCCCAAAAAGAAACTCAATCCGGAGAGTCCCGCTGAGGATGGGTCGGTGCAGGGGGGCTGTGTGGGGGCTGGGAGCAGGGGGGTGTCCGGCAGCTCCCAGTGACCCCCGGTCCTGTCCCCAGCACGCGCTCCGGCTCGCCGCCTTCGGCCAGCTCCACAAGGTCCTGGGCATGGATCCCCTGCCCTCCAAAATGCCCAAGAAACCAAAGAATGAGAACCCGGTCGATTATACTGGTATGTACTGGGAGAGGACGGCCCCACATCCCATCCCGAGGATTTGGGTGGAAAACAGGGGATTTAGGGAGTGCCTGTGCTCATTCCCACAGTTCAGATCCCACCCAGTACCACGTACGCCGTGACCCCCATGAAGCGGCCGATGGAGGAGGATGGGGAGGAGAAATCCCCCAGCAAAAAGAAAAAGAAGATTCAGAAAAAAGGTATTGAGTTAACGAGAGGTAGGTACGGCCTGGGGGGGAAATGGGGTGGAAATTGGGGATACAGGGTGTGGGGATGGGTAAAATAACTTAAAACTGGGAGATTTGTGCTGGGTAGAACTGAAAGCAAGGAGGAAAAGATCAGGACTTGTCTGGAATTGGAAAAGGCTGATGGGAACTGGTCTGAGATAGGAGAAGACCAGTCAGAACTGGTCTGGAATTGGAAAAGACCAATGGGGACTGGTCTGGAATGGGAAAAGACCAATGGGAACTGGTCTAAAAAGAGAAAGACCAGTTGGAACTAGTCTGAGATCGGAAAGTACTGGTCGGGACTGGTCTAAAATGGGAAAAAACTGGTCAGAACTGATCTGCAATTGGAAAATACTGGTGGGAACTGGTCTGGAATGGGAGCAGACCCATGGGAACTGGTCTGGAATTAGCAAATGCCCATCAGGACTGGCCTGAAACAAAAAAATACCAATTGGAACCGGCCCAAACCGGAAAATACTGGTCTGGAATCAGTTTTGCTTCTTCGAAGGAGCCGCCAAACACCCGCAAACTCTCGGTGTTGGTTTTTCCCCGTGCAGAGGAAAAGCTGGAGCCTCCACAGGCCATGAACGCGCTGATGAAGCTGAACCAGCTCAAACCGGGGCTCCAGTACAAACTGGTGTCCCAGACCGGCCCCGTGCACGCTCCCATCTTCACCATGTCCGTGGAGATCGATGGCAGCACCTTCGAGGCCTCGGGGCCATCCAAGAAAACGGCGAAGCTTCACGTGGCTGTGAAGGTGAGTGCAGGACTCGGTGGGAATGGGAATGGGAATGGGAATGGGAATGGGAATGGGAAAACTGCCAGAAGCCCTGGGATGGGGTGGGAGCAGCACCGGGAGCTCCCAGCCTTGAGCGTCCCTGGAGCACCCGCAGGATTCGGGAATGCCGAGCGCCGGAGAGAGTCAATAAACAGCCCAGAGCAGCTTCCTGGAGAGTTCTCCCGAGCGGGTGGTGCTCGAGTGCGGCTCCTGACCTCCCTCCCGCTCTCCAGGTGCTGCAGGACATGGGTTTGCCCACCGGAGTGGAAGGCAAAGACTCCGGGAAGGGCGATGAGTCGGCGGAGGAGACGGAGACGAAGCCGGTGGTTGTGGCTCCTCCGCCTGTCGTGGAAACGGTGTCAACGCCCACGGCAGCCTCTCCCCCCTCAGATCAGACCCCTGAGGTGCGTGGGGGGACACAGGGAGGGGGGACGTGGCTCTGGGATGGGGGACGTGGGGTGGGACGCACGGCAGCTGTGCTGGTGGTGTTTGTCCGGGTGGCTCCTGGCTAAAACAGGAGGCAGAAGTGGCTTCGTGGGGGTCCTTCCCAAAAAGGTTGGGAAGCAGCTCCGTGTGCGCTGGGGACTTTGCGGGGCTCACCCAGCCTCTCTCCACCTGCAGAACGTTAAGCAGCAGGGACCAATCCTGACAAAGCACGGGAAGAACCCGGTGATGGAGCTGAACGAGAAGCGGCGCGGGCTCAAATACGAGCTGATCTCAGAGACGGGCGGCAGCCACGACAAGCGCTTCGTCATGGAGGTGAGGGGACACGGGGCCTCCTGCCCTTCCCAGCAGCTCCAACCCAGAGCTCGTCAGGCGGGAAAAGAGCTTGGAAAGTTGCCTCATCCCCTTCCCAAGAGTTTAAATCGTCAAATCCAAGTGGTTTGGGTTGGGAGAAACCTTTTAAAGCTTGTTAATGGGCAGGGACAGATTGTGACACTTCCAGCTTTGGGATTCCCTGTAGGTCTCCCATCTTTTCCTGCCCTTTCCCACTTAAACGTGTGGTTCTGTCCCTTTCCAAGGTGGAGGTGGACGGGCAGAAGTTCCAAGGTGCTGGCTCAAACAAGAAGGTGGCCAAAGCCTACGCGGCGCTGGCCGCGCTGGAGAAGCTGTTCCCAGACGCTCCCGTTGCCATCGAGCAGAACAAGAAGAAAAGAGCCCCTGTTCCAGCCAGGGGCGGCCCCAAATTCCCAGTCAAAGTGAGTGAAACCCCCAATCCCACAACTCTGGAACGGGAAAAGACTGATTGGAACTGGTCTGAAATTGGAAAATACCAATGGGAGCTGGTCCGGAATGGGAAACGACCTGGGGTCTAACTCGGGATGTAACTCACCGACCGCTGGCTCTGGGGTTTGATCTTTCCTGGGAAGGGGAGCAGAGCAAATGGCTTGGAACCACAAAACCCATAAGGTTTTGCTGCAAAATCCTCTGGATTTGGAGGTGCCTGAACTTGGGGTCCACCTCGGTGGCTCTTGTCCTGAGGAAATGGTGCCTGGGGCTCTGTTTTGGGAGGTTTTTTGGGAAATCGCTCATCCCAGCTCCAAGTGACCCCTCTCTCCCCTCTCCTTGTCCCCTCAGCAGCACAACCCAGGCTTCGGCATGGGGGGGGGCCCCATGCACAACGAGGCCCCCCCACCCCCCAACATGCGGGGCCGCGGCCGGGGCGGGAACATCCGGGGCCGCGGGAGAGGCCGGGGCGGCTTCGGCGGCAACCACGGCGGCTACATGAACACAGGTGAGGGCCAGCAGCGCTCCCGAGGGGGCCGAGACCCCCAGGCCCCCCCTGGGCATCAACCTTCCCCTCTGGGATCGCATCCATGGCACCTGGACATTCCAGAACCCTCCATGGGGGAGTGACCCTCCAAATTTGGGATGTTTCACCCTTGGAATCTCTGTTTATTCCAACGTTTTCTTCTGCTCCAGGGGCTGGGTACGGGAGCTACGGCTACGGAGGGAATTCCGCCACCGCCGGCTACAGTAAGTGCCCTTTTTCCACCCAAAATCCCAACGAGCGTAGTCGTGCCGGGGACTAAAAATTCCTGGGAAAATGGCTCAAGGGAGCAGAAGGGGTTTTTTTTTATAGAAAGCACTCCTTGGTTTTTAAGGAAACGGAAGCATTTTGATCAACTTTGTCTTGGCTTCCAGCAAGGTTTTTTTTGTACAAAATCCGAGCCTTTTAATAAATCCCAGAGGTTGGGTCAGACTCCTCTGGATCTTGGGAAGACTTTCCCATGTGGATCTAGTCCAGCCCAGCCTTTTAAAGGTGTGAAATGCCCTGATTTGCTGGAATGTTTGGATTTGCCTGTGGAATCGTGTGTGCTGAAGCAAATCCTTTGTAACACGCTGGAATTGTGCTCCACGTCCCAATCCAATGAATATCCAGGCGTTGGGGAGTAGCAGGAATGTCTTGGATGCCTCGGGAAATCCATGGAGTCGTTGGTTGCCATGGAAACAGGCTCTTGGAGCCAAGCGCTCCCTCAGAGCGCTGGAATTGCCTGGAGAATGAAACATCCCCAAAATCAGAAATTGAGGGGAATTTTTGAGTTGAGTCTCAGAGTCCATCAAATTCCGAGCATTTTGGTTCTCCATTCCTTGTGGTTTGGGTTTAAAATCGTCTTTTTTTGCTGGGTTGGTGGTGCCGTTGTTCCCATCTTTGAGGCCCTTGAGCTAATTCCATGATTAACCAAAAAAGAAGGAGAAGGAAGCTCCAGGTTTAAACTGAGTGACTCCGAGGGGTTCAGTGGATCCTTAAAATAATATTTGTGATAATAATAATTATCCCAGTTTTTTGAAAAAAAAAAAGGCTGTTGGAGGTCCTGACTCTTTATTCAGGAGACAGATCCCATCCTGGATGATCCATAAATGGTCCTTAAGGTCCCTCTCCCGGGTGGGAAAACTGCCCTTCCCAAGCCACCAGGTGGTGCTGGATGCTTTTATCCCTGGCCTTTGATCTGGGGAGAATCGCAGCTAATCCCGTGGCAAGCATTAAAGCTTCCAAGTTAAACTTGGAATGCTGAGATAAAGGGGAAAATCCGGGAATACTGAGGTGGGAGAGCTCCATTTCCAGCTCTGCAGCTTGAATCCCCACACTCCTTCCGGATTCGAAGCCCAGGATTTTCCCACCGGGATGGCCCGAGGTGACTCTGGTCCAGCAGAGACAAGTTTTGCTCCAACCCTGGAGATAAATTTATTCCAGAGCCTCGTTCCTGTAGAGTGAATCTGGGATTTTCTGTGGAAGAGGAATAAAAACTTCATGTGGAAAAGGGGACGTGGAGGAGAATCCATTAAACGAGCCCAGAATTAACGGATCCCGGAATTTAAAGCCTCCAGAAGCTCTTGGCAGCACAGCCACGGGATTTGGGCACGGAGCCAGGATTCACCTGGGATCAATCCGGGCGTTCCACACAGAATTGCGGAAGCGAAGCACGTGGAATTTCACTCCCTGGCTCCTTTGTAGCCAAATTCCCCGTTTTGTTGTTGGCAGATCCCTCTCGATCCCACAGGGTTTTAGTTGGATTCAGGTGGCTTTTAACCCTCAAAAATAAGTTTAGTTTTTGGATGCTCCCAGTTTTCCATGGAATGGGAACTTCCCAAGCTCCACCGAGCAGGAACCGTGCAGGAAAAAAACACTCAGAGTTTGACTGTGGGAGCCTGAATAAATGAAATTAAACCCAGATGAACTCCGGATCCCAGAGGGAATCACCCAAATCCCAGGAAGATGAACGGTGGAGTCATGTGGGTTCCTCATTCCTGGAACAGGATTCTCCTTCATTCCAGAGCGTCTGTCACTCCGGGATGGTGTTCGGACTTTGTAGGGTCGAGGGATGCCGGGGAGCGACCAACGGGATGGACCCAGATGGGGGGTCCCGCTGGAATCACAGGGATGGATCCAGATAGGGGTTGTCCTGCGGGATTTATGGGGGGTCCCACCAGAGTCACGAGGGGTCTCCATCATCTCCGGATCACCCTCAGCCTCGCAGGACGTCATCCCCCTTCCCGCCACCGGCCCACGCAGCTCCGGAGGGGCTGAAATCCCACCAGGAACACCCCCTCCTGCCACCTCCGGAGCGCTGACCCTCCTCTCTCTGTCCAGGCCAGTTCTACAGCAACGGCGGCCACTCCAACTCGGGCGGCGGCGGTGGCTCCTCGGGATACGGCTCCTACTACCAGGGCGGGGATGGGTACACGGCCCCTGCGCCGCCCAAGCACGGCGGGAAGAAGCAGCAGCACGGCGGCGGCCAGAAGGCCTCGTACGGCTCCGGCTACGCCACCCACCAGGGCCAGCAGCCCTACGGGCAGGGCCAGTACGGCGGCTACGGCCCCGGGCAGGGCAAGCAGAAGGGCTACGGCCACGGCCAGGGCGGCTACTCCTACTCCAACTCCTACAACTCGCCCGGTGGCGGCTCCGACTACAACTACGAGAGCAAATACAGTGAGTGGAGAGGGTGGGAGAGGGAGTTGTGGGTGGGAAACACGAGGTTTGGAGTTGAGGGGTGAGGTTGGGTTTGATCCTGAAGGGCTTTTGGATCAAAGGTGTTGCAGGGTTGGCCCTGGAGGGGATCTGGGTGACCCTTCTGTCCTGAGGCTGGGCTGGGGCAGTTGTGAGGGAGCTCCAAGGGGTTCTTTCTGCCCCTCTAGGAATAAGGGGACGTTTGGGCTAAAAGAGGGGGATTTGGGGCTGGAGCTGGGATGAGTCAATGACAGGGAGAGGGGACAGAGGGGGGTGGGTGCCCCAGCCCTGGGATCATCCCTGCCTCAAAATGTCTTGGCAGGGTTGGATGAAGACCCCTCCGCACCCAAATCCTCCTGGAATTCTGGGATCTTGAGGGGGGCTTGGCTCGGTCAGTTGAACTGGGTGCCCCAACGGTGCCGGGGGTCCCTGCCCACGTTCTCATTCCCACTTTTTCCCCCATTCCCAGGTTACAGCGGCAACAGCGGCCGCAGCGGCAGCGGCAACAACTACTCCGGGGGCGGCTCCTACAACTCCGGCTCCCACGGGGGCTACGGGGGCTCCGGGGGCGGGGGCTCCTCGTACCAAGGTAAGGCAGGTCAGTATTGGCACCCCCCCGCGCCGCCGGGTTTGGGGCCCAGCTCCAGCTCCACGGCGACCCTAATTCCATCCCCTTCCTCCTCCTCCCGGTGCTCTCCGCAGGCGGATACTCCTCCCAGTCCAACTACAACTCCCCAGGTTCCCAGAACTACAGCGGCCCCCCCCAGCTCCTACCAGGCGTCCCAGGGCGGATACGGCAGGAACGAGCACAGCATGAGTTACCAGTACAGATAAACCCCCGTGTCCCACCGCGCTCCCCCCGGGATTCCCCGGGTTTTATCCCGTTTTCCCCCCTCCCCGTTGCTCTGTGTGACCCGTCACCGGTGGCCACCCCGTGCCCGCCGCCCCTGGGCCTCTATTTAATGGGTCGTAGTTGCCACAACGACTTGGTCTAAATAGGATTATTATTATTATTTTGGGGGTTTTTTGTTGTTTTTTTTTTGTTTTATTTTTTTGTTGTTTTGTTTTGGTTTTTTTCGGGGAAGTCGATCCAATTCCGGAGCCTTTTCCCAGGCCCCGGCTGGGGGACGGGCCCTCGTTGTTCTGCTTTTGTGAAGTGCGTTAAAAAGGAGCTTTTTTCGGTATTTTCTGGCTTTGGTGGTTTCAGTTTTTTTGGGGAAGGGGTTGGGGGGGGGTGGAGGAGGTGAATAAACCCAAAATCTGGGATGGTTTGGGCTCCCAACGCGTCGTTCTGCGCCTCCAAAGCCCCACATTTGTAGGATTCTCATAAAACCCCCTCAATTCCAAGTATTTGTCCTTTAAAGCCCCAAAATTCAGCATTCGTCCCTTAAGCCCCCTTAAGTTCAGAGTACTGGGGCCGAACTGGGGCCAAACTGGAGGCATACTGGGTTTGAACTGGGGCTGAACTGGGGCTGACCTCAGGGCTCCTTTGGGTGAACCTCATGCTGGTGATTACGGATCGCTCCACGCCAGAGCTGGACTCTGGGAAACACCGGGAACGGCGCCTGGAGCGGGGCATGGCCTGGCAAACACCGGGAACGCTGCTCAGAGCGAGGCACATTCCAGCACCAGGGCCCCTTCCTGACCCCGATCCATTGGGATTGTGGCAGCACTAGGACAGACAAGGCTCCAGCCTTTTTATTAAAAACATTGGATATAACTTAACACAACACAGTGGATCCCAGATCCCGGCAGATCCCGGCCCCATCGATCCTGAATACCGAAATGACTCCGTGGATGGAGCAGCTGCTCCGGCACCAGATCTGGCGGCTCAAAGGGACGGGAACGCCCATGGGGGGACCCTGAGGTTCAGCGGCTGCTCCAGAGCCGGGACCACGCACGGGCAGTGGATCCCAGTGACACCGGGAGATCCCAGTCACAGTCAGTGGAAGGTGACACCGGCAAATCCCAGTGACACCGGTGGATCCCAGTCACAGTCAGTGGAAGGTGACACCAGCAAATCCCAGTGACACCGGTGGATCCCAGTGACACCAGTGGATCCCAGTGACACCGGTGGATCCCAGTCACAGTCAGTGGAAGGTGACACTGGTGGATCCCAGTGACACCAGTGGATCCCAGTCACAGTCAGTGGAAGGTGACACCGGCAGATCCCCGTGACACCGGTGGATCACAGTCAGAGGATCCCAGTCACGGTCAGTGGAAGGTGACACTGGCAGACCCCAGCGCCACCGGCCCATCCCCGCCCTAGGGACACTCCATGGGGACATCGCGGAAGTGTGGCCACACCCGCAGCAGCTCCTTGGGCCCGTAGTGGTGCACCATGACCAGCCGGGAGAAGCGGCACTTGTCGTAGTCCAGCCAGTACATGGTGAAGGTGCCGGCCGGCGGGTCGGTGACGGCCACGCCCAGCGCGTGCAGGCAGATGCCCACGAACGCGTCCTCCATGTTGATGGCTGGCAGCGTCTGCGCCACGGCAAACACGCGCCGTGCCAGGTCCCCCGAGAGGACGTAGCCGGGCCCGCCGCAGTAGGGCGGGTAGGTGTCGTTGGGGTACACCTCGCGGGGCACAAACCACTTGTAGGCGGGGTTCCGCAGCGGCCCCGTCCAGCGGTACACGTAGCCCGTCATGAAGTTGGTCCTGAGAGGATGCAGCAGCCGCCCTGCCAGGAACTCCAGGTTGAGGAAGACGTCGTGGTCGGCCTTCATCACGTAGGTGGCATTGGGGCAGAAGCGGCTCACCCACTCCAGCCCCATCAGCGTCTTGAGCGTCAGGTTGTTGTAGGTGTCCAGGAAGTCCTGCTGCAGGAGGTCCCCGTGCAGCTTGTCCTCCTCCTGCAGCACCGGGCGCAGCTCGGCGCCGAAGACAGGGTGGACGCCGAGCAGGAAGAGGCGCAGCACGCTCAGCCCCGGCACGGCGCTCTCGTTGCCCCAGGTGCGGCGCACGGCGTCACGCGCGGCCAGGTCAGCCGGGGCCGTCACCACCAGCAGCACCAGGAACGGCGCCCGCTCCCGGCACTTCTCGGGGTGGTTCAGCAGGAAGCGGTAGGGGTATGGGTACGGCGGCTGCAGCGGGTGCCGCGGTGGCTGTGGGGGCACCGTGGCGTTGCTGGGGCGTGGGGCCGGGCTGGGGTGGACGGTGGTGCTGGGAGGGGACGCGGGGTGCTGGGTGTGCAGAGCCAGCAGGGCCAGCCCCGCGGCCACCGGCAGCAGGACCAGGCGGGAGCTCGGCGGGAGCTTCATGGTTGATCTGTGGGGTGGGAGAGGGGGATTGGGGTGGGCTCGGCACCGGGGAGGGCTGGCACCACCAGAATCCCACTGGCACCACGATCCCGGTGGCAGCCATTCCTGCCAAGCGGGCCTCCTAATCCCAGCAGCACCGCGATCCCACCGGCACCCAAATCCCATGGCCGGGCGTCCACCTGGGGCTTGCCGGGTGCCCAAACCCCCCCCGTGCCCTCGGACCCCCACCCACAGCACCCACCCCCCTTGCTGGACACCCAACCTGCTGCCCCCGCTCTGTCCCTGCCCGCCCCTCTCCATTACAGGGTCCCCCTGCCCCTCCCTCTCCCATTCCTGGGTCCCCCCTGTGCCCCCTCCTCATTCCCAGGTTTCCCCCCGCATTCCCAGGTCCCCTCTCCCCATCCCCATTCCTGGTTTTCCCCAGGGTCCCCCTCTCCCTCCCCCATTCCAGGTCCTGATAAGGCTCCAGACGCGATAAGGGCAGGAGGTGCCGCCGGGGGCCCGCCAGTTCCACCAGTCAGACCAGTTTGGGGGTCTTGGGGGAGCCCTGGGGGTCCCGGAGCTGAGTCCAGCTCTGCCCAGTTCATCCCAGTTCACCCCTGGCTTTGCCACGCCACCATTCCCAGTTCCCCCCAGTTTGCCCACGTGCCGCGTTCAGCCTTTCCCAGTCCTTCCCAGTTCCCTCAGCCTTTCCCAGCCCCCCCCAGTGGCTCCCAGTTGCTGCTCCCAGCCCTGCCCAGTCACTCCCAGTGTCCCCAGCGCTGTGGGGGGGAGCTGAGTTTGTCTGTCCGGCCACACCCTGGGCTCTGAGGGACAAAGGGACAAAGGGACAAAGGGGAGCTGGAATGGGAACAGCACCACTGGGAACGCCCATTCCCTCCACCGCACTGGGACCCCCGGGGATCCCCAGAGCCCCCCCAGCGACTCCCGGTTAACCCCAGGTGCTGCTCCCAGCTCTTCCCAGTGACTCCCAGCAACTCCCAGTGTGTCGCAGTCATTCCCAGTGGCTCCCAGTCCCTCCCAGTAACTCCCAGTGGCTTCCAGTTAACCTCAGGTGCTGCTTGCTCTCAGCCGTTCCCAGTGGCTCCCAGTGTGTCCCAGTTGCTCTTGCGGGCTCCCAGTTAACTTGAGGTGCTACCCCCAGTGTGTCGCAGTCATTCCTGGCGGCTCTCAGCCCTTCCCAGCGGCTCCCAGTGACTCCCAGCAACTCCCAGTTAACTCCAAGTGCCAGTCCCAGCCCTTCCCAATGCTCCCAGTAACTCGCAGTGTGTCCCAGTCACTCACAGTGGCTCCCAGTGACTGCCAGTTAACTCCAGGTGCAGCTCCCAGCCCCTCTCAGTGCTCCCAGTGCCCTGCCCACAGTGGCTCTGTGGCCACGGTGCCCAGCGGTGACAGAAATGAGCAGGGACAGGTGACGCAAGTGCCACACCCGGCCCGGGCCACACCCCCCGGGCCACGCCCGCCTCTCCTCAAACTTCCTCCTGCGGCCACACAGGAGCCACCACAGGGGTGACGGGGTCGCACAGATGCCACCAAACAGGTGTCACCGTGGGCACAGAGGTGCCCCCACACGGGTGGCATGGCCACCACAGACAGGCGACACCACGGACACCCAGGTGACACCGTGGGCACCCAGGTGACACCGTGGGCACCCAGGTGACAGTACGGACACCCGGGTGACACCATGGGCAAACATGTGACACCATAGGCAAACATGTGACACCCATCAGGGCCTGTCCTTGTCTCCTGCAGCCACGTCCCGGCTTGGTGGCACAAAGGGACAAAATCACCATGGGAAAGGGAAGGTCACTGCCAGGCAATCCGGACCAGGAACAACGGGAACATCACTGCTGGGAATTCCTCTCCCCGTTGCCAGGATCCTCCAGAGCTCCTCCCTGTTCCTGAGCCCCCAGAATATGTCCCCAGCCCCGTTCCCCCTTCCCCAGCCCCACTGGGAGCCGCAGGAGCCGTTTCCCTTCCAGACTCTTTTATTTCACACCTCTTAAAAAAACCCGAAGTAGTAAAAAAAGCCACAAAAAAAATGTATAAAAATGGAACATGGTGGGGGGACAAAGGTGGGGCCTGGGAATTGGGGGGAGCTGGGGGGAATGGGGGAGGTTCCTTGGGAACAGGGGTGGTTCTTGGGGCTCCCCAGGAACCTGGAGGGGGCTCCCCTCAATCCAGGGTGATTCCCACAGACTCCAGAGCCTCCTTTACCCAGAGAGGGGGCCCCTCCCGGCCCCCGTACATCGCGTCCATGAACTCCCGCACGAACTCCGGGAAGCGCTGCTGCAGGATGCTGTCCCGCATGGAGCTCATCAGCTTCATCTGGGGGGGGTTTCCCAGGGGTTAGAGGGGTGGTGGGACCCCCTAAAGACCCCCAGACTCCCCCCAAAGGCCCCCGCCCCACCTGGTAGGCGACGTTGTGCAGGGTGAGCAGGTGCAGCGCGGCCGTGTTGGAGCGGAGCAGCGCGTGCAGGTATGCCCGCGAATACCTGGGGGCAGAGAATTTGGGGGGTCAGCCCCAGCCTGGAGACCCCTGAGCCCCCCCCAAAGCCCCCCGCCCACCTCTGGCACGTGGAGCAGCCACAGTCGGCGTCGATGGGCCGGAAATCTTTGGCGAATTGGTGATTTTTCAGCTGCAGGGACCCCCAGGGCACCAAGGCGGAACCGAAGCGCTGCAGGGGGGCACAGGGTGGGTTATGGGGGGGTCTCCCAAACCCTGGGGAGGGGTCGGGGGTCCCCAAATCCCGCCCCAGACCCCCCCTTACCGCCGTGCGCGTGGGGAACACGCAGTCGAACATGTCACAGCCCAGCGCGACACAAACCACCAGGTCGGTGGCGTAGCTGGGGGCAAATCGGGGGTGACTCCGGGGGTCTCCCCCAGCCCAGAGGGCTCTGAAGGGGCTGAGGGGACCCCCCCGGACTCACCCCACACCCATGAGGTACCGGGGCTTGTCCCGGGGCAGGTGCTCGGCGCTGAACTTCACCGTGCGCCAGAACCGCGCCTTGTCCTCGCCCCCGCTCAGGCCCCCAATGGCGAATCCCGGCACGTCCCGCTGGGTCATGGCTGGGAAATGGGGATGGAAGACCCCCCCGGGACCCCCAAATCACCCCTGAACCCCCTGGGATCCCCCAAATCACCTCCGGACTCCCCTGGATCCAACAAATCACCCCTGAACTCCCCTGAGCCACCCAGACCCCCCTGAACCTCCTTGAGCCCCAGTGTGGAACTGGGCACGTCCCGCTGGGCCATGGCTGGGAAACGGGGATGGGAGACCCCCCCAGGACCCTCCAAATCACCCCTGAGCCTCCTGGGACCACCAGAGCTCCCCCAGGACCCCCAGAGCCCCTCCCAAGCAGGGATGAGGCAGAGGAGGATGAGGAAGACCCGGGGGGCGCGGGGAGGAGGGTGAGGATGGCGATGAGGGCGAGGAAGGCCCCACCTTGGATGCAGCGCAGGCGCAGGTCGGGGTCCAGCCCCCCCTGGATGATGGCAAAGAGCAGCTGCTGCTCCGGCCGGGCGTGAGCAGCCACGCAGCGATCGAGCCACCGCACTGACCTGGGGGGGACGAGGATCAGGGGGCTCCCAGGGGGTTGCCAGGGGGTCCCGAGGGGTCCCGGGTGGGTCTCAGGGAGGTCCCCACCTGTGCATTGCCTCCTCGACGCGCGGCCCCATCGTGGTGCTGCTCACGACATCGTCCAGCTGCATCACGATATCAGCACCTGCGGGGGCCGGGGGTCAGCAGGGTCCGGGGACGCCCCCCATCCTCCCCATCCCCCCGGGATTTGGGGGTCCCAGGCTCACCCAGAGCGTTCTGGATCTCCATGGATTTCTCCGGGCTGAGCAGGATCTCCTCCCCGCCGTGGGGGGGGCGGAACCGGACCCCCTCCTCCGACACCTCCGACAGCTCCAGCAGGGAAACCATCTGGAACCCTCCACTGTCCTGGGGGACCCCGAAAACTGGGACTGAGGGGGGCACGGAAACCCCGGGACACCCCAAAATTGGGGACCGGGGGATGACAGGACCCCCTCTGAGGCTGGGGGGGCTCCCCTCCAAACTGGGGGTCCTGGCGGTGCCACCCCGTAAATTGGGGGTTCTCGGGGAGTCCTGGGGGTGTCACCCTCCCAAATTTGGGGTCCTGGGGAGGTCACCATCCCAAATCTGGGGTCCTGGGGGGTCGTCCCCCCCCCCCTCACCGTTAGGAGGTTGTGGGGCCAATCCATGAATCCGTGGAGGCCCCCGGAACGTCGGACCAGCTCGGAACCCTGCGGAGAGGGGAGGACAGAGCTCGGGAATGCCGCCGGGAAGGCGGGAACCGAGGGGGATCGCCTGGGAATTCTCACGGAATACGGGAATGGGGCACGGGGGGTTACACTGGAATCTCGCCGGGAACCTGCGAGTTGAGGGGTTTCAGCTCAAATCTCACTGGGAACTCGGGAATCGAGGATTTTATTCCAAAGCCCGCCAGCAAACGAGGTACTTTATCAGGAAAACCGCACTGGAAATCCGGGAACCGAGGGACTTTATACCAGGAGCTCGCTGGGAGTCGGGCAGGGGAGGCGCTGGGAATCCTCGCAGGGAAGCCGGGGAGGGGACGGGGTAGAACCGCGGAGCCCCCCGGACCCCCCGGCGCCGCTCACCGGCCGCGTGCCCAGGTGGAAGGTGTTGCCGAGGCAGATGCGGCAGCCGAGCGCCGCGAGCTGCGCGGCCGTGAGGCCCTTGGCGGTGCCGCGGGTGCCCACGGGCATGAACACGGGGCAGGGCACGTTCCCGTGCGGCAGCCGCAGCTCCCCGGCCCGGGCGCGGCTCCGCCCGCACTCGGCCACGACCCGCAGGACCGGGACCGGCCGGGCGGGCCCCGCTGTGGGCGCCGCCATCTTGAGCGCACGTGACCGGAAAAGGTGGTGGCGCCGCCGCCAGAAGTGACCGTTACCGGGGTAACGCGGGCGCCATGTTGGGCCTTGTAGGGTTGGGGAACGCCCACGCCCGGAGAGGCTCAAAGTCCCCCCAGAGATCACCCAAACTCAACAGAGACCCCTCCAAACCCAGAAAGGGCAGGGAGCCGAGCCAATTCCTGCTGGTTCTGGTCCCTAGAGGGTCTCCAGAAGGTCCCCGGGGTGTTCCAGCCCCGGGGCTTTGCTTCGGGACTGTCGTTCCCCGTGAGCGAACAGACGACGCCCGACGGTCACGGGAGGGGCGCGAAACACCGTAACAGCCAATCGGCGAGAACGAATTGCTGATTGACAGCTGGCTGATCAATTGCGAGACGGTTTTCTCTTCTCTCACGGTTCC
The DNA here is from genome assembly GCF_009650955.1 of Corvus moneduloides. NCBI lineage: Eukaryota > Metazoa > Chordata > Aves > Passeriformes > Corvidae > Corvus > Corvus moneduloides. The sequence goes on from NC_045507.1 coordinate 585,729, forward strand.
CTTTCTGGGTTGCATTGGTTGGAGTGGCGGGCACACCGGCGAATGGAAAGGAGGGCGGGGAGGGAGCGACTGGAAGTTCTGTTCACCAATTAAATGGCAGAGACGCCGCTCCGGAGCGGGACTACGCTAGTGCCGCCTCAGCGCCCGCTCCCATTGGTTGGCAGGAATGAGTGACGCCGCGAGAGACCAATAGAGAACGGGCCTGGCTTCCCGTTCCCGCCCTCTCGATGATTGACAGCGCCCTGCTCCTCTCCGCTCCGCGGGCTCCCGTGACGGGCAGCCCAGCCGGCCAATGGCGGCGCGCGCTGCGGGAGGGGGGCGGGCCCGGCGGTGCCGGATGAGGAGACTCTGAGGGGAAGTTTGGCCGCCGCCGCCGCCGCGGGCCCCGTGAGGAGGAGCCGCCGCCGGGAGCGCGGTCCCGGCACCGCCGCGCCGCCATGGGCAACCGGGGCATGGAGGAGCTCATCCCGCTGGTCAACAAGCTGCAAGACGCCTTCAGCTCCATCGGGCAGAGCTGCCACCTCGACCTGCCGCAGATCGCCGTGGTGGGCGGGCAAAGCGCCGGCAAGAGCTCGGTGCTCGAGAACTTCGTGGGCCGGTGAGCGGCGGGAGCGGCGAGGGCGGCGGCGGCGGGCCGGGCCGGCGGGAGCGGCGGGCGGCGGCGCGGGCGTAGAGCGCGTTGGGGAATAGCGCCGGCGTCAGGGCGCGGCCGGCGGAGCGGCCCCCGCGCTGCGCAAACGGCGCAAGGGCCGCGCAAACGGCGCAAGGGCCGCGCGCTGCGCCAGCGGCCGGACCGGAGCGGGGCCCGCGCCGGAGCCCGAGCGGGGCCGGGCCGGGCCCGCCCAGAACCCTGCGGAGAACGGGAGTGGGTCGGGGCCGGCCGGACGCGCTTTGAGGAACGGCAGCGGGGCGGGGCGGGGCGGCCCGTACGCAGTTGGCGTGAGGGGAAGGGGTCAGGGCGGTCCGTACGCAATTGGCGTGAAGGGTTCGGGTCAGGGCGGTCAATGCGCGACCGGGGTGAAGGCAGCGGGTGTTGAGGGAGGTTCCAAGGATTCGGGGGGCTCCGTGGATTCCGTGGACGTTGCGGGCTCCCCCGGAGTCGGCACCGTGCCCTGGACAGCGGCACGGGACGGTGCCTGGGCCCCCCCGCGCCGCCGGATTCTCCCGGGATGTCCTGGGAGTGCTGAGCTGGAAGGGCCTTCGTCCCCACCATCGTCACCCTGGGCCCCGGAGATAGGGCCGGTACTGGGATGGGCGCGGGAGCCGAGTGGGGCCACCCTGATAACGGGGGGCAGAGCTCACCACCCTCCCAGCGAGGCAAAGGAACCATCCCAGAAACCCGCAGAAACGGGTGTTTGACTCCAGCACCAGAGCCGCTCCTCCAGCCTTTTGCCTTTGTCTCTCCCCCCGCAATCCATGGGTCAGCTCTTCGCCCCCTCGGGCACTCGCTCCATCCATGCGGAGCCGATTCCTGCTGGGTGCTCCCGTCCTCTCCTGCCCCTTGAGCCGGGGCTGTCACTTCCTGAAGCCACATCCCCACATCCCACATCCACAGGATCCCATCCCGGACGCTGGGACACCAACAAAAGCCTCCTTCCCGTGACATCGTTCCACCCTGACCCCATCCCGCTCTTCGCTGAACCTTCCCATTCCCAAAAAAATCCAACCACGTGCTTTTCCCGCTGTTTCAGGCTGGTTTTGACATCCCTTTCTCCATGGAAATGCCCCATTGGAAGCTCCAATGGGGCTTTCCTGCAGCTGGGCTTTCCCACTTGGATCCTTCTGTTCCTGTGGCCTTTCTCCAAGCGGATCCCGAGTGCAGGGTGGGATCCATCACCTGCCGGCCTTTTGCCCTTCTTATCCCAGTGCAGGCCGGATTCCCAGCCTGGATTTGGGCTCTTCCAGCAGGGAGAGGAGCAGTCAGGGTGAAAACGGTGGAGTTATTCCCCATCCTGAATTCCTGGGAATTCTGGCAGCCTCTAATTATGGCGCAGCTGGAAAACCATCCCTGGTAATTAAACCCCTTTGTGTCGCAGTCGGAGGCCGGATCCATCCGGGAATCCTTCCCCACCTCGTTGTGCAGCTTGTGCTAATTAGGGTTAATTACACCCCAGGGGTGTCTGCGGCCTCCTCACAGCACCATTCTCTCTCAAATCCTGTTGGTATCCTTGGGAATGTGGCAGTGAGGAATGCTGGCTGTTGTTATCCCAGCTTTTAGGAGCAATTCTGGGATTCTCTATTTAGGAATTCTGGGATTCTCACCCCAGAATGGCTGAGCAGGGACCGGGGGTTTTTCCCACACCAGCAGCATTGAGCGTTTCTCCGGATCGTGAATTCCGGTGGCTGGGGTGAGCCGAGGCCTCGGGGCTGTTCCGATTGTCCCAACGATCTGCACGGATCCATCGAGCCGGGATCGAAAACCACTCGTGGGGGGTTGGTTCTCTTGATTTTTGCAGCTGTTGGAGCTTTGTCTCGGTTTTTTTCCGAGCCCCCAGGAAGCCCTGGATCCGTGCTGGGAAGCCATCGTCCCGTTTCTGTGCTGTTTTACCCTCAAAACACACAGGAAGAGGATCCCGTGGGGCCTTTGGTGCCCAAAATCCCTGTGGAGGGCCCTGGAATTGGTCTAAATCCATGAATTATCCCAACTAGGCTGGAATTTCTCCATGGGGAAGGGCCTGGCCTCACTGATACATCTGTAGGGGGATTGGAATTGGTGGTGAGGGGCCTGGAGCGCCTCAATCCCCGATTAAGTGGGAAAACTCCAAGGGAATGATCTGGGATCGTCAGCGGGATTCACTGTGGCTCCGACATCCCCCAGCTGCTCTTTGGAGCCTTGTCCCAACCCCGCTCTGACAAATCCCTGCGTCCGAGCCCTTCCCGGAGCTGTCTCTGGCCTGGGGGACAATGGAGCCGTTGTCACCCGGGGGTGGGGACAATCCTGGCGGATCCTGACCTCAATGGGGCATTATGAGCCCTCGGGATGGCTGTGCCGAAGGGACAGCCAGGCTTCACCCCGGGCTGGGGCCTGGAGGTGGCCGGGAATCCTCGTCCTGCCTTGGGAGCATCCCCTGCTCCCAGTGGGATGCCTTGGAGATCCCAAAGTGGTGCTAAACCCCAGGATTTAGGATCAATGGGATTTGGGGCCGGTGCGAGCGCTGCCGGAGGGAGAACTGGATCCCACGGGAAGGTGAAGGTGGCAGTGACCCGTCCCGAGGGATTTGGTGTAGCTGCACAGAATCTGGATGTGTCCGGGGGTAAATCCATTGGGATTTACCTTGGAAAGATGGGTTTGGTGGGAGCCGTCACCAGAGGAACGGGAATTCAGGCAGGAATGGGAAGGAGATCGGGCAGGGATCGGGTAGGGACAAGCAGGGATCTGGCAGGGACAAGGTGGGGACGAGCAGGGCCAGGGCCGTGCTCAGGGGTTTCTCCACAGATTTCCCTGGGATTGGGAGGTTCCCTCCGCACTTCTTCACCCCGAGACCTTTGTCCCTGTGCCAGCCACACCTGGATGCAGGTGGGGAGGCGGCAGGATCCGGGGAGGTGACGTCCCACGGCTCCTTCCCACGTCACTGCAGGGCTCGGATCCTGCCGACCCCGGACGCAGGGGCAGCCAGAGCTGGTTGGCACCTGCTCCGTGTGGGACACGCGTCACTGTCCTCCCGTTTCCTGACGGAGCTGGGAATGCCAGCGGGGCTGGGAGCGGGAGATCACCTCGTTTCCCCCAGGATCAGGGCTGGGAGAAGGGAGCAGCAAAGCCAGAGGTGTTGGACCGCACTTGTGGGAGTCACCCTGAGGCTGACATTCCCGTTGGGATCCACATTCCCCCTGGGATGAACACTCCCTGTCCCAGGCTTAGCGGGGCCTCCCCAAGGTTTATTCCACCTTTTCCCACCCTGGGAGCTGCCCGGGGCTGTCCAGGGGCTCTTCCCGCCGGACCTGTCCTCCCGGTTGGGCAGGAAGTGCTTTTCCGGGGCCGTCACCCTCATCCCGGGGCTGCTGGGGACAGGGCTCGGGGTTTTCCCGGAGAGCTCCGGCGCGCTGCCGGGATCAGGATGACGGAGTCGAGATCTCGTTGTGGTCATTGCCGTGATGTCCAGGCCGGGCAGTTCCCGTCAGAGCCGCTCCCTGGGCGATGCCCCCTCCGTGCCCAGCGGAGAATCCGCCCAAGGGTTCCGTCAATCCCTGCGGGACTGCCCCAGCCGCTCCCAGGGAGTTACTGCTCCCGTTTCCCAGCAGGCGCTTCCCCGTCCCATTCCCGCTGCCCTGGGCTCGGGAAAAGGGTGGTGACAGCCCCAGCCCAAAATTCCCATCAGAGCAGCGCCTTTTCCAGGCGGAATTCCCCAAAAAAAGCTCCAGGCACCAGTGCCAGAAGGAATTCTGTGGGACCTTTGCCTTGCAAATCCCCGGGTTTCCATGGGATCTGCACTCGCAGGACTGTCCTGTTCTCTCCCCCAGGAAAGCAGGGATTGATCCCATGTGTTCCCAAGCCCTTTCCACTCTTCCCAGTGCCTCCAGTCCCTTCCCAGGACTTTCCAGTGCTGGAGGAATCAATAGCATTAATTCATTTATTGACCCATCTTTTCATCCTTTCCAGGGATTTCCTTCCCCGTGGCTCTGGAATTGTCACTCGTCGGCCTCTCATCCTGCAGCTCATCTTCTCCAAGACGGGTATGGGGTTGAAAAACCGGGAATTCATTCTGGGTGGAATCGTGGGGGTTTGCACACAGCATCCCTCCCACGTGACACATTCGGGTCCATCCCGCTGCCCCCACATTCCCAGATTCCCCTGCTTATCACGGGAGAATGTGGGGGAGAGCTCTGGGAATGCCTGGGAATGCTGGGGAGGCCGGAGGAACGTCAAGGAAAACCGAGGAATGCTGAGCTGGGCACGGGGGTGACTCATATTCCCAACCAGATTTCCTCGTCTTAACATCAGCCATCCTGATATCCGGGGAGAATTCCTTCATCCCCTTCCCCTGAACCAACCTCTTGCCAAAAAATCCCTGCATCCACGTTAATCCCAAAGCCTCTAGAGAACTCCTGGAGCCATTGTGGTTCCCGGGAGCTGAGGGGGGGTTGGGAAGAGCCGGACTTTGAGTGATGGGACGGTCGATAAGGGCTCTGGGATGGTTGATAAGGGCTGTGGGATGAGGGATGAGGTGTCAGGATGATCCCAGCCCTGGAAGGGGCGGGAGGGTGAGGCAGGGCTGAGGTTTCCCCTCTCCCCCCACAGAGGAAAGGAGGAAGGAAGTTGCACCATCTGTCGCCCCAGAGCTGTCGAAATCCCTTCTCCTGGGGCGGGTTGGGATCCAGGGAGCCTTCCCCGTGTCCTCCAGCCCCTCCTCCACATTCCCCAGACATCCATCCGTCCCCATCCTGCCCTGGCACTGCCAAACACTCCCTGCTTCCAACATTCCCCACCCCTTCCAGAATATGCCGAGTTCCTGCACTGCAAATCCAAGAAATTCACGGATTTCGACGAGGTGCGGCAGGAGATCGAGGCGGAGACCGACCGGGTGACAGGCACCAACAAGGGCATCTCCCCCGTGCCCATCAACCTGCGCGTGTACTCCCCACACGGTGAGGGGAAACTCCGGGAAAACCAGAAAAATTTGGGCGCCCTAAAAGCCAACACCGGCTGCTTCTTGTGTGCAACCTGACACAGCTTTGGGGGTTACGGGGCTGTCCCGGAGTGAATCCGTTGGGAATCCAGCTCCGGAGCAGGGGTGTGAGCGCGGATCCGGCAGCGGGGATCCCTCCCCTCACCCCGCCCGTGTCCCCGCAGTGCTGAACCTGACGCTGATCGACCTCCCGGGGATCACCAAGGTGCCGGTGGGGGATCAGCCGCAGGACATCGAGTTCCAGATCCGGGACATGATCCTGCAGTTCATCAGCCGGGAGAGCAGCCTCATCCTGGCTGTCACGCCAGCCAACATGGACCTGGCCAACTCGGACGCGCTCAAGATGGCCAAGGAAGTGGATCCGCAGGGTAAAGGGACGGGGGTCGCTCCAAGACGTGCTGGGGGCTGTCGTGGCTCAGGGGCCTGCAGGATTTGGGGCTGGAGGGGCTTCTCTGCATTCCTCATCCTCCATTTCCTTGTTCTCCTCCTCCTCTTCCTCCCTGTCCCCTCTCCCGGCAGGGCCAGGGGTTCCTCTCCAGTCGCTGGATGCCCATTGTGTCCCACCTTGTTAGGCTGGGGTTAATTGGGATCAACCCTTGGCTCCACAGGCCTGCGGACCATCGGGGTCATCACCAAGCTGGACCTGATGGACGAAGGCACCGACGCCCGGGACGTGCTGGAGAACAAACTGCTGCCCCTGCGGAGAGGTGCGGCCGGGCGTGGGTCACCCCGTGTCCCTTGGGTCACCTCCGCGTCCCCCTCCGGTCACTCTGTGTGACCCCTGCCCCGTGCCCTTCCCTGGGTCCCCCCCTGTCCCTGTGTCCCCCTTCCACCCCACGATGTCACCACGTGGCCTTTCTGCGCCGTTCCGGCCACATCCTGATCCCGTGTCCCATCCCATGTCCCATCCCATGTCCCATCCCATGTCCCTGGCTGTCCCAGGATACATCGGGGTGGTCAACCGGAGCCAGAAGGACATCGATGGCAAGAAGGACATCCGGGCCGCGCTGGCGGCCGAGCGCAAGTTCTTCCTGTCGCACCCGGCCTACCGGCACATGGCCGAGCGCATGGGCACCCCGCACCTCCAGAGGGTCCTCAACCAGGTGGGACAGCCCCTTCCTGCGCCCTTCCTGCCCGCAAAAGCGGAGTTTTCCGCTTTTTTTCCGGGCTGCCGGCTCAGTTTTCCCCAATCCCTCGGCAGCAACTCACCAACCACATCCGGGAGACGCTGCCCTCGCTGCGGAGCAAGCTCCAGAGCCAGCTGCTCTCCCTGGAGAAGGAGGTGGAGGAGTACAAGAACTTCCGCCCCGACGACCCCGCGCGGAAAACCAAAGCCCTGCTGCAGTAGGTTCCTCTCCAGCTGGAAGGGATTTGCCTTTCCCAGCTGGAAATATTCCCGCACGGAATTCCGCCCTTCCTGTTTGTCTCGGGGAGTCGCTCTCCTTGGAGAGGGGAGGGCCGGGGGAAGCCTCTCTGCTGGGAATGCCCACGGAGCATCCCTGCGCTCCCTGCTTGCCTTGGGAAGTGGCAGCGCTGGCCCTGCCCATCCCTGACCCGCCCACGCCGCAGAAAAAGCCGGATTTTCTGTTCTCCCCCCTCCCCCCCAGCTGGAGGAATTTGGGGAATTTTCTTCTCTGGGAGCCCCTCATTCCCAATTTTCCTGCCCAGGATGGTGCAGCAGTTTGGGCTGGACTTTGAGAAGCGGATCGAGGGTTCAGGAGACCAGGTAGACACCCTGGAGCTCTCCGGGGGCGCCAGGATCAACCGGATTTTCCACGAGAGGTTCCCTTTTGAGCTTGTGAAGGTGAGGCCAGTGTGGGGCCATCCCGTTCCTGTGGGTCTGGGTGGGATGGGCCAAGCTCCCACGGAGCCCCAGAGGCCTCCCTCTCTCTGGAGGCTTTTCCAGCCCAAACCATTCCATGATTCCATCAAAACCTCGAGTCTGGAGCCTGGTGATGGTGGGGATAGTCCATCCTGGGATGGGTCTTTCCGGGATGGTCCCTCTGTGGCCGGGAGCTGCTGGACCATGGGACAGTCCTGATTCCCGCTCCCTTTCCCGGCAGATGGAATTTGACGAGAAGGATTTGAGGCGGGAGATCAGCTACGCCATCAAGAACATCCATGGGGTGAGGCAAGTATCGGGCACGGAGCCTTCCCTGGAGACAATTCCCAGATCCAGGGGCTGCTTGGAGCATCCCAGGCGAGGGCTTGCTCTCCTGGAAGAGGGATTTGCTCTCCTGAGGTTGAAGTAGTTTTCCAGGAGCAGGGAATTGCTCTCTGGGATCAGGGAATCCCTCCCTCCCATCCCAGTCCCGCTCTGATCCCGCTTTTCCCGCTCTGTGGGCTCCAGGACAGGGCTGTTCACGCCGGACCTGGCGTTCGAGGCCATTGTGAAGAAGCAGGTGGTGAAGCTGAAGGAGCCGTGCCTGAAATGCGTGGATTTGGTGATCCAGGAGCTCATCAACACCGTGCGCCAGTGCACCAGTAAGGTACTGGTCAGCCCAGTGAGGGACTGGTCAGCCCAGTGACACCAGTGAGGGATCTCTGGCCAGAGCCATTCCAGCCCCTTCCCCACTCCTTCCACCCAAAAATCCCCTGCTGGTAGAATTTGGGATCAAACTGGGCATTCCTGGGCTTTTCCTTGTGTTCCCTGAGGGGTGGGCTGGGATTTTGGGAGTGCCCCACAGCCCGCCCGGCTCCTCTGGGAACAGTGGGAACGGGAATCGCTTCCGCAGCTTCCGGGCCAGGAATCTGTAGGGTTTAGTGGGGAATCGAGGGTGGAGCCGCCGCTGCTGCCTCGCTCCATCCGCAGCGGTTCTTCCCGGGCCTTTTCCCTCTTTTTCAGCTCGGTTCCTACCCCAGGTTGCGGGAGGAGACGGAGCGGATCGTCACCACCCACATCCGCGAGCAAGAGGGCAAGACCAAGGACCAGGTGAGCTCCCACCCCGTTCCCGACGCCGCTCCTGCGGGAATTCCCGCCTTCCCTAACCCCCAACTCCCTCAGATCCTGCTGCTCATCGACATCGAGCTCTCCTACATCAACACCAACCACGAGGATTTCATCGGATTTGCCAAGTGAGTCCTGTTCCGGGGGGAGAATTCCCACATGCCCGGCCTGCGGGGGTTGCTTTCCTTGCGGGAAACCGGAGTCTCCCACACCCCCATCCACACCAGCGCCTTTGGCACCCGCTTCCCTCAGGTTTGGGATACAGCAGAGGGGCTGGGAAAAGCTCCAGCCGCAGGAATTTGGATGAATCCCGATGGTTTGGGCTGTGGGAACGACCCTGGAGCTGTCACAGAGCGGGAATCGCTGCCTGTGCTCTGTCCCACATTCCCGTGACTTTTCCCGGTGTTTTCCAGCCCCACACCTGGGAAGCTCCCAGACTCCCACACCCCCCTTCCGCTCCTTAAATTCCTATACTCCTCCTCCTGTTTTTTTCTCTCTTCCCCCTTTTTTCTCTGTCTCTCCTTTCCGCCTCCGGTCACATTCCTTGCTCTCCTCCTGCTCTCTGCTGTTTTTCCTTGGATCCATCACCTCTTTCTATCTCTCCGGACTCTTCCGATCCTCTCCCGCCCCAGCTGTTTCACTGAGCAGCACGTGGCGACCGGGTGGGTACCGGCGGCAGCTCCCCCTTCCCACGGGATCCTGGGAGCTTCCCCCGGGATCTGGGAGAGCCGGGAGCTTCCCCTCTGCCCCCGGGAGCTGGGGAGGCTTCCGCTGGGGGCTGGGAGCTTGTCCTTGGATTTGGGATCCTGGAGCTTCTCCTCCCACCTCGGCTTTGGAATTGGGAACCATGGAGCTTTTCCTTTGGAGTTGGGAGCTGGGGAGTTTCTCTTCCCAGTTCAGCCTTGGTTTTGGGATCCTGGAGCTTCTCCTCCCAGTTCAGCTTTGGAATTGGGAACCAGGGAGCTTTTCCTTTGGTTCTGGGAGCCAGAGAACTCCTCTGGATTTGGGAGCTGGGTTGTTTCCCCTCCCAGTACAACTGGGAGCCTGGAGCTTCTCCCAGTTCGGATCATCCATGCCCAGGGATCTGGGCAGAGCTGTCGGGATCAGGGCAGGCAGGGAGCCCCCAATCCCCGGATCCTGGCAGGTCGGGGAAGCCATCCCGTGGCTCCCCTTTCCCGGGGGTGGGTGTGTCCCCCCGTGTGCTGTTCCGGGGTGTCCCGATGGAATTTTAACGGATTTCCTGGATTTTGTTCCCGCTCCTGACTAATGGTTCCGCCCCCTCGGTGCTCAGGAGAGACAGGTAGCTTTCCCTCTGGTGCAGGTAATGCTCGATCCCAATCCGGGGGGAATTAGGTGTTTCTGGAAGCTCCTGGTTCTCGGTGGTCGGGCTGGGAATTCCCTCGGGAATCTGCAGCCACTGCTCGGCGTTCCCCCTCTGGAATTCTGTCCTGGGAATGCCCATCCCTGAGGAAGGAGATCCCGGTGTCCCCGTCCCCCCTGTCTGCACTCGCTCCTGGGCAAACCTCGGGAAAGGGCTCTGGAATTTCCCCCCTTTGGATCGGCTCATCCCCGCGGTGTTCCGGGCGGGAAGCGTCTGTCTCTCGCCTTCCTCCTCCCGACCTAAAAGTGCCGTTTTTTTCCCCGTTTCGCAGCGCGCAGCAGCGGAACACACAGACCAACAAGAAGAGAGCGATCCCGAACCAGGTACGGCCGGAGGCTCCCGGAATTCCTGCTCCCCGCAGCGGGCAGGGCCGGCCCTCCGGGATGTCCGGTCCGGAGCTCGGACAGCGGGATCCAAGCCCATCCCTGAACATTTGTAGTTAAGGCCGGGCTTGGACATGGAAAAGCCGGAACTCCAGGGCAGAGCAGGAGCGGAATTCCTGTCTGAAACCAGCGGGATTTGGGATAAACCAGGCGGGAGATGCAGCCCCGGGAGTGGGGGGTGAGGGATTGGGAACCGGGAGAGCACCAGGATGTCCCGGGAGAGCACCGGGATGTCCCCGGAGAACACCAGGATGTCCCGGCAGCCGTGTCCCCCCAGTCCTGCTCCCGAGGGGATTTCGGGATGAGCAGGAGCGGCCGTGCCCCTTCCCCGGCCTCGGGCCCTCGCTCCCTCCGGAAGCCGCTCCGAGGGATTAACGCTGGGAATGATCATTAATAGCATGTAACGGGTTTTCTTCTGCTGTTTTTCTGCTTTTTCCTCCCTTTTTTGTGCTTCCCGCTCTCTCCCTCTCCTGCCGCTTCCTCCCCCTTCCTGTCCTGTCTCCTTTTCCTGCTTTTTTTTTTTTGTCTTTTTCCCTCTTAATTTTGTGCGCCCAAAGGGGGAGATCCTGGTAAGTACCACGGAGCGGGATGATGCCGGGACAGCACCCGGCGAGGGCGGCCCTGCCAGGAGCAGCATTCCCAATCCCAGAAACGCTGCCCTCCCGCTTCCCGGGATGGAGGACACTGGTGGGAGAAGGGGAACGGGATTCCCAGAGGGAGCAGCCGGGATCTGCCGGGGGAAATCGGCTTTGTCCCTGCTTGGCTCTTCCCACAGCCAGGAAAAAAAGGGGGTTTGGGGTGATCCCAGCCCGTGCCTGGTTTTCCCAGCCTTTGGGAAGCAGGAATCCAAAATCTTTCTGGTTTAGCCCAGAACGGCTGTGGAGGGATGAGATTCCCTTGATTCCTTTGGGAATACATGGAGGGGAGGGCTTGAAGTTCACGACTTCCCCCAGATTCCCTCTTTTTTTGGGATTTGAGGTTGAGCCAACACCAGAATTCCAGCCTGGCTGCTCCAAGCCCTGGCATTCCACCCACGGAGCTCCTCCTGGGACAGGGAGGGCAGCGATTCCCTGCCCGGGATCCAGGTGGATCCTGGTCCCACTGCTCCCCGCTCGGGGCCCATTGCCATTCCAGGAACGTGGAAGTGGCTGAGAGGGAATTGTTTCCAAACCCCAGTTTGGGATTTACAGCCTCGGGGTGGCCTCAGCCCTCCTTTCCAGTTTTCCCCATGGGCAAGAAAAGCAGGATAATCCCATGGATCCTGCGTCTGGATGAAGCTGGAATGTTGGAGCCAGTGGCAGGTGAAGCTCCTTGGCCTCGGTCACCACATTCCCATGGGAAAGCGGCCGTGGATTGGCACAGAAATGCCTTTATTCCTCAAAAAATACAGATTTTATGAGGCTGCTGGACCTGCCTGGGATCCCGCTCCTGCTCCATGAATCCCTGTCGCAGCTCCAGCCTTTTCCCGACTCCTCAGGGTCTTTTTCTGACCCTTCCATTCCCTGTGAGCACCATCCAGACGTTCCTGGAAAACCCCAGGAACCTCCAGAGTTCCGGGCAGGGCCGTTCCCTCGCCAGCTGTGTGACAGGATCGCGACGGGAAGGGGGGAGAGCTGGGAATTCGGGATGGGAGCCCCAAAACCATCCCAGTTTTCACCAGAATCCATCGGTTTTAAAGGAACTTCCTCCCTCCTTCCAAGCCCCTTTTCCTTCTGATCCCTTTTCCCAGTAATCCCCCTGGCCCGCCTCACTTCACTCCCATCCCTTTCCCGATCCCTGATCCTCCCCACTCCTCCCTCTCCCCCTTCCCGCCTCCGTTCCTTTAAAACCCACTTGGATCCGATCCCGAGATCCTTCCCAAACGGGAATTGGGCTCTCGGAGGTGAAATCCCTCCCCCGCCCCCCGCAATTCCCGGGCTCTCCGTCCTTCCTGGCGCCCGGAGCGCTCCGTCCGCGCTCCGCCGCAGCTCCAGCTTCGCTCCTTCCTCGCCCCGGGAATTTGTCGTGGCTCTGGTGCTGGAAAACCGGAGGGACCCGGAATCCCCTCGTCTCTGGAGGGATCCCGGTGTTCCTGTTGGAGCCACGACAAGCTCCGTGTCCGACCCATCTCTGCCCCTTCCCGAGGGTTGTTCCCGCTCCGGCCGCGGTTCCCACTGACCCCGTGAGCCCCTGGCACTAACCTGTGGTGGGATAACCCCAGGGTGGGGCAGCTGGGATACGAGGAAGTGCTGGGGTAGGGATGTGCTGGGGTAAGGAAATGCTGGGATACAGGGAAGCAGCTGGGCTAGGGAAGCGCTGGGATTTGGAATCCGCGGTGGATCCCCACCAGCTCCCTCCTGCCCAGAGTCCTGGAGAATAATTCCCAGTGGGATGTTCCTCAGCACTGGGCGGGCATTCCCCAGGACTCTGGGATCCGTCCGTGGATCCCTGGGGCTGTGGGATCCATCCAAGGGGTGCTGGAGCTTTTCCTCCCTGCCAGCGACGGGAATTTGGGTTTGGATCTGTCAGAGCCACGGGATTGTCTCGCCGGCCCAGGCAGCTTTTCCCACCCAGCTTTGGGAGCGGGGAATGCTCCAGGCGTCCCCTCCACCTGCTCCCAGCTTCCCCATGGGCCGGGGGCTCGGGATGCGCCGGGCTTTGGGATCGCTCCGGGGGCTGCCCCTGGAATCCGTCCGTGACCTCTCCTTCCTTCCCCCCGGCTCCGGCGCGCTCCAGGTGATCCGCAGGGGCTGGCTCACCATCAACAACATCAGCATCATGAAGGGCGGCTCCAAGGAGTACTGGTTCGTGCTCACGGCCGAGTCGCTGTCCTGGTACAAGGACGAGGAGGTACGGACGGAAAAACGGAATGTGGGGAGGGAATCTGCCATTCCCAGGGCTCCAGGGGCAGATCCTTGGGATGGGGGCGTGATTAGCGCTCAGGGTTAATTATCACCAGAGAGGATCCCGAGTTCCCTGTTCCCAAACCTTGGCATCCTCTGAAGTCACATTCCAGCCGGGAATGCACCCTGATTCCCTCACTTCCCGGGATTTTGGGGTGCTGGAGCCAGCAGCTCCCCCCTTTTCCCTGCTGGGAGTCTGGGAAGGAGTGGCTGCTGCTCGTTCATTCCTTGCTGGTCCAGCTGGGAATGGCTCCATCCCGCTCCGGCTGTTCCGGGGTGCCCCAGATCCCCCTCGTTCCCAGAGTGGTTCCTCAGGGCTTCCCCCAGGAAAGGGCCCAGGCAGCTCCAGCTCCTCCGTGGAAGTTTCGGGTTTTCCAGCGTTCCCGCCCCCCGATCCCGCTGATCCCGCTCCTCCGCTGACGTCACCCGAGGCTGTGGGGGGGCCCTTCCCGGGATTTCAGGGGGGGGAAGGGCTCAGGAGGGGCCAGAGCCCAGCACAGGCTCAGGAAAAGGAGACACGGACACAGCGTTTATTCCCCGGGAACGGCCGGGCGCGGTGCGTGGGATCCCGGCCCAGTTTTCCTTTGTTCCTCCAGGCAAAGCCGAATCTCTTGGGCACTCCCCGAGCCCCCTAAACCCCCCCCCAAATCACTGATCCCCCCGCACATTCCCGCCCGGAGCCATCCCGGTTTCCTGCGGGGCCTCTCCAGGGGGGCCCCTTGGAATGGAAAGTGGCCGCGGGATGAATGAGGCTCTGTCCTCGCTCCCAGACCCCCCCAGTCCCTAAAGAACCGGAGTGGCCCCAGCACTGCGGGCACACCGAGGGAGGGGGGCACAGCCCCTCCGACCCCTCCCCTGGAAAAAGCCGCGCAAAGCCCTTGGGATCGGCCGGGAAAGGGGCGATTCCCGCTCACCTGCGGGGTCCGCCCGCGGCGCCGCCCGCGCCGGCGTAACCAATGTGCAGACTACTGTACATCCCTTCCCAGCTGAACAGGTAGTCTGAACACTGGGAGCGCCGGCCCGGAATTCCCGTGTCCCTTGGGATCATCCTGCGGCGTCCTCCGGCCCGTCCCCCTCCCCGGCCGCTTCCTCGGGGCGCTCCGGGGGCGTTTTTCGGGGGGATCTCAGTCCCGGGGCAGTGGCTTTGTCTCCTCCTGACGTGGCAGAGCCGCCGGCACCGAATCCCGCCTGGAAAAGCGCTGTGGGTTTTTCAGGAAATCGTGTGGGGAGGGGGGGGGGGGGGGGCCGGCTCCGGGTTCGTGGCCTCTCCACAAAGGCCAACGTCACTTTTTGGGACCATCTGGAGACAAAGTGGAGCTGGAGCTGCTCTAAACAATTCCAGATGTTCCCGTTCCGGCGGCCCCTCGCTGGAAGCGGCTCCGAGGCTCCAGCCACATTCCTGGGGATCCATGCTGGGAGCAGGGTGGGCTCCGGGGGGGATCCAGCTCCATCCCGGAGCTGCCCACGGAGCCGGAGGGACCAAATCCCAAATCATCCCTGGGAAAGGCAGAGTGGCACCACCAGGGATCCATGCGGATTCAGGAGCAATTCCCCCATCCCAGGCTCCACAGGATGGGCTGGGAATCTCCTGGGGAACCTCTTCCAGTGGGAGTTTGGGATCTGCATTCCCGAAGCCAGGGGTTCATTCCCCCTCCTTGGCCTTAAGGAAGCTCATCCCTTCTTCCCTCTGGTCCCCTTTTCCAGGAGAAGGAGAAGAAGTACATGTTGCCTTTGGATAATCTGAAAATCAGGGATGTGGAGAAGGGATTCATGTCCAACAAACACGTCTTCGCCATCTTCAACACGGAGCAGAGGTAGGGAATCCTCCCAGAATCCTGGGGTCGCTCTGGAGCCGCTCCCTGCTGACGGGCTCCTGGTTTTCATGGATTTTCCCTTCCCTCGGACATCGCTCCTCCAGACCCCGGCACCGCTCCCAGCTCCTCCTGGAGGAGGCTGGGACCCCATAGAGGGGGAACTCTCCAGGGGAAGCGGTGGCTTATCCGATACTTACACTGGGATTCCGCTGGGATTTGGGGCCCTGTCCATGATCCCAACCCCCGGTTCCGCTCCTTGCCCCGCAGGAACGTGTACAAGGACCTGCGGCAGATCGAGCTGGCCTGTGACTCCCAGGAAGACGTGGACAGCTGGAAAGCCTCCTTCCTCCGGGCGGGAGTTTATCCCGAGAAAGACCAAGTAAATTCCCACCGCGTTTCCCGATCCCTCCAGGGCTGGGCCTGGGATGCTCCTGGGGGGAGTGTCCAGGTCTTGGGATCCCCTGGGAAATGCCAGGGAGAGGATGGAATTCCCAAGGGTGCCGCTGGATGGATCCGAGTCATTCCTGAGGCCGGGAACGGGGGGATTCTCCCCGAGTCGCTCCGATCCCGCTGGTAACTCACTCCCTGCTTTTCCAGACGGAGAGCGAGGATGGGGCTCAGGAAAAC
Organism: Corvus moneduloides; assembly: GCF_009650955.1. Lineage (NCBI taxonomy): Eukaryota > Metazoa > Chordata > Aves > Passeriformes > Corvidae > Corvus > Corvus moneduloides. The sequence goes on from NC_045507.1 coordinate 601,387, forward strand.
ACCTTTTCCATGGATCCGCAGCTGGAGCGGCAGGTGGAGACCATCCGGAACCTCGTGGATTCCTACGTCGCGATCATCAACAAATCCATCCGGGACCTCATGCCAAAGACCATCATGCACCTCATGATCAACAATGTGAGCGGGGAAGGGCTGGGAGCAGGGAGAAGGGGCTGGAGGATGGCAAAAGGATCTGGAGAACTGTGGGAGCAGCTGAGGGAGCTGCAGGGGCTCAGCCTGGAAAAACGAGGCTCCAGGGGTTCCCAGCGATTCCCTGGAAGGAGATGGAGCCAGGCAGGGGTTGATCCCTTCTCCCGAGGGACGGGACGAGAGGAAGTGGCCTCGAGGGGAGCCGGGGTGGGGTTCAGGTTGGATTTGGGGAAGACTCTTCCACGGGAAGTTTTCCATCCCTTGGCCTTGCCTCGGACCTGTGGATGTGGCACGTGGGGACAGGGATCAGGGCGGCTCCAGGCTCGGACTCCGCGCGCTCCCCGGCTTTCCCACCCCAAACAATTCCGTACGCTTCGCTTTCTGCACGGATCCGCTCCCGTTCCCGGCCTCTCCCCCAAACCAAAGCGCTGCCCAGCCCTTCCCTTCTCTTCCCAGACCAAGGATTTCATCCTCTCGGAGCTCCTGGCATTCCTGTACTCCTCATCCGACCAGAACAGCCTGATGGAGGAGTCGGCGGAGCAGGCGCAGCGCCGGGACGAGATGCTGCGCATGTACCACGCGCTCAAGGAGGCGCTGGGCATCATCGGCGACATCAGCACCAGCACCGTGTCCACGCCCGTGCCCCCGCCCGTGGACGACACCTGGCTGCAGCCCGGCGCTGGACACAGGTGGGAACGCCGGGATTCGGGGGGTTCAGGGTGTTTCTTGCCGGATTTGGGGGGGTTCGGGGTGTTCCTGGGGTGTTTCCAGAGGGGTTTGCGGTGTTTCCAAGGGGTCCTCAGGGGATTGAGGGTGTTCTGGGAGGGTGAGGGTCTTTCCAGAGGGGTTTTGGGTGTTTCCAGAGGGATTGAGGTGTTTCCAAGGGGTCCTCAGGGGATTGAGGGTGTTCCTGGGAGGGTGAGGGTCTTTCCAGAGGGGTTTTGGGTGTTTCCAGAGGGGTTTTGGGTGTTTCCAGAGGGATTGAGGGTGTTTCCAGAGGGGCTTTGGGCGTTTCCAGAGGGTGTTTTCAGCAGGACTGGGGTATTCCCAGGGGTCTGGGATGTTTCCAGAGGTGGTATTTGAGGTGTTCCTGTGGGATTTCCCTTCTTCCCAGAATGATTTATCGTGTTCCCGTGGGTGTTGGGGTGTCCCCATGGATGTCAGGGTGTTCCCAGGGACGATTTCCCTTGTTCCCAGTGGGATTTCCATCGCTCCCCCGGCTCCCGGGGATTCCCCGTGGGGGTTCGGGGATCCCGGGCCGTGTCCATTCCCTCCCGGATGACCAATCCCATTCCATGTCCAGCCCCCCCCCGCAGCGCCGGCCACCCTCGGCTCTGCTCCCTCCGGGCCGCCCCCCCTCGCTCCGAGCCCCGGCTCCGGGGCCGCCGCCGCTGCTGCCGCTGCCCGGGGGGGGCCCGCCCGCCTTCACCGCGCCCCCGATCCCGTCCCGCCTCGGCCCCTTCGCCGCCGCCAGCGACCCCTTCACGGCCCCGCCCCAGATCCCCGCCCGGCCCGCGCGGATCCCGCCCGGGATCCCACCGGGAGTGCCCAGGTGAGACAATCCCGGGAGGAGCGAGCGCGGGGGGCTGGGATTGAGGGGTGGGGGCTGCTCCGGGGGGGTCCCACCGAGGATCCCACCGGAACCTGCCGGGCTCTCAGCCCCCCGCTGCCCCGCAGGAGACCCCCGGCAGCCCCGAGCCGCCCGACCATCATCCGCCCGGCCGAGCCGTCCCTGCTGGATTAACCCCGGAGCTGCCGGGGATCCGCGGGATCCGCCCCCCCGCCGCCGCCGCCGCCGCCGCCGCCGCCGCCCTCGGAACGGGGGAGAACGGGGGAAAAACAACCCTGAGCCCCTCGCAGCCCTCCCGGAACCCCCCGGCCGATCCCAGGGCCGATCCCGGGGCTGATCCCGGATCCCGGGGCCGATCCCGGGGCTGATCCCGGCCGGTGGCAGCTCCATGGCTGGTCCCAGCAGCTGATCCTGGCAGCTCCGAGGCTGCTCCCGGAGCCCCCCCAGCCCGTCCGGGGCGCAGGCCGGGACAGTGACGGATTTTTGGGGTGGGGGGGGAATATTGCACTTTGTCAGAATTCCCGGCGCTCCCGCCGGGATGGCCCGAGGGGGTGATGGTCCGATCCCCACTCTGCCTTCCTCCTCCTCCTCCTCGTCTTCCTCCTCTTCTTCCTCCTCTCCCCCTCCCACAAGTTTTGTATGAATATATTCCCCAGAACGCCGCGGGATTTGGGGATTCTCCCCCAGACCCGCCCACGGCTCCTCCCCTGCCGCAGCCCAGGTTTGGGGGTTTTTTTTTTAGAGCTTCGGGGTTTTTAGAGGTGGGGAAAATACTGGAATTCCCAGAGGGATTCACTAATGAACCCAATTCCCGGTCGGTCCGCGAACCTCAGGAATTTCCTCTCGGGAATAACCCCGCGGAGGAGGAGGAGGAGGAAGCCGCGACCCCCCAGGCTCCGTTATCCCGGGAAGCCGCAGCGTCCCGGGGCAGGGGGAGGGGGGATCCGTATCCATGGGGAATTCCCGGAGCGAGGAGGGGGGGGTTTGCTCTGGAAGCATCTCCCCCTTCTCTCCCCCCGTGTTCCCAATCCCGCTCCGCCGGCTCCGGCTGGGAGCCGAGGTTGTAAATATTTTTACAGACTTGTATTAATTGTATAAAAAAAAAAAAGGAAAAAAAACCAAAACAAAAAACCCAAAAAAACCCAAAACCAGGAAAAAAAAAAGAAAAAAACAAAAAAAAACAAAAACAAAACTTCCCGGCCCAGCAATAATATGGATTTTTCCAACCCCCCCCGGCCCCGGTGCCTTAACGACCCCCCGGCTCGGGGGGGCCAATTAATCCATTAACGAGCCGGGGGCGGTTTTGGGGGGGCGGCTCCGGCCCCCCCCAGGGGTCCCCCCGAAGTGCCTCCGCTCCGCGTCCCATTAATGAACTAAAAACCGGCAAAAAAATCCAAATAAAGGGAAAAAAAAATCAAAACCGAGTGTGATGTGTGGGATTTGGGGGGGGGGGTTAGCCTCGCTCTTCACCCTTTGGGGGGGATGGGGGATTTGGGGGCTCCCGGGGGGGTCTCAGGGCGCAGCTCCCCCCGTTCCCACCGGGACCCGCCCTTGTCCCGCTCCCGCTCCCCAGAATTTCATGGATAACGGTTAAAACAGCCCGAAGTTCAATTTATTTGCGTCGGTCCGCCCGGGAAGGGGGGGCTGCGGGCTCTGCCCCGCCCGTCCCGGCGGGATTCACCCCTCCGGCCTGGAACGCCGCGATGCGGACCCGAGCTCCCGCGGGGATTCACCCCCAATCCCGCGGGTCTCCCCTTCCGACCCCGCTCCGGGGTCCACGTGCAAAATCCGGGATTTCGGGACAGTTTGGGGTCAAAATTCCTTCGGGATCAGCCGCGGCCACGGGCGCCGCCATCGCCGCGCGACGCCGCTCAGGGAGGCCCCGCCCAGGGCTGCCGGCGGCGCCGCCTGAGGCGGGAGGTGACCCCGGGACCCCGCCTGATCCGAGATCCCGGCGGCGATCCCGGTAACTGATCCCAGCGGCGATCCCGGTAACTGATTCCGGCGGCTGGTCCCGGTAACTGATCCCGGTGACTCGTCCCAGTCGCTGATCCGGGAGTTTTTCAGGCGGCACCGGGGCCGCCCGCGGCGCGGGGTCCTCTCTTCCCCCAGCCTCCCCCTGGGTCCTCTGCGCTCATTGGCTGTTCCCTCCCCTGTGTCCTGACTTCTGATTGGCCAGCGCGAAATTGTCCCCGCCCCCTCCGTAGCCCCGGTGGTCGCGGGCGCCGCCTGGCGGAGCAAGAGTCCCACAATGCACCGCGCGGGACCCGGGGCAGCCGAGGGGAATTTGGGGGCAAATTTGGGGATTTGGGGGCAGATTTTCAGGTCCAGGGCGAAAAATGGGAACAGATTTGAAGGTCTGGGGGCAGACTTGGGGAAGTGCAGGTCTGATTTGGGGGTGTGGGGCAGATTTGAGGGATTTTAGGGCAGATTTGGGGGGTCTTGAGGTAGATTTTGGGACCCAGGAGCAGATTTTGGGGTCTCTGGGGCAGATGTGGGGGTCCAGGGTCCCTCTTTCCATCCCTTTCATGTCAAGATCGCGACAACTCGAGGCGCCAGCCCCGGAAATCTGTTCCCAGCCTGGAGGATCTGCATTTCCCCCCCCGAGCTCGGAGCTTTGGGTACAAAAAAACCATTTTTGCGCAATGGGTGAAAAATTCATTTCCTGGGGCCGAGAGCAGCCGCTTCCTTCCTGCGCCCTGAATCCCCGGCCCGGCGCCGCCCGGCTCTTCCCGGCGCATTCCGGCACATTCCGGCTCATCCCTCGTTCCCGGGGAGCTCCCACAGGAGGAGGAGGAGGAGGATGAGGTTGGAGTTTCTGCTCCTCGTGGCCGCGGCGTTTCCCTCGTGCCTGAGTCAGATGAGCCACGGTTCCCGCCAGGATTCCCGCCAGGATTCCCGCCACAATTCCCGCCGTTCCATGGCCACGCCAAGGCTGCTCCCGGCGCCGTTGGTGCTCCGGATGCCCCCGGGCCTGGGTCCCCCCCGGATCCGCTGCCTGGCCCCGCGACGCTTCTCCGGCAGCACCTTTGAGCTTTTCCAGGGAATCTCGGCGCTCCCGGTGCAGAGCGTTCCGGCCGCTCCCGACCACCACTGGGCCGAGTTCTCCCTGCCCGGAGCCGCCCGGTGCTTCTGGTGCCGGTACCGGAGCCACAACGGCAGCGTCTGGCTGGAGTCAGAGCTGAGCCCCGGGATTGGGAGCTCCGGTGGGTGGGGGGGGGCTCATCCCGGGGGGAATCCCCTTCCCGCACCCGGGGGGTGCCGCGGAGCCAAATCTGGTGTTTTTCTCCCCAGATTTGGGCGATGCCGAGTGTCACCCCAGCGACGCCGCGGCCACGGGACCCCCCCCCACCGCCGGCGCCTTGCGGGAAGGTACCGGCACCACCCCGGGGCTGATCCCTGCCGCGGATCCCGGTCCGGACCCCGGTGATCCCCCCCCACCCTCTCTCCCTTCCAGTTCCTTCCTGGCTCCTCCCGGTCTCGGTCGGTGCCGCCGTCCTGGGGCTGCTGCTGCTGCTGGCGGCCGTGGCCGTGGCCTGGCAAGGTGGGCAGGGGGCTCAGAACCGGGAATTCCGGGGGGGCAGCACCCAGGGACCCCCACCCCGCCCTGCAGGGCTGTCCTGGCCCCCGGTGCCACCGGTTCTGCTCCTCACAGGCGTCCGGCGGCGGCGTGGGCAGAGCCACACGGTCCCGGCCCCGGTAAGGCCAGACCCCTGTGCCGGTGCTGTGACCCCGTGACCCCCAAAGCCACCCCCAGGCCCCTCAATCCCACCCGTGTCCCCCCAAAATCCACGCCCGTGTCGCTCCTGTCTCGGCAGAGCTTCCCCATGGCCCCCGCGCCGGCGCCGCCGGCCCAGTGAGGGGGTCCCGAGGATCCCGGTTGTGCCTCTGCTCCTTTGGGTCCCGGTCCCGGTCCTTTGAGCGCGTCCCGGTGTCCCCACGGGTCGGGGCTGCGCCGCTGCTGCCTCAGCTCCGCCGTGGCCCCGGTGCTGCCAGGCGCCCACCGGACTCTCCGGTGCCAATAAAAGCGTTCGTCTCCAGCGCCGCCGCCGCCGCATTCCCGCGATCCCGGTGCCGGTGCCAGTCCTGGTGTCGGTGGCAGTTCCCAGTGCCGTGTCCCATTCCCAGTGCCCATTCCCGGTGCTCCGTTCCCATTCCCAGTGCCCATTCCCGGTGCCCCGTTCCCATTCCCAGTGCCCCGTTCCCATTCCCGGTTTCCCATTCCCAGTGCCGATTCCCGGTTTCCCATTCCCGGTGCCCCGTTCCCATTCCCAGTGCCCCATTCCCGGTTTCCCATTCCCAGTGCCCCGTTCCCATTCCCGGTGCCCCGTTCCCATTCCCGGTTTCCCATTCCTAATGCCCCGTTCCCATTCCCGGTACGCCGTTCCCATTCCCGGTTCCCATTCCCGGTGCCCCGTTCCCATTCCCGCTGTCCTGTTCCCATTACCGGTGCCCCGTTCCCATTCCCGGTGCCATTCCCGGTGCCCTGTTCCCATTCCCGCTGTCCTGTTCCCATTCCTGGTGCCCATTCCCATTCTCGGTTTCCCATTCCCAATGCCCCGTTCCCATTCCCGGTACCCCGTTCCCATTCCCGGTACCCCGTTCCCATTCCCGGTGCCCCGTTCCCATTCCCGCTGTCCTGTTCCCATTCCCGGTGTCCCGGTACCGGTGCCCTCACGCCCGCCAGGGGGCGCACCGGGCCGGGGGGGCGGGGCCTGTCGGGGGCGGGGCCTCGGCGGGGCGGGGCGCGTGCCCCGGTGGGCGGGGCCGGGGCGGGGGGCGGGGCCCCGGGTGGGCGGGGCGCGGCGCGGTCCAAGATGGCCGCGGTGTCGGTGTTCCCCGGCGTGCGGCTCCTCACGGTCGGGGACGCGAACGGGGAGATCCAGCGGCACCAGGAGCAGCAGCCGCTGCGCCTCGAGGTCCGCACCGGCCCCGACAGCGCCGCCATCGCCCTCTACGGCCGTGAGTGCGCGGGGGGGGGGGCCCGGGAGAGGCGGGGGGCCCGGCGGGGGAGGGGGATGTGGGGAGAGGGGGGGGGGGGTCTGAGGGGTCTGTGGGGATGGGGGAGGAGGATCTGAGGGGTCTGTGAGGATGGGAAGGGGCCCTGAGGGGTCAGTGGGGTTGCGGGGTGGCTCCGAGGGGTCTGTGAGGGTGGGGGGGGGGTCTGAGGGGTCTGTGGGGATGGGGGAGGGGCCCTGAGGGGTCAGAGGGGGCGGGAGGGGCTAAAACGGGGCCCTGAGGGGTCTCTGGGGATGGGGGGGGGTCGGGAAGGGACCCTGAGGGGTCAGTGAGGAGCTGGGGGGGCTCTGAGGGCTCTGTGGGGATGGGGGGGCTGGGAGGGGGGGAGATCGGCGGGGTGGGGGCACCTGGGGGGCTCTGGAGGGTTCGGGGGTGCTGGGGCGCGGGGGGGGCCGGGCCTGGGGCGGCGAGCTGGGGCTGGGGGGGGCTGGGGGTTCGGGGCCGGGGGGGGCTGGGCTGCCGGGGGGGGGCTGGGGGCTCCAGAGAGAGGCTCGGGGGCACTTTGGGGTGCCCGATGCCTTTGGGGGGGTCTCAGCGCCCCCGCCCCGCCCGGCCGAGGTCAGGGGGCTCGGGGGGAGCTCGGGGGGGTCCCCGTCCCCCGGCGTTTCCCGGAGGCTGCGGAAAGTTCGTTCCCATCCCCCCCCCCCCCCTAATTCCCACTTTTGCCCGAATCGGCCCCAATTCCGTGACCTTCCCGGCGCCCGGGGGGGCTCCCGGTGGCGCCCCCGAGTTCCAGGGGCTCGGGGGGCGGCGGCGGCGCCGACTCCTCTTTGTCTGCGCGCAGGATTCCGGCTTTTCCCGAGCTTTGGGGCATTTTTCCCTCTCTTTCCCCAAACCCGGCGTCTCCTGCGCTTTGTGCTCGGGATCCTCCGCGTCCGGCCGGGATCCCCGCGGCTCCCGGCGGATTATCCGCGGTGGGGGGCGAGCCCCCGGCCCCCTCCGTGCTAGCGGGGCGCTCCGTTACGTTAATTAACCAGCGGGAATAATTAACGCGCGGCCACGGCTTTGACACCGATGGGGGCGGGGGGGAAACTGAGGCACGGCGGCCGCTTCATGCCCGAGCCCGCGGCTCCTCCCGGTGCCGGCCGGGCCCGTTCTCCGCCGGGAACGCCGCAGCTTCCCCCGGAGCCTCCGGAAGCCGTTCCAGAGGAGCCTTTGTGTGCCGGGCCGGGGGCTCCGGGGGGCTCGGGCCGCCCGTGCAGCATCTGCCGGCACATCTGGCGGCCCTTTCATCGGCCACAAAGAGCCGGAGCCGGCGGAATTCCCGCTCCCGGCGCTCCCGGCTCGGGGCAGGTGTTGCCGGCTCGGCCTCGCTCCCGGCGCTCCCGGTCCATCCCGATCCAACTTCCCGCGCCGCGTGGCCGCTCCGCCGGGACGGGAGGGGGCTCCGGCAGCCGCATCCCGGCGGAAAGACCGGGATTTTTGGGGAAGCGGCGCGGTTGGTTTTCCCGGCTGCTGCCCCGCTCGCTGCCGGTGGCCGCTCCCGGCTCCCGGGGTGACTCCCGGGGCGATTCCCGAGTCCCGGGGTTACTCCCGGCTCCTAGGATGGCTCCTGGGGCAATTCCCAGCGCAGCCCCGGGCCCTGCAGCCTCTTCCCTTACATCCACGGGGACAGTCCCCATTTCTGACTGGAATTCCGGCCGCTGCCCCCTTTCTCACCCCGGGCCGTGCTTTAGGGGTGCTCCCTCGCTGTAATTAGGGGTTAATTAGGTTAACTGTGCCTTATCATGCTCTGTTCAGAGGGTTCAGGGCTTGGCCTCGTGCTCACCCCGATTTTCTCTCTGTCCCCTCCCTTTTCCTTCCATCCCACCCCATTTTCCCTCTGTGCCCGCCCCGTTTTCCCTCTCCACACCCTCCTCTCCCATTTCCCCCCACCCCCCCCATTCCCGGTTTTCCCTCCTCCCAGATGAGGACGTCTGCGTGTTCAAGTGCTCCGTGTCCCGCGAGACCGAGTGCAGCCGGGTGGGCAAACAATCCTTCATCATCACCCTGGGCTGCAACAGCGTCCTGCTGCAGTTTGGGACCCCCAACGGTGCGAAACCCCCCCCGGATGCCCCCGGACCCCGCTGGGTTCCCCCGGGATGCCCCAATAACCCCCCCCGTCCCCTTTTCCCCCCAGATTTCTGCTCCTTTTACAACATCCTGAAGAACTGCCGGGGCCACAACACGGAGCGCTCGGTGTTCAGCGAGCGCACGGAGGAGTCCTCGGCCGTGCAGTACTTCCAGGTGGGAATTCCCGGTCCTGGGGGGGATGTTCCCGGCCTGGCAGCGTTCCCGGGGTGACGGCGTGTCCGTGTGTCCGGCAGTTCTACGGGTACCTGTCCCAGCAGCAGAACATGATGCAGGACTATGTGCGCACGGGGACGTACCAGCGGGCGATCCTGCAGAACCACAGCGACTTCAAGGACAAGGTCTGTGGGATCGCGATCGTTGCGGGGGGGATTCAGCTCGGTTTGGAGGAATCCGGCTTGTTTTGGGGATTTTGGCTGTTTTTAGGGGAATCTGGCTTGGTTTGGGGGGGATCTGGCTCAGTTTTTGTGAAGACTGGCCTGGTTTTAGGGGGGAAGCCTGCCTTGGTTTTTCGTGGGATCTGGTTGAGGTTTGGGGGAACCTGGCTAAGTTTTGGGTTTTGGGGAAGCCTGGCTCAGTTTGGGGTGGGAATGTGGCTGGGTCTTGGCGGGATTTGGCTGGGATTGTGGGCAGGATGCTGGTGGGAACCCTGGCTCATGTTTTGGAGAATCTGCCCTGTTTTTTGGGAAGCCTGGCTCACTTTCGGGACAAACCAGGCTCACTTTGGGGTCTGCCTGCAGCTCCAGCAGCACAGCCTGGTCCCGGAGCTGGAAATTGGGCTGTTTTCCCCATTTTTCGGGAGCACACCTGGCGAGGGGTGGGACAGCCCCGCTCCTGCGGGAGCCGCCGTTCCCACGCCGCGTTAAATATAGGATCAAGCACAGGATCAGAGCGGCTTTGGGCGCCAGGGCTGCCCTAATCCCCGCCATTCGCACGGCTCCCCGGGCTGGATAAACTCCACGAGGCTCAGGCATCCCCCTGGCATCCCCCTGGCATCCCCCTGGCATCCCCCTTTCCCCAGATCGTCCTGGACGTGGGCTGCGGCTCCGGGATCCTCTCCTTCTTCGCGGCGCAGGCTGGGGCGCGGAAAATCTACGCGGTGGAAGCCAGCACCATGGCCCAGCACGCTGAGGTGAGCCGGGGGGGCTCCCAAAGAGCTCCCAAACACCCAGGGTGGCCATCCCAGAGCCTGACCCCCCTCTCGTTGCACCCTTTCCCAGGTGCTGGTGAAGAGCAACAACCTGACGGAGCGGATCGTGGTGATCCCGGGCAAGGTGGAGGAGGTGTCGCTGCCAGAGCAGGTGGACATCATCATCTCGGAGCCCATGGGCTACATGCTCTTCAACGAGCGCATGCTCGAGAGCTACCTGCACGCCAAGAAGTACCTGAAGCCCAGTGGTGAGTGCAGGGGGGTCCCCGGGAGCTGCCGGAGCCCCCCCGTTCCCGGCTCCAAGCTCCGGCTCGTCCCTTCCGCAGGGAATATGTTCCCCACCATCGGGGATGTGCACCTGGCGCCCTTCACGGACGAGCAGCTCTACATGGAGCAGTTCACCAAGGCCAACTTCTGGTGAGGACATGGGTGGTTCCCAGTCCCTGCTCCCAGTTCCCCTTTCCCAGTCCCCATTCCCGTGGGGGAACGGTTCTGATCGGGATCAGGGATCTGAGCGGGGTTTGGAGGGAGCTGGGTGGGTTTTGGGGGGATTTGGGTGGGTTTTGTGAGGCATCTGGGTGAGATCTGAGGGGATCCGCTTGGGTTTGGGGGGAATCTGTTTTTTGGGGGCAATCTGGATGGTTTTGGGGGAAAGTCTGGCTTGTGTTTTGGGGAACCTGCCCTGTTTTGGGGAAAATGAGCCTCATTTTGGGGTCTGGCCCTGTCCCAGAGCCAGCACTGGGCTGTTTGTACCTGGCAAGGGTGGCACAACCCTGAGCCCTTCCTTGGCCTCGCTGGGGACACGATCCCAGCCCCAGTCCCTGCCCTGGCAGTGGGGCAACGACCCAGAGCCTCCTCCTGACCCCGGGGAGGACACAACCCCGTCCCTGTCCCCTGCCTGGGGGTGACACCCGCTCCTGGCCCCTTCCCCTGCCCCGGGGGTCCCTGATTTGGGGTTTCCCGCAGGTACCAGCCCTCCTTCCACGGCGTCGACCTCTCGGCGCTGCGCGGGGCCGCCGTGGACGAGTACTTCAGGCAGCCCGTGGTGGTGAGTGACCCCCGGGGTGGGGGGGGGGTCGAGGAGCCGCTCTGGGGGGCTCGGGGCGAGCCAGGAGTGCCCCCACACCGAGCCCACCCCCCTTTCCCCAGGACACCTTCGACATCCGGATCTTAATGGCCAAATCCGTCAAATACACCGTGAACTTCTTGGAAGCCAAGGAGGGCGACTTGCACAGGTGGGGGACACCTGCAGGGGCCTGGCTGAGCCCCCCCCTGCCCGGGGGGGAGCCTGGGGGAGGTCTCCAGCCGCCCCATGACCACCCCAATTGTCCCCCAGGATAGAAATCCCCTTCAAGTTCCACATGCTGCACTCGGGGCTGGTGCACGGCCTGGCCTTCTGGTTCGACGTGGCCTTCATCGGCTCCATGTAGGTGTGGGGATGCCCTGGAGCACCTGGGTGGGCTTTGGGGGGGTTTGGGGGAATCTGGGTGGGTTTTTGGGGGGGAATCTGGTTGAGGTCTGAGAGGATCTGTTTTTTTGGGGGGGGGAATGGGGGCCAGGGCTGTGTCTGACCTCCCCTCGTGTCCCTGTGTCCCCCCAGAATGACCGTGTGGCTCTCGACGGCGCCCACGGAGCCGCTGACCCACTGGTACCAGGTGAGGTGCCTGTTCCAGTCCCCGCTCTTCGCCAAGGCCGGGGACACCCTCTCGGGGACCTGTCTGCTCATCGCCAACAAGAGGTGGGGCACGGGGCGGTTCGGGGGGATTCAGGAGACTTGGGGGCGATTAGGGCAGGTTTGGGGGGTGTGGGGGTGAATTGGGGAGGTTTGGGGGGTCACAGGGGGGTCCCTAAGCCCCCCCCCCCCCAGCCGTGCCCCGGTTTGGGCCGTGCCGTATCCGCTCCGGATCCGCTGCTCCCTCAGCACCTCTGGGACAGCTCTGGGAGCTGCAGGGGGGGCTCCTGGCCCAGTTCGGCCTGGAGGGGGCCTGGCCCAGTTTCAGGGGAGTATTTTTAGCTGAGGGGGGCAGCCACGACCCAGATGCTGCTGCTGGGCCTGGGGGGCCAGGACCCCCTCAGGGGTGTTTTGGGGTCTCAGAACCCCCCCCCCCCAGCTCCATCTGGGGGTCCCAGCCCCCCTCCAGGTCCATCTGGGGGTGTCTCACGGGCTGTGCCCCCCCAGACAGAGCTACGACATCAGCATCGTGGCCCAGGTGGACCAGACAGGCTCCAAGTCCTCCAACCTCCTCGACCTGAAAAATCCCTTCTTCAGGTAGGGCCGGGGGGGTTGCGGGGCCGGGGGGGACGCCCAGGACCCCCCCCAAACCCTCACAACCGCCCCCCTCCCCCAGGTACACGGGCACGACCCCCTCGCCCCCCCCCGGCTCCCACTACACGTCGCCGTCGGAGAACATGTGGAACACGGGCAGCACCTACAACATGAGCACGGGAATGGCCGTGGCCGGTGGGTTCCGGGGCTCTGGGGGGGGTCCTGGGGACTCTGGGGGGGTCCTGGAGGGCCGAGGGGGGGTCACCTCCCGCTTCTGGGGGGGTCTGACCCCCCTCTCCCCGCAGGGATGCCGGCGGCTTACGACCTGAGCAGCGTCATCGCCGGCGGCTCCAACGTGGGCCACAACAACCTGATCCCTTTGGGTGAGTCTGGGGGGTCTCAAACCGGGCCTGGGGGGGTCTCATAATGACCGTGGGGGTCTCACAGCCCCCCCCCCCAAACCTCACCGTGCCCCCCCCACCCCGCAGCCAACACCGGCATCGTCAACCACACCCACTCCAGGATGGGCTCCATCATGAGCACGGGAATCGTGCAAGGTACCCCCGACCCCCCCCCCAAAAATACCTCTCTGGACCCCCCCAAATCCTCTCCCTGACCCCCCCCTCTGCCCCCCAGGCTCGTCCAGCGGCCAGAGCGGCGCCAGCTCCAGCACCCACTACCCCCTGAACAGCCAGTTCACCATGGGGGGCCCCCCCATCTCCATGGCCTCCCCCATGTCCATCACCACCAACACGATGCACTACGGCAGCTAAAGGCCCCCCCCGCTCCCAAAAATCCAGGAAAAAACCAAAATCGGGGGCCTCCCCCCAGCCCCGGGGGGCCCCTCCCGCCCCCCTCGCTCCGTGCCGGACCCGGAGGGGTTTTCTGGGGTTTTTTTGTTGTTTTCTTTTGGGGAGGGGGGGGAAAGGGGGGGAGGTTCATTTTTTAACGCTCCGATTCCCAGATAATCCCTGGTGGGATGGGGCGGGGGGGGGGGGCATGAATCCCACCGGGAATTCCCCCCCCCCTCCCCCGGGATGGGAATCCCGCCGGGAACGGGCGTGAATGTACCAAAAGCTCCGGGTTCGGCCCCGTTCCGGAGGGCTCGGGGTCCCCCCGGCCCGTTTTGCCCTCGGGGGGTGCAGCGGGGGCCAGGCTGGGGGGGCCCCGGCTGTAGGAATAGCAGCTGTGCGGGATTTTTCCGGCTGTAGTCTGAATAAACGGGAGGGTTTCGACGCTCGGGCCACCCTCAGGGCTCTGGGGGCTCCCCGGGGGGGCGCTTGGGGCTCCCCAAAATCAGCGGGGCACGGATTGGAGAATCCCTGCTTTTATTTGGGCTCACGGAGCGGAGCGGGCTCCGACGAGGGGGGGTCGGGGGGGGGGATGGGGGGGTCCCCTCGGTCCAGGGGCTCCCCCCATCCCGGCCCCCCCTCACCGTGCAGGGTGGGAAGCGTTGGAGGGGGGGATCCCCACGGGGGCCCCCCCAGATCCCGCTGTGGGGAGGGGCTCGAAGAAGTAGAGCTGGGAGGGAAAAGAGGAATCAGGGCTGGGGCTGGGGGGTCCCTAAAGCCCCCCCAGGACCCCTCCAGGGGCAGTTTGGGGTTTTAATTCCCCCCCCCAGCTGCGTTTTCAGGGGTCTCAAACCCCTCCCCAGGCTCATTTCAGGGTCCCAGCGCCCCCGACCCCCCCTCAGACCCCCCCCAGGCGGGGCAGGGGGTACCTGGCAGCCCAGGGCCAGCAGCGTGTGCAGGGCCACCAGCGCGGCCCCCCCGGCCAGCGCGGGCACGCGGCCACCGGCCCTCAGGGGCGGCCAGAAGGTGACGGCCAGAGCTGCGGCCGAGGGCACGGCCAGCACGGCCAGCACTGCCCAGCGCAGCCACGGCACCGGCAGCGCCCACAGCACCTGGGGAGAGCCCAAAAGCACCTCAGGGACCCCAAAAATCACCCAAACACCCCTCAAAACACCCTCTGGGACCTCCCAGCACCCCGGGGACCCTCCCAGACATCCTTGGCAAACACTCTGGGGACCCCCCCCGCAAATACCTGGAGGACCCCCCAGCACCCCAGGGACCCTCCCAAACCACCCCAGGGACCCCCAAAAACTCCGTCCGACACCCCAGGGACCCCTCAGACACCCCAGGGACCCCCAAAACCTCCCTCCAATACCCCAGGGACCCCCAAAATCTCCCTCCAATACCCCAGGGACCCCTCAGACACCCCAGGGATCCCCAAACACCTCAAGGACCCCCCCCGAACCCGGGGACCCCGACTCACAGCGGCGGGCACGAGCGCAGCCAGGGAGTAGCCGTAGGCACAGAGGGTCTCCAGGAGGCTGAAGGAGCCCCCCGAGCCCCCCCGGGCCCAGCTCAGGGCCCCCCAGAGCCCCAGCGGCACCAGCCCCGCGTAGCTGAAGATGAGGGTCACGGCCACGGGCACTGGGGGGGCACGGGGGGGTCACGGGAACGGGCCCAGGGTGCGGGGCAAGGGCTGAGGGGGGGTCAGGGTCACCCCAAACACCCCCCGAGGGATCTGGACCCCGATCCCGGAGGTGACCGGGCACTGTTTGGGACCCCCCCGTGCCCCCCCTCCCCCTCCCCCGGCCTCACCGTGGTGGAAGCGGGGCCGGTACCGGTGCTCGGGGCCCCCGCGGGCGGCGCCGAGCTGGGACAGGTCCCCGCTGATGGCCAGAGCCAGAGCCAGGGTGGCACAGATCCAGAACGGGCCTGGGACCGGGGAAAGGGCATTGGCACCGGGACCGGGACCGGGACCGGGACTGGGAGCGGGAGCGGGGCCGGCGCCGCCCGTCCCTCCCTCCCTCACCGTACAGGTCGGGGTTGTTGCGCAGCCGGTGACGCACAAAGTTCTTCCCCGGTACCGGCAGCACCGAGGCCTTGATGCGCTCCAGCACCTGCGGGGACACGGGCGGGGCTCAGCCGGGGCTGCTCCCGGGGGCCGGTGCCGGTGCCCGGTGCCGGTTCTGTACCTGCCGCGTGTCCACGTCGAAAAACGCCTGGTAATACTCGAAGGTCCAGAAGCCGCGCGGCTGCCGCTGCCCCGCCAGGAGCTGCCGGTGCGGTCAGACCGGGGGTCGGTGCCGGGCTCCTCCCGGACCCCCCCGGGGCACCGGGACCCCCAACTCACCTCGGCCGTGTCAGCATCGTCCCCGTCCTCGGGGGGCTCCGGCAGCGGCACCGCCACGGAGGGTCCCGACCGCGGCTCCGGCGCCTCCCGGGAGTCTGAGGGGGCCCGGGGGGTCACGGAGGGAACCGGAACCGGCACCGGGCCTGGGGTATCACGGGACTCACCGTGAGGCCGGGGCTCGTCCATGGCGGAGCCTCTCGCTGCCGGGACGAGACACGCCGGGCTGTGAGGGACCCTCGCTACCGTCCGGAGACCCCCGGTACCGGCCCCCTCAGGCACCCCCCCCACACAGGGACTCCCCCCGGTACCGTCCAGAGACCCCTTCGGTACCGACCCCGCCATGCCCGCTACCGACCCCACTCCCAAGGACCCCTCCGGTACCGACCCCGCCCCCAGGGAGCCTCCCGGTACCGTCCCGGGACCCCCGGTCCCGCCCCCCCCGCTCACCGCCGGCTCCGCCGACGTGGACTCGTCCCTCCCCCGCGCCCCGTCTACAGTGGTTCCGCCCGGTCCGTCTCGCTCCCGTCCCGCGCTCCCGCCGCGCCGGTTCCGCCCCCACGATGGTTCCGCTCGGTCCGTCCCGACTGGAGCCGTTTCCGGTCATGGTGACCGAGACCCCCCCGGGGGGACGGAGACCCCTGACCCCCCCAGGGACCCTCCCGGACCTCCCACCCCGAGTCCAGGACCCTCCCCACACACCCCCAGGACCCCCCCGCGTAGGCCCAGAACCCACCCGGGACCCCCCAAACCGCCCCCATCGCTGACAGCCCCCCCCGGACCCCAGAGCCCCCCAGGAAAGACCCCCGGGCTCGGTCCCTTCTCCTCTTTATTGGAGCCGCTGGCGGGAGAAGGGGGTGCCAAAGGGGGGGGGAGACCCCCGGGGTGTGGGGGGTCACCCCCAGGCCCCCCCTTCCGAGGGTGCTGAGGGGTTTTGGGGACCCCCCCCCCCCACTATTCCCAGTATTTACAGCGCCGCCGCCGCCGGTACAAAAATAAAAGCTCTGCACGACCCCCCCCGCGCGACCCCCCCCCGAATTTCGGACGGGGGTTTTGGGGGAGGGGGGGTCAGATCCCCCAAATTCCCCCCAGAGCCCCCCCCAGCCCCCCTCGCGTCCCCCCAGTGCTACAGTACGGTCAGAAGTGGGGACACCCCCCAAAAACGGGAACCTCCCCGACCCCCCCACAGAGGGGGCACCCGGTTATTGCTTCACCTCCGGGGGGGCTCGGGGAGACCCCCCCCCATTCTGGGCTGGGACCCCAGGGGAAGGGGTTTGGGGGGAGGGGGCGACCCCGGGGGTCCCTGTGCAAAATGGGGAAGATTTTGGGTGGGAAAACCCCAAATCTGGGGCTCTGCTTGCCCCCCCCCAATTCCTCAGCCCCCAACCCCCCCCAATAAATGGCTTTTGGGGGAACCCCATTTATTTGGGGGATCTCCCCTTTTTGGGGGGGTTCCTCCGTTTTTGGGGGGGTCCCTATTCCCTGTTTTCTTCCTGGGGGGGGTCAATTTTCCATCTTTTTTTTTGTGTCTTTTCGAGTTTTTTAAAAAATAGAATAAAAATTCCCCTCCCCCGACCCCCCAAATAAACCCCAAAACCGAATCAAATTGAAATAACTCCGGTAAAATAATCCCAATAAAAATAATTCCAATAAAATAATAATTCCCATAAAAATAATTCTGATAGAAATAATTCCGGTAAAAATAACTCTGAGGAAAAAATCCAAATTAAATCCCTCCAGCAAAAATAATTCTAATAAAAAATAATCCCAATGAAAAAGAACTCTGATAAAATAATTCCGATAAAAATAATAAAAATAATTCCAATGAAAAGAATTCCATTGAAATTATCCCAGCAAAATCATTCCAATAAAACCATCCCAATAAAAATAATTCCAATTTTAAAAATCCAATGAAAATAATTAAAAAAAAAATCCAACAAAATAACTCCAATGAAAATAATTAAAAAAATTAAAAAAAAATTCCAATAAAAGAATTCCAATGAAAGAATTCCAATGAAAGAATTCCAATGAAAATAAGCCTCATAAAAAACAATCCCAATAAAAAAATAACCCCAATAAAAATAACTCCAATGAAAAAAATTCCAATAAAAGAATTGCAATGGAAGCGATCCCAACGAAAATAATCCCAATGAAAATAATCCAAATAAAAATAATCCCAATAAAAATAATCCAAATGAAAACAATCCCAATAAAAATAATCCAAATAAAAATAATAATCCCAATAAAAATAATCCCAATAAAAATAATAATCCCCACAAAAACAACCCCAATAAAATTAACTCAAATGAATTCAAATAAAATAAATTCCTCTCTAACTCCACTCTCCTCTTTCAGGGGGTGGGGGCTCCTCCCCCTCCCCCTCCTCGGGGGGTCTCCCTGGGGGCTGCTCCGGGGGGGCCTCGCGGGGCTCTCGGGGGGTCCCGGGGGAATCCGGGGGGGGGTCCCGCCCCTCCCCCTCCTCGTCCTCGCTCAGGGGGGGCTCGAAGCGGAACTGGGGGGGGGGGCGGGGCGGGCCCGGCGGGGGGGGGGCGCGGGGGGGGGAGCGGCGCTGCGCGGGCCCCGGCGCCCGGACCACTCCCGGTTCTCCTCCAGCGTCTCCAGCATCTCCCGCGCGTCCGGGTGCACCAGGTCCCCCCAGGTCTCCCACAGCGGCTGCACCACGTAGTCGATGAAGCCCACCTGGGACACGGGGACACGCTGGGGATGCGCTGGGGACACGCTGGGGATGTTGGGGATATCGGGGGCATCGGGGACAGTGGGGACAGCAGGGACATTGGGGACAGCGGGGACATCGGGGATGTTGGGGACAGTGGGAACAGCAGGGACATCGAGGACATTGGGGATGTTGGGGATATTGGGGCCATCGAGGCCATTGGGGACATCGGGGCCATCGGGGACGTTGGAGATGTTGGGGCCATCAGGAACAACACAGCATTTGGGGACATCAGGGCCATTGGGGACATTGGGGACAGCGGGGACGTTGGGGATGTTGGGGACACTGGGGGATCTGCACCTGTGATTTCCTGACGGAGGCGCTGTGCTTGTCACATGTGGGGCTGGTGTCCCCACTGGTGTCCCCATGCCCCTGTGTGTCCCCCTGTGTGTCCCCAGTGTCCCCTCACCTGTGACTTCTCCACGGAGGCGCTGTGCTTGTCGCACATGGGGCTGATCCCACTGGTGTCCCCATGCCCCTGTGTGTCCCCCTGTGTGTCCCCAGTGTCCCCTCACCTGTGACTTCTCCACGGAGGCGCTGTGCTTGTCACACATGGGGCTGATCTCCATGCCGCGCTCGCGCTCGCGGTCTCCCTGCCGGAAGAACTCCTCCATGATCCGCTCCGTCCACTGCCGGTACAGCCCCAGCGGCTTCGTGGGGTTGCTCAGGTCGGCGCAGTGCACCATGTTCCGCAGCACCTGCGGGGACGCCGCTGTCACCCGCGCCGCCTCGGGGACAGCCGGGACCCCCCGGGCACGCCCGCGGCTGAGCACGGCCGCCAGCGCTGCCCAGGGACCCTCAGGTCACCCAGGACGCTTTGGGGACCACCTGGATCCTCCAGAAATCCCCCCCCGTCCACCCTGACAATCCCCAGGATACCCTCAGGACTCTTTGGGAACCCCTTCACGTCCCCCTGGACCCCTTTGGGACCCCCTGAACCTTCCCTAGGCCCCTCCCAGACCCCTCGGGGATCCCCCCAGCACCCACAAGATCTCCCCGAAGGTCCTTGAAAACCCCCCCAGGCCCTCCAGGACCCCTTGGGGACCCCCCTGACCACCTGATGACCCCTTGGGGCCCCCCCCCAGCCCCCTTTCTAGGGTTCCCCCCCAACCTGGATGCGGTCAGTGTAGTTGTCCAGCAGCAGGACCCCCGAACTGGTCACCTTCTTGGTCTCCACCATGGTCTTGAGGTCAGCCAGGAGGCTCATGTGCTTGGACATGTCCGTGGCCAGGACCTGGGGGGCCAGGGGTCAGCGGGACCCCCGAAGTGGGGGGACTGGGGGGGTTTGGGGGGGCTGACCATGTCAGTGCAGGGCTGGGGGGGTCAGGGGTGTTTTTCAGGGGATTGAGGAGGAATTCTGGGGGTGTTTTGGGGGCCTTTGGGGTGTTTTTGGGGGGCGCTGACCATGTCGATGACCATCTGGCGCAGGGCCTGGCGCTGCCGTCGCGACAGGTTCTGGAAGATGTCGCAGTTGCGCTCCTGGAGCAGCTTGAAGCCCACGGCCAAGTGATGGTTCTCCAGCACCGACTCGTCGTTGTAGAGCAGCGCCAGCTCCGAGTCTGGGGGACACCGGGAGGGAGCCCCGGGATATGGTCAGGGACCCCCAGGAACCCCCCGGGATATGGGGAGGGACCCCCAGGAACCCCCCTGGATACGGGGAGGGACCCCCAGGAACCCCCCTGGATATGGGGAGGAACCCCCAGGAACCCCCCGGGATGTGGGGAGGGACCCCCAGGAACCCCCCTGGATATGGGGAGGAACCCCCAGGAACCCCCCTGGATACGGGGAGGGACCCCCAGGAACCCCCCTGGATACGGGGAGGGACCCCCAGGAGCCCCCCTGGATATGGGGAGGGACCCCCAGGAAAACCCCCTGGATATGGGGAGGGACCCCTGCGGCCCCCCAGGACACCAAGTGAGGGACCTCTGGGATACAGGGAGGGACCCTGAGGAAGGGACCCCTGGGACCCCCTGGACATGGAAAGGGATCCCCAGGACTCCCTGGGATATGGGGAGGGACCCCTGGGACACAGGAAGGGACCCCTGGGACCCCCAGGACGGGGCCGTGCACCCACTGGTGTTGATGAGGAACTGGTTGGACACCCCGGGGTGGTCGACGTCGTGGATGGCGGCGGCGAAAAGGGCGGCCAAGACCTCCAGGTCCGTGAACACGGCCTGGGATGGGGGTGAGGGACACCCTCAGAATCCCCCCCCCCAAAACCCACCAGGTCCCCCTTCCCCATCTCAGACCCGCCCTAAAACCCAGCGGGTTCCCCCCACCCTTCAATGGGTCCTTATGACCCATCCCAGTACCCGATTATGGCTCCCCTCGCCCCAAAATCACACCCAGAACTGGTCCCACCACCCCAGAACTGGTCCCTGCCGTGGGTCCACCCACCCGTAAAGGGGTTCCAGCCACCCCGAGTTCCCCAACCCAACAACAGCCCCACAATGGGTCCCTACCATGGGTCCCCCACTCAGTTACGGGTCCCACCACCCAGTTATGGGTCCCCCCTCCCAGTTATGGGTCCCACCACCCAGTTATGGGTCCCCCCCTCTCAGTTATGGGTCCCACCACCCAGTTACGGGTCCCACCACCCAGTTATGGGTCCCCCCCTCTCAGTTACGGGTCCCACCACCCAGTTATGGGTCCCCCCCTCTCAGTTATGGGTCCCCCCATCTCAGTTATGGGTCCCCCCGTCCCAGTTATGGGTCCCCCCTCCCAGTTATGGGTCCCACCACCCAGTTACGGGTCCCACCACCCAGTTATGGGTCCCCCCCTCTCAGTTATGGGTCCCCCCATCTCAGTTACGGGTCCCACCACCCAGTTACGGGTCCCCCCGTCCCAGTTATGGGTCCCCCCTCCCAGTTATGGGTCCCCCCCTCCCAGTTACCACCACCGCACACGGGTCCCTGTAACAGCTCCCACCACCCAGCCACGGATCCCTCCTGCCGCCGAGTGCCCCCCTCCCCCAGCTGCGGGCTCGGGGGCGGGCGGGGGGCTCACGTCGAGGGCGGGGGTGGCCAGCAGGACGTGCGTGGACTGCAGGACGTCGGCGGCGTGCAGGCTGTTGTGGTAGGCCACGTCGGGGTGGTAGTGCTGCTCCAGCGCCCGCGCGTAGCCCAGCAGCGCCCGCTCCGGGATCCCGAACGTCCGCACCAGGTCCCGCTCCTGGGGGGCGTGGGGAGGGGGGGTCAGGGGGTTGGGACACCCAGAACACCCCCAAAATACACCCAGAACACACCCAAAACGGTCCTCTGGCTGTGGGGAAGGGGGATCAGGGGGTTGGGACACCCAAAACACTCCCAAAATACACCCAGAACACACCCACGGGGGTGTCTCGGCTGTGGGGGGCTCGGGACCACTGAAACAGCCCCAAAACAGCCCCAAATGCACCCAAAACACACACCCGGCCGTGGGGAGGGAGGTCATGGGGTTGGGATACCCAAAACATCCCCAAAATACACCCAGAACACACCCAAAACAGTCCTCTGGCTGTGGGGAGGGGGATCAGGGGATTGGGACACCCAAAACAGCCCCAAAACACACAGGAGGGGGGGGTCTGGGGGGGTCAGCACCCCCAAAGGCAATGGAGGAAGGGGCAGGGAGGGTTTTGGGGGTGTTTTTGGGGGTCCCTGGGGGGCCTTGGGGGTCTCACCTGGAAGATGGTGAACATGATGCAGCTCAGGGAGCGGTTGTTGGAGAACTCGGACACGCGGAAGATGTTCAGGCCCCACTTGTTGAGGCTGTCGAGCTCCTGGGAGGGGGCACGGAGGGGGAAGTGGGTCCGGTGGGGACCCCCCAAACTCTCCCTGAGACCCCCTGGCACCCCCCAAGATCCCCAAACACCCCCAAACCCTCCTGAGACCCTCCAACATCCCCAAGACCCCCAGAGGAGCCCCCCTGAGACCCCCCAGGCACCCCCCCAAGATCCCCAAACACCCCCAAACCCTCCTGAGACCCTCCCCAAACACCCCTAAACCCTCAAACATCCCCAAGACCCAAGGAGGCCCCCAAATTGCCACCAAGAGCCCCCCCCAGAGCCTCCCCGAGCCCCCTCCCCACCTTTCCCAGCTGCTCCTCCCGGTCGGTCTCGACGCCGAATCGGGGCACGGGGAGGGGGTCGCAGCCCGGGCCGGGGTCGCAGCCGGGGGGCAGCGACTTCACGGCCCCGCCCAGGCCCGGGGGCGGCCGCCGCTTCTT